>NC_092339.1:160715625-161077500 GCF_046630445.1 Rutidosis leptorrhynchoides | reverse complement strand
TTCCCGCGTTTCCCAAAGCGGATTACACCCTTCCAAGGTGCGACTTTTAACATGACGCGGTCACCGACTTGAAATTCACGGTCGTTGCGTCTTTTGTCAGTATAGCACTTTTGACGACTTCGGGCCGTCCTAAGCCTATCTCGGATTTGAACGATTTTCTCGGTGGTTTCGTGAATGAGTTCGGGTCCGGTAATTTGCATGTCGCCTACCTCGGCCCAACAAAGAGGTGAACGACATTTTCGGCCATATAGCGCTTCAAAAGGTGCGACTTTAATACTCGCGTGATAACTATTGTTGTAAGAGAACTCGGCGAGAGGTAAGTGCTTGTCCCAAGCCTTTCTGAAATCAACCACGCAAGCTCGTAACATGTCCTCTAAGGTTTGAATTGTACGTTCGCTTTGTCCACCGGTTTGAGGATGATATGCGGTGCTCATGTCTAAACGCGTTCCCAATGCTTCTTGCAAAGTACGCCAAAATCTAGAAACAAAACGGCCATCTCGGTCGGAGATAATCGATAAGGGTACACCGTGTCTGGCTACAATCTCCTTAATGTAAAGTTGTGCAAGTTTCTCCATTTTGTCCGTTTCTTTCATGGCAAGGAAGTGTGCGGATTTGGTGAGACGGTCAACAATGACCCAAACGGTATCATAACCGCCCGTCGTTTTTGGTAGCTTGGTGATAAAATCCATCGTTATCCTTTCCCACTTCCATTGCGGGATCTCGGGTTGTTGAAGTAGTCCGGACGGTCTTTGGTGTTCGGCTTTAACTTTGGAACATGTCAAACACTTGGAAACATAAGTAGCTACGTCCCTTTTGATGTTCGGCCACCAATATAGTTGTTTAAGGTCGTGGTACATCTTATTGGCACCGGGGTGAATCGAGTATCGTGACTTATGGGCTTCATCTAAAATAAGGCTTCGTAGGTCCCCATAACTAGGCACCCAAATCCTTCCGGCATAATATCGGAGTCCGGTCCCCCTAATTTCGAATCGAGAGACGAGAATGTTCAAGAGCTCACGTGAAAGGTTTTCATCCTTGAGAGCCTCATCTTGGGCTACCCGGATTTGGCTATTAAGGTTTGTGTGGATGGTAATGTTTAAGGCTCGGACACGAAGAGGCACCGCTCTTTCTTTTCGACTTAAGGCATCGGCTACTACATTTGCCTTCCCGGGATGGTAACGAAGCTCGCAATCGTAATCGTTTAAGGTTTCAATCCACCTTCGTTGTCTCATGTTTAGTTGCTTTTGATCGAAAATGTGTTGAAGGCTTTTGTGATCGTTGAAGATAGTACTCTTGGTTCCATAAAGATAGTGTCTCCACATTTTAAGTGCAAAGACAACGGCTCCGAGTTCGAGATCATGTGTCGTATAGTTTCGTTCATGAATTTTGAGTTGTCGAGAAGCATAAGCAATGACTTTTGTTCGTTGCATCAATACACACCCAAAACCATGTTTCGAGGCATCGCAATATACAACAAAGTCATCATTACCTTCGGGAAGTGACAAGATAGGAGCGGTGGTTAGCTTCGTTTTCAAGATTTGGAATGCGGATTCATGTTCGGTCGCCCAAATGAATTTCTTTCCCTTGTGAGTTAATGCGGTTAGAGGACGTGCAACCAAAGAGAAGTTTTCGATGAATCTACGATAGTACCCGGCGAGACCCAAGAATTGACGAATGTGAGTAGGAGTAGTAGGAGTCTCCCATTTACTAATGGCTTCGATTTTTGTGGGATCGACTTTAATACCTTGATCACTTACAACATGACCAAGAAATTGAACTTCCTTTAACCAAAATTCACACTTGGAGAATTTGGCATAAAGTCGTTCTTGTCTCAAGAGTTCAAGCACAAGTTGGAGATGTTGTTCGTGCTCTTCTTCGTTTTTAGAATAGATCAATATGTCATCGATGAACTCAATAACGAATTTATCGAGATACGGTTTGCACACGCGGTTCATAAGATCCATGAACACCGCCGGTGCGTTAGTAAGACCAAATGGCATGACAAGGAATTCATAACTACCATAACGAGTCCGGAAAGCAGTTTTGGAGACATCTTCCCCCTTAACCCTTAATTGATGATAACCCGAGCGGAGATCGATTTTCGAATATACACAAGACCCTTGTAGTTGATCAAAGAGGTCATCGATGCGAGGAAGAGGATATCGGTTCTTAACCGTCAATTTATTTAGTTCACGATAATCAATGCACATTCGTAGGGATCCGTCTGTCTTTTTAACAAACAAAATCGGAACGCCCCATGGTGAATGGCTAGGTTGGATAAAACCACGGTCAAGTAGTTCTTGGATTTGACTTTGAAATTCTTGCATTTCGGATGGAGCAAGTCTATACGGTGCACGTGCTACGGGTGCGGCTCCCGGAATAAGATCGATTTGGAATTCTACCGGTCGATGAGGTGGAAGACCCGGCAATTCGTCGGGAAATACATCGGAAAAGTCACTAACAATTGGCACATCATCGATATGCTTCTCATCGGACTCGACTTTCTTAACGTGGGCAAGGATCGCAAAACAACCCTTACGGAGTAGTTTTCTAACTTTAAGGCACGAAACGAGGTTGAGTCTGGTGCAACTCTTATCGCCATAAACAATCAAAGGTTCACCATTCTCGGTAGGAATTTGGATTGCGTTAAGATCACAGAGGATGTGAGATTTCGTTTTGACTAACCAATTCATACCGATTATTACATCAAAGCTTCCTAGTTCCATGGGTATCAAGTCAATTTCAAATTCCTTACCCAAAATGTTTAACGTACACCCCCGGTAATATGTGTTGGCACTTAATAGTTTCCCGTTAGCCACTTCAATGGTATAAGTGGTATCTAATGGAAGAGGTGGAGTGCTAAAAGAATGAGTCAAAGTCTTGGATACAAAGCATTTATCGGCACCCGAATCGAATAAGCAAGAGACATAAGAATTGTTGAGAAGAAACGTACCCGTGACTAGTTCAGTGTCATCCCGGGCTTCCTCGTGTTGATGTTGAAAGCTCAGCCGCGCGTGTTGGGGTTATCTTTCTTCTTTGGGCATGCATTTCTATAATGACCCGTTTGGTCACATTCGTAACAAGTGCCCGTCTTTGGTGCATTGGGCCACTTTCGAGCGACGGGAGTGGCACTTTTACAATCGTTGGCCTTATGACCAATTCCTTGGCACCGATGGCAAATTAGCTTACTACATTCGCCAAAGTGATGTTTGTTGCATTTGTTGCAAAGAGGTAGATTTCTGGCATAACCCTTCTTGCCGTCGGAGGTGAAAGATTTCTTGGCAAAGTTGTGGTTGCTTGATTGGGGAGCTTCCCATTTTCTTTTGTTGTTACCCGACTTGTCTTCGGCTTTAGGTGCCGGTACTACGATTTCGTCCACCGTATCTATCAATTTGCGGGCCATGTTCAAAGCTTCTTGATGATTAGGGGGTTTGGATGACATTACTCCATGTTTGATGCTCTTTGGAAGACCATCCATATAAAGTTCAACCCGTAAAGCTTCGGGGTTCACAAGATTTGGGCACATCAAGGCTAGTTCGGAAAATCGTTGATTATAAGCCTTGAGATCATTTCCGATCGCCTTTAAAGTTCTTAGCTCTTGTTCGAGCCTTCGGGTTTCTTCACGAGGGAAATATTCGACAATCATCTTTTCCCTCAAGTCGGCCCAAGAGAGGGCGTGAGCTTCATCGGTACCCACCGATTGTACATAAGTATTCCACCATGTAAGAGCGACACCGGCGAAGGTGTGAGTGGAGTATTTGACCTTGTCTTGGTCCCGACAACCGCTTATGCTAAAGACGGCTTCTGTTTGTTCAAACCATCGGGTGAGCACGACCGGTCCCCCGGTTCCATTGAAAGTGTGAGGTTTGCACCCCATGAAAGCTTTATAGGAGCATCCCTCGTTTGAGTTACCGGTTCCATTGTTGTTGTTGTTGTGGTTGTTGTTATTATTGTTGTTGTTGTTGGATGAGTGACCGGCCATGGCCGCATCTACGGCCGTGGCTATCATCCGTTCGAGAGCTTGTTCGGGAGTTTCATTGCGGTGTACACGACGAGGAGCCATTGTTCCTTCAAGACACAAGAATATCATTGACTAGTATTCTCAATAATACTAACCGTGATATAGAATAAAGATAAAGAGAAGTTTTTCCTCGACTCGCCTTAAATTCTTTATGTCATAATGTCGGAACGTTCATATGAGTCACCGTAATATAATCCCGGCAATTATATTACCCTGATTCATATGTGCATTCGACATTATTCTATAAAGTCAAGGTGGCGTGTCAATCAATTTAAACAATGTGAGATTAAGATGAACTAAGAGTAGGTATGAGTAGAAGCGTTCGAGTATAAATGCACAAGTAGTCAAGTAATTCCTACTTCAAGTCTATATGCCGGTTGTAGTCTAGACTCACCAATGTACCCTATGACTCGAGGTTGACACCAATGAACTCTAAATCCCTACAACCAACGCTCTGATACCATCTGTAGCGACCCGACAAAATCGTCATTGACGGCGCCATCTACTTAGGTCCCGTTACGTGGTCATAAGTCTTTAAAACAACGTTTGACCAAAAGATATGTCGCATTCATTTCAAATGTAAAGATTGTTCAAAGTTTACGAGAATAGTTCCACCACAAGTTACGTTACAAAGTTATAAGTACAAATGAAACTTATGCGACACAATTTAAAAGTAGCCAAAAGACGCTCCTTGTATGCATATATACTCAACATCCAATGCAAATATCAAAATAATGAGCGGAAGCATGTATCATGTATCGTTCAAGGACCTGAGAAAAACATAGAAATCTGTCAACGAAAACGTTGGTGAAATCATAGGTTTGAGTAAGTAAGTACAAGTGAACCACAAGATTTGCAACAACGAGATAATAGTAATACATTCCAAAAGTTTGTTTCACGAGCACCCAATTATCAATGCTTAACATTCCTTCCATTGAACCCCATCACTTAGTGCTAGAACATACACTGTTTCTCGAAAATATATTTCATTCGTAAACGGTAGCGAACCGTTTGAATGAGGGTTTGTCAAACCCATATGGATCCATACAACATAAGTTCTCGCTTACACCCGGCAAGTGTAACTAATGATAATCGAATTGAGGATTTTGTTCTAAACTCGTATGTAGAATGTTTGTTTTCCTGTACTTGTGTTCACTTAGTAAAAGAAATGTTTATGTTTTCTCATCCCAAATGTAAGTTCAAAAAGAGTAAAAGTGGGACTATGATCTCACCTTGAGTGCACGAGTAGTAAAGTACTTCAAGAAGTAAACGTGTGCAAAGAAAAATGCTAGTCTTGACCTAAAAAAATAGGTCGTATCAACAACGGTAAACACAAAAGGTCAAAGATGTTCAATTAGTCCTATGGCTCGTTACGACTCGATTACGTAGCATGTGAATCAATTTGTCAAGTTTCATGCAAGATACAAGTATAGAAACAAGTTAGGAATGTTGCATAATCATTTGGTTAAGTTTGACAAAAAGTCAAACTTTGGTCGGTCAAAGTCAACGAAAAAGTCAACACGTTCGGGTCGGGTCCCGAACTACTTTTCTGAGGTTTTTAATCATATATGAGCATGTTAGAACAAGTTACATGTGAATCGGAGGTCCATAGCATAGCAAACATTTTCCGTAAAATGACCAACGAGGACAGTAGCCTGCCAGTGCATCTGGACGGCGTCCAGATTTTCTGGACGGCGTCCAGATTTTGTGGACGGCGTCCAGATTTGAAGGCTGGGACGGCGTCCAGACTTTCTGGACGGCGTCCAGCTTTGAATACTGGGACGGCGTCCAAGTATCTGGACGGCGTCCAGGTTGGATTTCAAGTCTGATGCAGAACTCCTAAGTGCACGAACCAAAAACCAAATAAACACAATTTATGATCCGCAAACAATCAAGTCAAGTATTTTATACCGTTGGGAAGATAATTTGACGAAGAAAACGACTAGACACATTTCAACAAGTAATTTAACACCTACAACAACCCAAAACTGCATTAAACGTTCATAATCAAAGGTTCAAGTTCTAAAACGCATTTCATGATTCGGGTAACCAATTTACATGTATGATATGCCGTTTCGAAGGTAATCAAACACACGTTGCAACAAAACACTTATCAACAATATTTCATAGCATTTGATACATCAAAAGTTCATATAAAGCTTATCAAACCCTAACCAACATCTCAAAACCAATAATCATGTTAATGTAAGGTTTTCATGTCAATCAACACACCAAAACGAAGTTAATGAAGTAACTAACACTTTGAACACACAACCATTAACATCTAAACACATTTTATCATACAAAATCAAAGGTTAAACTAACCCATTTTAAGTGTTCATGCTAGTTACACCAAATAACAAGATCGAGCCTACAAATTACATACACGACATCACAATGAGCCATAGACACTAACTAACACCATTTCAAGTCAAAAACACCAATTTAGAGAAATCTAGAGTTTTAGAAATGTTACCCAAACGAGATGAAGTTGGTACCAAAATGAAGAGGATGAAGAGAGGATCACGAATATGTAATTTATTTTGTTGTAAGCCTCCTAGATCGAATTTAGATGATGATTGAATGAATTTGGTAATTGTGTGTGTGTTCTTGCTAGAGAGAAAGAGAGAGAGATTGAGATGGTTGAATGGTGGTGATTGGTGTGGACTAGTTGACCTAGTCAACTAGTTTACCCCGTGTCAATTTTAGTCCCTCAAGTTTGAATCGGGTGCGTGAATTACCTAATCGAGATAATTTAAAACGCGTATTAACGAAAGATGTTATAAATACATAACGGACTTTAAAATAGTTAAACGAAAAGTAACCAGAAAAAGGCAGGATGTTACAGAAATTTTTCTCCCCGTCTTTTAAGATTAACGGGCATTGGTCTGACAACTCTCTCTCCAACGCAACAGCCGTAAGGTCTTGCCACAGAGAACAGAATTTTTCAGATGCCAAAAACCGATCCAACTTACTAAATTTTAACCCATCGTCGCTCACCCGAGTAAAGAATCTACCACCTAATGGGATCTCTAGCAAACTGTTATCGGTGATAAATGTACTGAATCTTTTGGCCCTATACTTGATAAAATCACAATTAAATCTTTCTGCTTGCTCTCGAACTTTGTTGAAGTCGCCGCATAATAACCAAGCCTCATCATCCCCAAACTCTAAAATTTTTTATAACTCATCCCAAAGTTTTAGCTTTTTGAATCGTCATGAGGGCCATACACGTTGATTACATTTAAGTTACAACCCGATTTTCTCCAAATACCCCGAATTCCAATCACATATTCAAAATTTACACTACTAACTGCTTCGAATTGAGTGGTATCCCAGATTAATAATTGGCCACCGGATTTGCCAATATTCTCCTTATGGATGAAATCACAATCATAAGTGTTCCAAAGTGAGTTTATCCAATTCCTATTAACATTATTCAATCTCATTTCCTGAAGAGCAACGAATTGAGGTTTTTCTTTACTGATAAGTCTTTTAGCCCACCCAAATTTGTCTTTACCAATACTCGATTCAAACCCCCTTATGTTCAGTGTAATAACTTGATTGGAGAACAAAAGTAAAACAAAAAGAAGAAAAAAAAGGTTAGCTTACTGAGTTGAATGCCTAACCTTCCACTTTAGACCAAGTTTAGTGCCGTATTCACGAACACTATCAGTATTAACTGATCCAATTGACGGCTCGGCTCCATTGCGTCTCATATGGTTTGAAGAGGGTGGTTTCGCCAAGTCACACTTACCCCCGCAAGAGGTGCAATTGGAATGCAATGGTTGTCCATGACCTTTGGTCCTCCTCGCAACATTTTTCAGATTCATCATGTGTGATGATGCTATCCACTTGCGAATGCTAGCCCAGCAACAATCTTTCTTGATGTTATTTTTATCAATGATCGGTCTCTTGGAATTCTTGATTTTGTGGTCAGCACCTACCTTCGATCTTTTGCCCTGATTCCCAATTTTGTGGTAGGAGTTAATATCATTTTCTATTGTTGGGCTATTACTCGATGAATGAATTGCACCCTGCTTTGTTACAGGATTGGAGTTAATTCCATTATCTTTTGTTGGGCTTACATTGTAATAGGCCTCCTAATATTCGAATTGAAGTTTCACCGACAGATTGGGCTTCATTATCATTAATAGGCCCAGACTTAGCATTGTCCCCCTTTTGGCCCAACTCATCTAATGTATTGTTATCCGATGTTTTCTTGGAAACTGGTGAGGTGCATGGAGACGTGGGCACATTAACACTAGGGACACTATCATTAGGGTTATGGGTATTGGATACGTAAGCGTTGTCCACACGCATGCCGTCGCCATCAATGTTTTCTTGGAAAAGATTTTGTAACCCCAAGCAACCAGACTCTTCATCTTCTACCCTAATCTTCCTCCTGTTCCAAGTGATATCTTGATCATCTTGAAGATTTTTGATACCTTCGAATGAATCTTCGATGTCATAATCAGAGATGGAATCTTCACCATCATCGTTCGAGTTAACAAAAGTGTCATCAACGAAATCATCATCGAAATCTTCATCTTGTTTGGAATTAGCCAAATTATTACTAACTTCATCAACTTCGTATCTGTAAAAAACCATATTGAACTGCTTACTAGGGTCCTCACATACATAAGTAAACACATTGTGACTCCCAACTGTAGTATTGACATTCCCATCAATCCCATATGTATCCTTAGCATGGATGAGGACACTACCATAAGTAAGATTTTGATTATCATGAATGAATTCGCAGTTGAGAGTGTCAAGGAAATTCCCCCCCAGAACTCAGCGATAGTCTTGAAAGTGTTAATATTCCAGCATGTGACTGGAACACCTTTGATGTCGATCCAAACCAATCATCTTGATGTCCATGGTGTCCTGTCTAACATCTGAATGCAGCTACACCATTTATGTAGAGCATGTTCCTTATTATACAAGACCTTTTCAGCCTCAAAAGATGAATAGAACACCAACATAATCTCAAGGCCCCCTAAATATTTGATATCACAATTAGTCAGACCTTCTGCCTTACATAGATCGACAAATTTATCTATGATTTCCCAATTTCTAACAGTAACAACAATAGACCTCTTGTACATGTGTTTAATACAATCTTCTTCCTTGATGACCACCTTTCTAACAGGCGCTTGAATTGAATCAAATCTATTAGATCTGTTGACATTAGTGTTGGATAGTTTCTCCCTCGGATCCTGTTTACCAAGTTTTTCCCTAAGATCTCCATGAAAGTGGCAGTAGTGTCATTGGCCTCTGTGTTTAACCTCTCCCTCAAATCTTTATCATTCAGCATATTTCTTAGATCACATTTGCACCGACCAACCACATCGTTGTACCTCCTATCATCTCTGAAAGCATTATTGTACCGCCTATAATTAGCATTAGTTTTTAAGTTATCTTCATAAAGCTTTTTTGTCTCAGCTCCATGACCATTATCTTCCCTCTCAAAAGCTTTGAATATCCTTATTGGATATCCATCGAACTTAATCTTTTCCAGAGAAGTTAACATGAGGTTAATATCTTTGACATTACCGAATCTAGCAAAGGCGAAACGCTGACCGTTTTGTAGCCTTTTTCTCACCAAGTAGATATCCCTAATGTCACCAAACGGTTTAAAAGATCTCCGTAGCTCCTCCACCTTCCAATGGTCCGGGAAATTGAAGAACATGAATGAAGTCAATTGAATTCCGAATAGCCTTGATAGTCAATCTTGCAAACCCCCATTGAATTTCTCTTGGCATGACGTGCCACCCCGAAGTGAAGTTCTTGAAGTATCTCTCTCCTCTCTCTCTCTCTCTCTCTCTCTCTACTTTTCCTCTCTCTCACACACTCCATTTTGTGAAGTTTCTTGTCATTTTTTTTCCAAGAGATGTATATGTCTATTTTATTAGATATACATATTTTATTATTGTAACATATCATAGTTATTTTATTATAAGAGTATATGCATATCGGATTTTAATGGATAAATTAATGGATGAAACTTTTCATCTATATCAATATCCATTTATGTTCATTTATATATGTATCCATATCCATTTAGGTTCACCCATATCTATTACGAAGCGAATGGATCGGGTGGGGATTTTCACTGGATTTGGTGGTCATTACCTTCCCTAGTTGTAGCTTATAGGAAATTTAACTTGTCCCCCGTTAAAATTTAATAGTTCAGTTTTTTTATTATGAATTGTTCTTAACTAATAGTCTATTTTTGTAAGTAGATAAAAATAACAGGTAAAATTATTTTATACATTTTTAGATTATGAATATAAAAAAAAAAAGTACCTAAAAAATTACAAGGAAATGAAAAATAACGCCTTTGGTAAATGTAGTTTGTTCATTTTTTCATCATAACACCTAAACTATTTTTTTTTTTTTTTTTTTGCATTATTAGTACATGTGTTTTGTGTAACATACGTGATTGATACCCACTCCAAACTATCGTCACTTATTAACAAATAATCCCTCACATGTGCCACGCATGTGAGGCTATATTCGTTCGTTTCACTAATTAGATACAGAAGCATGCTAGATTGAAAAAAACATTTGGTTTCTCTTCTTCTTCAATTGTAAACACTAGTTAAAGGCAAGAACAATGGTTAGTAGCTTATATAAAATGCAAAATGATTAATGTTTTTTTTTCACTGAAACTTTTTTTTTTTTTTTGCACTCAAACAAGTATGAATACTAATTAAAGAGACTCACGTGTCCATGCGGGGTTTTTAAACCTTGGTTCTCCACTCTATAGTTGCCATTGATAAAAAGTTTTGATTGGAACCTAATGAAAAAACAAAGTATACATGCATAAACTAGTAAATCATTACAATCTCAAAATAACAAGCCTCATATTCACAATATTTGCTCTTGTCACCTTGCTTTCAACTAGAATTCAGTGTTGCTGTCATAAAAAACACATGTAGTGCTAAACGAGTTCTCGCCAGGATTGAGTTTCTAAGTTCTCGCCGAGTTCTCGGCGATTTCTTCTGATTTTTGCAACCATGGCCATAAGTAACAGAATAATCACGAGTTAATATAAAAGTAAAATTTAAAATTAGAAAATACCACATTGTTTCGAGGCTTCCTCTTATAGTAAGCTAGTAAACGTGATTCAAGTACGAAATATCTCATATGTATAAACGATCTCCCAATCTTCCTCCTCCCATACCTCACCACCCATCCATCATAAACTACCGTCGAATTCGACATCTGAAAAAAAATCCTCCTTCCAATTCTTAAAACTCCGACAATTAACCACAATTCATTCAACCTAAAACCCCGAAAATTCATCAGTCAACTTTAAAACCTCAAACCTAAACCTCACAATTCAGAAATTTAGAAATTCAAATATTCAAGCTCACTTAATTGAAATCAATCCACGACAGCGATCAGATGAATCTAAACTTCACCGGTTCACTTGCCGAACTTAAAGACGAAGTACAATTCAAATTTAACCTATAAAATTGAAATTAAAGAGAATATAAACAAAATTATACACCTCATACATACTAGTTACAAGTTACAGTGAGAATTCAAAATTGATGTTGATGATCTTACGATCGGCGAAGTTATGGTGAGAACTGAAAGAGGGAGATGACGCCCGACAGGTAAGTAGGGGTATTGATGATGACGGTGATGATTGTGACAACCCGAAAATTTCCTATCAAAATTAAATTTTATCTTTAAATGATTTAATGTTTCCGACACGATAAGCAAAGTCTGTAATGTTGAAATCTCAAAAACTTTGAACTGTGTTCATGTATTCATTTACCCTTTGACTTCTCTCGATGATTCACGAACAATTATGTGTAAATACATATGTATGAATATATACATATGTGAGATTATTAAATTAAGAAATATTAATAAAACATTTAACGCTTTGGTTGATATGAAAATAAGTTATGAAATTATTATATGACTTGAAAACGTTAACAAAGTATTTGATGAATAATACTTTACGTAAACGTATTAGTTTCAATATATGTTTATCGACGGAAATTAAAAGATAATATCAAATGATTGAATTATCAGATACATTATGATATGATTACGGGTCTCTGTTGTGAGGTCCACGTTGATATGAGAAATCTTTCCATTTTAACAATATTCGGAAAATGGTAAAGTGATTTACAAGTAAGACAAATATGTCAATTAATGATAACTGGATAAAGGTTAGTAGAGATTCCTGCTTAACTTTCAATGCAATAATTGCCTCGTGTCTTTGATAAGATAATTATTTAGTTTTCATATTATTAAAAACGTTTAAGATATAGATGAAACCTTTTAAAGAATGAATTTGAATAGATACAAGAAGTCGGAATGTTAATTGTTAGAACTATATATATAATTAACTTGTATCGTGTATTTAGAACGTGTTTATGTATATTAAATATATATGATTTCAAATTAGTTAAATAAACGATAGTAACATTTGGTTATTCGATTCGATTGATTTTTAGAACGTTTGAGAAGTTAAAATAAACGTTGGCGCATAAATGAATTATATCAAATTAAGTTCTAGAGCATAAAAGTTAGGTGATATAATAATATCTATTATTTAAATGATTTTAAATTTTATATATATTGAACGTTGAAATATAAATTATTTTTGAAAAACTAGAATAGAATATTATTTAATAAATATTTCAATCCTATATAATATGTACAAAATTATATTATTCTTTGAGAATATATATATATATATATATATATATATATATATATATATATATATATATATATATATATATATATATATTGCAAAGTGATTAAATATAATATTAACTAGATACAAAACGTTTTAATTAAATATAATATCAACTGAATTATTATTAATTTTAGTTTTTTTATTGTTAAAATGATTATTATTACTATCGTCGTTATTATTGTAACACCCTGTTTCTCAGTTACGCGTTATTTCGAACGTCATTCGAAATACGAGGCATGTAAGCGTATTTTTGGATCCCAAATAAAGTTTGAGTTGATGATTCAAAATCTTACCATTAGAAAGGAAATCTCATTACGTTTCCAACGATATTTGGTTCATCAAAAACGGAGTTACGGTTTGAAAGTTACGACCAAAACAAGTTCATAAAAGTGATCCAGTTGTTTTGGACGCCGTCCAACCTTTTTGGACGCCGTCCAAAAGGCCTGACGGGCCAGCAGCTGTATTTTACTTAAAATTAAAGGGGTACTTTGGTCTTTTCACTTGGGGTCGGTTTGGGATCATCAAAACTGATCTAGAACACCATTGGAGCTCATTTTTCACCCACACAAACACTCTCAACCATATCTAGTGAGAGAACCCCACTTTTAATGAGAGAGAGCTTGATTTGGAGAAGAAGGAGTCGGATTCTCACCAAAGTTCGGGTTTTAAAGTTGTTCATCTCGTTCACGGCATCATTTTGGCGGTATTGGTAAGTTCTAACTCCGAGTTTCATTGTTTGATTTGAGATTCAATGTTAGGGTTTTGAGATTGTTAGTTGTAAAACTCATTTAGTTGATGAAGAGGGTTTATGGAAACTTGCTATTTTGATATTTGGCGGGTTTTGAGTTGGTTAATGATTTAACCATGTTTAAGGCTTGTAAGTAGTGTGTAATCACTAGTGTTAGTGATTATGGAAGTGTTGGAACCACTTTAGGTGAATTTAGGTTGACTAATTTTGAAATGGGTCAAAATTAGGGTTTAGGTGTCAATTTGGGCAAGTTTGGTGTTTAACACTTACGATTGGGTTTAATTGGCGTATTAGGACCATTCTCACTTGTGTTAGTGATTATTGGTTAGTTTGAGCTCGTTTTGTGCTTGGAAGTGCATTTGGGTCAATGGCACTAAGTGTCGAATTGGGTTGGTTTGTAAGTCAACCCTAATTGTGTATCGTTGTATTTGTGATAATGGAATAGGTACATTCCATCGGCGAGTTGCGGATTATTTTGGTAGCATTCATCAAGGCGACAAGGTGAGTGTTAATATCCTATGTGCATATGTATGTGTAGGATGGGTGAGGATCGGGTGAAGTGGTTCTCGGTTATAGAGCTCACTTTACATATAGGTGGATTTGATGGACTTGTGTATAGGTCCAATTATCACGGATGTGCGTTTTGGTTGACCACCTTTGGCGAGGTACACGTTTTGTGTGTACATTATCACACGTGGTTGTGAATTGGATAACCCCAATGGCGAAGGGTTGATATTGAATTTTGATGTGTTTATTTTTATGAATGGATATGTGTTGTCCAAGTTAGTGATATATGTGTTGTACGCTAATGGCTTTATGAATGGATATGTGTTGTCCAAGTTAGTGATATATGTGTTATACGCTAACAGTTTTATGAATGGATATGTGTTGTCCAAGTTAGTGATATATGCGTTGTACGCTAACGGTTTCATGAATGGATATGTGTTGTCCAAGGGTTAGTGATATATGTGTTGTACACTAACGGTTGTTACGAACACCGATGGGAAATTCGAGTACCATTCCTTTGTACGATTGGTTAACCTTGGACGTTTATATATTGTTATATATATATTAATGTATTGTTGTGATGTAGCTAACCCTCTGGGTGTAGCTCATTGGCGTTGTTCACATCGTCGTTGGTGAACTTATATTTTGTTGATGTATCTTTACCTCATTGCTTAGTGATCTTACGGTATGCTTAGACTAGCTTGCCTTTATGCTTGGATGCTCCGGTATGCGGTATTTGGTTATTTGTGTGGCGTGTCTATTTTATGCATATATATGTATGTAGTATATTTTCACTCACTAAGCATTAGCTTACCCTCTCGTTGTTTACATTTTTATAGATTGCTTGGATGCGGTGGCTCAGGTAAGCGTGGGGACTAGTGAGCTTGCGTAGTTTGCTTTAAAAGACTTGCTTTTGGTTCGATTAGGATTGGGTAGTGTATCCCCAATCCCATGCTCGGTCTATGTTTGTATAAACTAAATTGGGTCAAAATGGTCACCTTGTGGTAATTTGGGTCGATGTGGGCCCGGTGTTGTAAAACTCGGTTTTATTATGGAAAACTCTTAGTTTTAATTATTATAACATATTGTGAAAGTGTTTTGGTTTAAAAGTGTCGGGAAGCGGGTTTTTCGCCCGCGTGTATAAGAAAAAATGATCAGAACTTTTTAGTGTATTTGGACGCCGTCCCAGATGGCTGGACACCGTCCAGTCCTTCAGAGCTGGACGCCGTCCAGATAGCTGGACATCGTCCAGATGAACTGTCCCAGAAATTTTTTATTTTTTATTTTATTGGCACGTTTTTGGATGGATAACGGGTAGGGTCGTTACAATTATCGTCGTTATTATTATTATCTAATAATAATAATAATAATAATAATTATTATTATTATTATTATTATTATTATTATTATTATTATTATTATTATTATTATCATTATTAATATATGTATTATTATTAAAAAAAATTATTGTTATTATTATTACTATCGTTATTATCATTAAAGTTATTATTAATATTATATTATCATTATTATTATAATTATTAGTATTAGTATTATCATTAATTTTATTATAATACTTATTAGTATCATTATCATTAAAACTAATATTATTATCATCTAATTATTATGATTTCTATTATTATCATTAATATGAATGGGATATAAAAGAGGACTAAAAGTTATTAAACAAATCGATTAGGAAATAATGAGTATAAGCATCATGATGAAATTAAAACGTTGCAAGACTTTGATTTAGATAAAAATATCATTTTCAGTATTTTTATCATTATTATTATTATTTAAGGTATTATTAATATTAAAACTATCATTTTCACTAAAATTATCATTTTAATAGAAATATCATTGAATCTCATTATTATTATCATTTTAATATTAGTATTATTAAAAAATATCATTTTGAATAGAATTATTAATTTATTAAAATATTATTAGTATTAGTGATAATATTAAAAAGTATCGTTATTATTAAAATTATCATGATTAAAATTATCATTTTATCATAATTAATATCATCATTAGTAAATATAGATATTGTTATTTTAGTAGAATAATAATAATTATTATCATTATAAAATAATACAACTTTTACTTAAAATTATTATTTTATCAAATGAATATGTGATACAAAGATATTTTACCACATGTAATATAATTACATTAATAATACATACCATTATATTTTTATGATATTATGTGAACTTTATAAATTTTATTACTTAAGATATATAAAAGTATATTTTTATTATATATAAATTTTAATATAAATTTTTATTTATTAATAAATGATTTATATTATCTACTCTAATAAAATCTGTTAAATATATTGAAATATATAAAATGACTATATTTAAGTTATATAATAATCATGTATAGATTTTGGAAGTCATTTTGGGTCAAGTTGACTTTTGTTGACTTTTGCATATCAGTCTCGAGCATTAGGATTGTGATACACTGCGACTTGACCTAAATTGTTGAACAGATATTGACCAACATATAAGTATATATATATAATAATATAGGTTCATGAATCCGAGGCCAACCTTGCACTTGTTCAATGCCGTCATATGTATTTTTACTACGAAATACAGTATTGTGAGTTTCATTTGCTCCCTTTTTAAATGCTTTTGCAATATATATTTTTGGGACTGAGAATACATGCGCTGCTTTTATAAATGTTTAACGAGATAGACACAAGTATTCAAAACTACATTCTGTGGTTGGATTATTAAATCGAATATCGCCCTTTTTAGTCTGGTAATCTAAGAATTAGGGAACAGAAACCCTAATTGACGTGAATCCTAAAGATAGATCTATTGGGCCTAACAAACCCCATTCGGGTTATGGATGCTTTAGTACTTCAATTTACCATATCCGATGAGAGTCCCGGAATGATGGGGATATTCTAGATGCATTTTTGTTAATGTCGGTTACCAGGTGTTCACCATATGAATGATTTTTAATTCGCGGGTTACGCGTATAATTTTGTACTCGGGTTACGTGTACAATTAAATATCTGGAAATCTTGTGGTCTATTAAAATGATGGAAATGAATGATTACGATAAACTAATGAACTCACCAAGTTTTTGGTTGATACTTTTAAGCATGTTTATTCTCAGGTATTAAATAAATCTTTCGCTGTGCATTTGCTCACTTTAAAGATATTACTTGGAGTCGTTCATGGCATATTTCAAAAGACGTTGCATTCAAGTTGTTGTGTTCAATAAAGATTATTATTATGTAAATGACATATTAGGTCATTTATAGATTGGATATTATGAAATGGTATGCATACCTGTCAACTTTTGATGAAATGAAAGTTTGTCTTTTAAAAACGAATGCAATGTTTGTAAAATGTATCATATAGAGGTCAAATACCTCGCAATGTATCCAATATGTTATTGTATTCGTCTTATGGATTAGGACGGGTCGTCTCAATGATTATATATATATAGATACAGAGAGTAAGAAAATATCATATAATTAGTACCAATTGATTACAAAATTTTTAGGACGATAATGGAAATTCATAGGGTTTGGGTGCTGTAAGCTTTACTCATTTATTTGGAGCTGTTGATCCATTTTTATATGAAGAAAATTTAATAAAAAGCCGAAATTACCCACACATGCGTGACACATGTGAGGGGTTTAACTCTAAAAAATAAACGGCCGTTAAAAGGGGTACTACCTAGGTAAGTTAATGAAACCACAGGTACTAACGACGCAAAATCTAAAGTTTAGGTGTTATGATGTAAAAGTTAACAAACCACAAGTACCAACGAGGTAATTTCTTCTAAGGAAATTTGTAAAGTTTAAAAAAATTAAATTAAAGTATGTTTTTTCTACTTTTAGCAAGTAAACAAGGTGAAATAAAACAAATGATACGAACAATAATGATTGTGTTTTGTGTGATTTTTTTAATTAGTTTGTGTTATGATGTATAATGAAAACGTCTTATCAAAAGAATTGTATATTCTATTGCCCTAAATATTTGTTGGGTAATTCTAAATTCCTTACTAATTGATTTCTCAATTAGCATATTGCGTAAAATTAGGTTATGGAGATTCTTATTATCTTAAATACTTGTTGTGTAAATAACTTTTTGTTGAGTCTAAGTATTAAATTTCGTATTGGCATATGAGCTTGCATAGAGGTTAGTTAACATCATTAATGGTGTATCCTATAGGATACACGCATAACAACATCATTTTTATACAGAAAACTCGATCAAAGAGCACAAGACATAATGAAATTTGGCAGTTTTCAGAGTTTGCCGCCCAGCGTTTAGCAGGCCACCCAGCGTCAAGCGAAAGCCCTGCAGGCAGCTTCTATGCATAAGCCCTTAAACTCAGCGCGTGAACGGCAAGCAGCCACGTCAGCACATGCCATCGACATTCAGGATACTTCACGTAACAGAACCATTCAGCGATTGACACGTGTATCCTGTGAATTTCGGACATTCTAAGCCTATAAATAGACCCCCTGTGTGATGCCCCGTACAAAACCACCGTGTACGAATCATCAACAACAGGATCATTACAAGGTTAAGTACTATATGCTGTAATAAAAGAAGTTGCATTCATGATAAAAAGATGACGTCATAACCGACGTCAATTGTTTTACACCAACAGTATGCTTCTACGAATAGCAAGCACGAATAAGTGTATGTGACCCTTAGGTCATTACAAAACATAGTTTCAAATGTATTAAAGTCTGAATGCAAGATAAACAGTTCATGCGGTGATAACACTAGAGCAGCGGGTGTCTACGGCAAGACTAGCACGACAGCGGAAGCCAATAACTTTAAGCACCTGAGAAAAACATGCTTAAAAACGTCAACACAAAGGTTGGTGAGCTATAGTTTAAGTATAACAGTAAATAAGGTAGGCCACGAGATTTCAGTGCTACAAAGAGCGTTTCAAAACAGTATGATAAAGTATATGTTAACCGTGGGTACTTGGTAACTAACTTAACGTTTATACCCCCTGAAAGTACACTTGGCAAGTGCGTATGTCTACGAAGTATTAAACACTCGTTAAATGCTAGCGCGACTAGTCCGAGTGGGGATGTCAAACCCTATGGATCCATATCTAAGATTCGCGTTCACCGGTTCAAAAACCAATGACTAAACGTTACCGAGCTAAAGGGAATGTTTCTGCCGTTATATAACCCACACATATATAAGTTTAAGTAATCGTGCCTAGTATGTAAAACATAAAATCCGCATGTATTCTCAGTTCCCAAAATATTTTAAAGTAAAAAGGGAATGCTATAACTCACAATGATAAAGTAGCGGTAAAGTATGACTCGGAAAGTAAGCAAGTAATGAAGGTCGTCCAAATGGGTCCTCAACCTAAGTCAAATAATACTAAGTCAGTAAATCGTCCGAAAAGGTTTAAAAGTATGTAAATAAGGTCTTAAGGGTCATCATCATTCATCATCAAACAAAAGGTGTAAAGTAGGTTTCGTTTATGAAAGTAGTTTAAGACAAAGGCTGAGTTCGGTCAGTCACCACAGCCTCTATACCTACTGAAATAAGGTGAGACCAGTGGTCATGGCTCCGTCTATGAGTCCTTTAAGTGTGGTAAAATTTACAGAGCAAACTCGTCTTCGTTTGACCGTGGCGATGGTCTAAGTGCGAGTAGGTCAGAAATTTCTGCACAACGTTAAAAGGACATAGTGACGATCGGAGGAACATAAATCCTAAAACGTAACTCGGATTAAGACGAGTCCTATATGAAAAGTTATCTAATCGAACAGATCTATTTGAAAATCATAATCACAATAGCCCATGCCTTACTGATCAGACCCAGAATACAGAAAACAGACAGGTCAGTAGGTTCCGGTGGTTCTTGGTGTTCGATGCTTATCACGGTTCTCATCCTTGATGCATGTAGCTTCAAGTGTACAACTCGTTGATGTGTTTGAATCATTTTCACCAAGGTTTGACCATCATAACCCAAGTGTAAGTCTAAGACATGAAGCACAACCCACTTAAGTGTTGCAAGTGTTTTGATGAACCAAAGTTACATCAAAGTCTTAGATTTAACACATACATGAAATGTAAAAGTAATATTAACTAAGTTTTGACAATTATGACACAAGTGTGAGTCTAAGACATGTAGATCAACTCACTTAAGAGTTGTATGAAGTTGATGAACCAAAGTTACATCAAGGTCTTAGATCTAATACTTACATGAACTTTAAAAGTAAAAACAAGTTACAAACTTGAAGTAAACTTATGAAATCAAGATCTTAAGTAGTAGAACATAGTTCTTAGTTAGATCTTGAAGATCCAAGACCCAAAACTCTAGATCTAAGGTTATTAAGTTAAATCCAACACAAGTATGTAAAGTTATAAATAAAGAGTTACACTTCCATGTTCTTGAACCTTTAAAGTTAACTTTAAGTTTCCAGAAAGTATGAGATCAAGACTAACTTGTAGTACTTGACCAACAACAACAACAAACATGAAATTAAAGTGTATAAAATGAAGAAGTAAACTAATTAAACAAGTAACTTGTTCATGGTTGTTCATACTTTAAAGATTCAAACCAAAGTTTGATCTTTAAGAAAGTAAGCTTTAAAGTTTACTTCATGAATCACAAGTATGATTTTAATCAACACATGAACTTGCAATCCTTTAAGAAAGTATATGTAGAACATAACTAGTAAGTTTATGTTCTTGTTGTTTTTGTTATAACAAGATAAAATGAAGGATCAAACTAGAAAGTTTGGTTCTTGGAAACTAGTAAGTAAAGTAACTAACAAATACATGTAACTAAATAATAATCAAGAACAAGTAGCAAACAACAAATGATGATGATGATTTGCATGTATGTATTCGGTTTTAGAAAGAAAAGAAGAAGAGAAAAATTCTTCAAGTTTACTTACAAGAACTAGAGAAAAGAGAGAAAAATGAGAAGTATCTTGTGTGTGTGAAAATGAGAGAGTAATGCAAGTAAATGTAATACAAAAAAAAAGAATTTTGAACACCCTACTACCCATGGTAGTCCACGGCTGCAGCTGCAAAAAAAAGAGGGAGGCAATTGTTCTTTGGTTACTTACATGTTAAAGCTTAAAAGTGTGGTTAATAGATGGTTGTTCATGGGAATTATGTAGTAACAAGATTCCTTAAGTCTTTAACTAACTAGTTAAGTTCAAATGGATTACTTACATGTATGTATGGGCTAACTAGTCCACTTAAGGGTGTAGGGTGGGCTTATAAGCTCATGTTCAAGAGTCCATTTACATTATACAAGTCCAAGTTCCATTAATTAACAAATAAATCCAAATAAAGCCCAAGTAACTAACTAATCACCATTGTTAATTAAAATGATTAAAAAAATCAATCATGAATGTAAATAATACTTGAAAATATTATTCGTGTAAGTTTCGCGTGTCACAAAGACGTTTCGGGCATTCAATGTCATGTAAGATCAATCATGGTAACATGTAAATGTAATAACATACATTCGTTTAATCACAAGTATTAATAATAACAATTATTAATAAATAAACGTTGGAAAATCCAGGGTCATTACATTACCCACCTGTTAAAGAAAATTTTGTCCCGAAATTGAAGCTGAGGAAGATGGAGGAGTCGGGAAAAGGTGAGGGTACTTCCGCATCATTTGATCCTCTCGCTCCCAAGTAAACTCATGTCCTCGTTTGGCATTCCATCATACTCGGACGATCGGAATCTTGTTACGTTTCAAAGTTTTGATCTCACGATCTATAATCTCAACAGGTTCTTCCACAAAGTAAAGTTTGTCGTCAATCGTAAGTTCTTCCAGTGGTATGATAAGTTCCGGTGTCGCAAGACACTTCTTCAAGTTTGGCATGTGGAAGGTAGGATGAACTGAGCTCAATTGTGCTGGTAGATCCAAACGGTAAGCAACGGGTCCAACACGTTTCAAGATTTCAAAAGGACCAATGTATCGTGGGTTTAACTTTCCACGTTTTCCAAAACGAATCACACCTTTCCAAGGTGCAACCTTCAACATTACACGATCACCAACGTTGAATTCAAAGTCTTTACGTTTAAGATCGGCATAACTCTTTTGACGATCGCGTGCAGTCTTAAGTCTCGCTTGTATCTGAGCAATCTTCTCCGTTGTTTCATGGACTACCTCGGGTCCGGTGATTTGCTTTTCGCCTACTTCAGCCCAACAAATAGGAGATCGGCACTTACGGCCATACAATGCTTTAAAAGGTGAGGCATTAATGCTTGAGTGATAACTGTTGTTGTACGAGAATTCGGCTAGTGGCAAATGTCTTTCCCAGGCTTTTCCAAAGTCAGTGACACATGCACGTAACATGTCCTCCAAGGTCTGAATTTTTCATTCACTTTGCCCGTCGGTCTGTGGATGATAAGCAGTACTCATGTCGAGACGGGTTCCCATGGCTTCTTGTAAAGAACGCCAAAATCTAGAAGTAAAACGGGGATCACGATCTGAGATGATCGATAAAGGTACACCATGACGAGATACAACCTCCTTGATGTATAATTGAGCAAGTCTCTCCATCGTATCTGTTTCCTTCATCGCTAGAAAGTGTGCAGATTTGGTAAGGCAGTCAACAATAACCCAAATAGTGTCGTATCCGCCCACCGTCTTTGGTAGCTTGGTGATGAAATCCATTGTGATCCTTTCCCACTTCCATTGTGGGATTTCCGGTTGCTGAAGTAACCTAGAAGGTCTCTGATGCTCGGCTTTAACTTTCGAGCAAGTCAAACACTTACCAACATAAGTCGCAACGTCATTCTTAAGATTCGGCCACCAATACTGTTCTTTAAGGTCGTGGTACATTTTGCATGCTCCAGGGTGAATCGAATATCTCGACTTGTGTGCTTCATCAAGTATAAGGTTCCGTAGATCTCCATAATAAGGTACCCAAATTCTTCCGGCATAACATCGGAGTCCAGACTCCCTAACCTCGAATCGAGAAACAAGTATGTTCAAATGTTCGTGAGATATGTTCTCCTCCTTGAGAGCCTCATCTTGGGCTACTCTGATCTGACTGTTGAGGTTTGAATGGATGGTGATGTTCAGAGCCCTAACACAAAGAGGTGCAGTGCTCTCCTTTCGGCTTAAATCGTCAGCTACAACATTGGCCTTGCCAGGGTGATAACGGAGTTCACAATCGTAGTCGTTGAGTGTCTCGATCCATCGACGTTGTCTCATATTCAGTTGTTTCTGGTCGAAGATGTGTTGGAGACTCTTGTGATCGGTGAAAATAGTGCTCTTAGTTCCATAAAGATAGTGTCTCCACAATTTGAGTGCAAAGACAACGGCTCCAAGTTCGAGATCGTGAGTAGTGTAGTTTCGCTTGTGAATCTTCAATTGGCGGGAGGCATAGGAAATAACTTTTGATCGTTGCATCAGTACACAACCAAAACCACTCCTCGATGCATCACAATAAACAACAAAGTCGTCACTGCCCTCAGGAAGCGATAGGATAGGTGCGGTGGTTAATTTCTTCTTTAAAGTTTGGAATGCTGATTCGTGTGCGGGTTCCCAAATGAAATTCTTGCCCTTGTGAGTCAGTGCGGTCAAAGGACGCGCAATCAGAGAAAATCCTTCAATAAACCTTCGGTAGTAACCGGCGAGACCTAGGAATTGGTGAATATGAGTCAGAGTAGTGGGGATCTCCCACTTGCTGGTAGCTTCAATCTTGGCGGGATCAAATTTGATACCCTGGTCGCTCACAACATGACCTAGAAATTGAACTTCCTTCAACCAAAATTCACACTTGGAAAATTTGTCGTAAAGTTGCTCTTGTCTCAAGAGTTCAAGTACTAATCAGAGGTATTGCTCATGCTCTTCTTCGCTCTTAGAATAGATGAGGATATCATCTATGAAGACGATAACAAACTTATCCAAGTATGGCTTGCAGACACGATTCATGAGATCCATGAACACGGCAGGTGCATTGGTTAATCCGAATGGCATCACGAGAAACTCATAATGACCATAACGAGTTCTAAATGCAGTTTTCATCACGTCACTTTCCTTCACCCTCAACTAGTGATAACCTGATCGTAAATCGATCTTTGAGTAGACACTCAATCCTTGTAGTTGGTCAAAAAGATCGTCAATGCGGGGAAGAGGATACCGATTCTTGATCGTCAATTTGTTGAGTTCATGGTAGTCAATACACATACAGAAGGATCTATCCTTCTTCTTCACAAACAGAACAGGTGCGCCCCAAGGTGAGAAACTTGGTTGGATAAACCCTCGGTCAAGTAGTTCTTGTAGTTGGCTCTGTAATTCTTGCATCTCGGAAGGTGCGAGTCTATAAGGTGCGAGTCTATAAGGTGCGCGAGCTACAGGTGCAGCTCCTGGCACTAAGTCGATCTGAAACTCTACGGCTCTCGGCGGCGGTAATCCAGGCAATTCCTCTGGGAAGACATCGGAAAATTCGTTCACAATTCGAACGTCGTTCACGCTCTTCACCTCAGTTTCTACCACTTTCACATGTGCTAGGACAGCAAAGCGTCCCTTCTTCATAATCTTTTGCGCTTTCACGCAACTAATGAGGTTCAACTTCGAGGTACATCTCTCTTCGTAGATGATCAGTGGCTCATCGTCTCCTTGTGGTATGCGAAGTGCTTTGTCTCCACAGATAATATCGGCCCTTATCTTGCTCAACCATTCCATACCAACGATCACGTCAAAACTTCCCAGTTTGATAGGTATCAAATCAATTTCGAAATCTGTACCAGCTATGTTGATAATAGCTCCTCGACTAATATGGTCAACTTTTTCAAGTTTTCCATTGGCGACCTTGACAAGCATACTCTCTTTTAACGGGACTAATGACCAATTAATCTTATCGCAAAAATGTCTACTTACATAACTTCTATCAACACCAGTATCAATCAAGACAGAAGCTAAAAGATTGTTGATTTTGAATATACCTGTCGCCAAGTCGGGGTTTTCGCATGCGTCCCTTGCATTAACATTGAAAGCTCTAGCGCGGGGTGGTCCGCCATCTTTTCGCTTATTTGGACTCGCATTTCTGAAATGGCCTGTCTGCCCGCATTCGTAACACTTCCTTAGCCCTGTGGGGTTCGGCTTCCCATTCAAAGTGGTGACCTTGCAGTCTTTTCCAACATGCCCAGACCGTTGGCACTTCTCGCAGATAACATTGCAATACCCAGTGTGGTGTTTGTAACACCTCTTGCATTGAGGTAGGGTTCCCTTGTAGTTCAGGTTGGAGTTGGTGTTGTTGTTGGGGTTGGGGTTTCCACCGTTGTTGTTTCCTCTGAAACCCTCATGTCATTTCGACGGGTTCTGTTCATAGTTTCTTCCCCTGTTGTTGTTGTTGTGGTTATCCCATTTGCGCTTCTCGTTAGTACCCGCTTCAGACTTAGTTTTCTCCGGTTCATCGATGGTTATCTGATTCACTAAAGTATGCGCCATGCGCATCGCTTCGGGAATATTTGGTGGTTTGGACGAGGTGACGTTTCCCTTAATGCTCTTAGGGAGTCCCCAGAAGTATCTCTCCATTCGCTTGAATTCTGGGTGACCATTGTCGGACACATCAGGGCTAATTCCAAAAATCTCCTGTTGTAACTGATAATGCTAAAAACGAACATATATTTCATAGCATTATTCCTTAAGAAAGACAAGCTTTTAGTTGCAATTATTCTATTTACAAGTGATATTCGTTTAAATAATAAAAGGTGAAGACAAAAGACAGATTCGACGAATTGAAGACGCAAACGACCAAAAAGTTCAAAAGTACAAAAGACAATCAAAGAGGTTCCAATTATTAATAAGAAACGTCTCGAAATTACAAGAGTACAAGATTCAAAACGCAAAGTACAAAATATAAAATTGTACGCAAGGACGTTCGAAAATCCGGAACCGGGACCGGAGTCAACTCTCAACGCTCAACGAAATGGACTAAAAATTACAAGTCAACTATGCACATAAATATAATATAATATTTGAATAATTCTTATAATTATTTAATATATTATATTATTTATAAAACGTCGGCACAAGGAAACAAGCAACATGTGAGCTCTCCCAGCTGGCCATGCGATCGCATGGCTAGGAAGAAGGAAGTCCATGCGATCGCATGGCATGAAAAGTCAGGCCACACCTCCTATAAAAATCGAGCTTTGGTGAACCAAAAACATATCCATCTTTCTCTCTTCTCTCATATATACGTAAAATATATATATATATAATTTATATTTTAATTTTAATTTTAATTATAATTCTAATAATAAGGGTATGTTAGCGAATGTTGTAAGGGTGTAAGTCGAAATTCTGTCCGTGTAACGCTACGCTATTTTTAATCATTGTAAGTTATGTTCAACCTTTTTATATTAATGTCTCGTAGCTAAGTTATTATTATGCTTATTTAAAACGAAGTAATCATGATGTTGGGCTAATTACTAAAATTGGGTAATTGGGCTTTGTACCATAATTGGGGTTTGGACAAAAGAACGACACTTGTGGAAATTAGACTATGGGCTATTAATGGGCTTTATATTTGTTTAACTAAATGAAAGTTTGTTAATGTTAATATAAAGATTTATAATTGGGCATCCCTATAAATTACCATATACACTCGATCGGACACGATGGGCGGGGTATTTATATGTACGAATAATCGTTCATTTAACCGGACACGGGAATGGATTAATAGCCACTAGAATAATTAAAACAGGGGTGAAATTACATTCAAGGGTAATTGGTGTAATTGCTAACAAAGTAGTAAAACCTTGGTTTACACGCAGTTGATAACCTGGTGTATTCATTAAACAAAGTATTAAAACCTTGTTACAATTCGAATCCCCAATTAGTTGGAATATTTAACTTCGGGTATAAGGATAATTTGACGAGGACACTCGCACTTTATATTTATGACTGATGGACTGTTATGGACAAAAACCAGACGGACATATTAAATAATCCAGGACAAAGGACAATTAACCCATGGGCATAAAACTAAAATCAACACGTCAAACATCATGATTACGGAAGTTTAAATAAGCATAATTCTTTTATTTCATATTTAATTTCTTTTATTTTATATTTAATTGCACTTCTAATTATCGCATTTTTATTGTTATTTTATTTTATCGCACTTTTAATTATCGTACTCTTTAATTATCGCAAGTTTATTTTATCGCACTTTTATTATTCGCAATTTCATTATCGTTATTTACTTTACGCTTTAAATTAAGTCTTTTATTTATTTAATATTTTACATTAGGTTTTAACTGCGACTAAAGTTTTAAAATCGACAAACCGGTCATTAAACGGTAAAAACCCCCCTTTATAATAATAATATTACTTATATATATATTTGTATTTTTATAAAAAGTAAACTAATATAGCGTTAAGCTTTGTTTAAAGATTTCCCTGTGGAACGAACCGGACTTACTAAAAACTACACTACTGTACGATTAGGTACACTGCCTATAAGTGTTGTAGCAAGGTTTAAGTATATCCATTCTATAAATAAATAAATATCTTGTGTAAAATTGTATCGTATTTAATAGTTTTTCCTAGTAAAATATAAACTATTTCGTATACACCTCGCAACACATCAAGTATTTTTGGCGCCGCTGCCGGGGAAACGCCGAAGCGAAACGCCACACACATAAAAAAAAAAGATTTTTATTTTTAGTACGTTTTGTAGAAATACGTTTTAAATATTCGAAAATATAAAAATAAAAACAAAAATATAAATATTTTTTTTAGAGTTTGTAAGTTATATAAAAGTTTCTTTATCTTTATTTTATAAAAATATAAGTTTTATTTAATTTATATAAATATATTACATAATTTTATTAAAACAGAAAAAAAAAAAATTTAATTCGGCCTGTACTGTAGCAGCCCACTCTATGGCCCGAAACCCTAGCCCATGCGATCGCATGGCTGGGCAACTGAGGACTCATGCGATCGCATGAGCCCATCTGACACGCCAGATTTGACTTCCTGCTGCAATAATTACGAAATTATTATTATTATTATATAATTAAAACCCTAATTAGGGTATTATTTTTTTATTATTAGTTTAGTTTTTATTATTATTAATTTGTTATATTTAGTTTTATTTTAGTTTTCATTAAATTATAAAATTAATAGTTTTATAAAATAAATAATATAAAAATAATATTTTTATAAAAATTGTACTTTTTACAACTTTTTATATATTTTTATATTTTGTCCCTTTTTAATCGTTTTAGCGTAACTTTTGTATTTTTAGCTCATATTTAGTTTTAATTCATAGTTTTTGCCATAATTATTTTTACTTCTAGATTTTTAGGCTTTGCCGTAGAATTCCTTAAGTGCTTTTTCTTTAGACTAAGATTTAGGTGCTCTAGAATTTTGCGACGCCTTTTTAAGTTTTAGTTTCTTTTTAAGTTATTTCCATTTGTGATTTAGTTTTTCCTGTAAGCTTTAATATTTTTAGACACCTTTTACTATGTATCAATTATCATTCCAATTAGTAATCTCAAATTGCGATTATAATTTTAAGTTAGTTGTAGTAATAAGGTTAGGTTAGTAAAGTATTTTTAAGTTTTTATAAGTTTCTTTTATTTTTCCATCACCTTTTATTTTTCAACCATTTTTCTTTTTCGACCTTTTTCGACGAACTCTTTTTCTTTCTTATTTCTCGCTATTCTAGTTTTAGGACATAGATTTTTATTCTACTTCTTATCTAAATTTCTTAAAATTACGAAAATTTATTTTGAGTGGTTAAATTGATAGACATCAAAATTTTCTGGTTCGTAGTGATAGTTGGATTTGTACGTGGACCGGGTTATTGGAGCCAAACAGTCCTCAATTATATTGAGACCAAACGAATCCTGCCCCTCTGCTGCATCTTTTGGCTATTCGAAACGTGGGCAAAATCAGAAAAGTCTATTGGTTGGATAACTTATTATAATTTTTCTTTCCTTTTTAAAACTAATAGGATATTCAGTGAATGCACCGAGCAAGACGTTCATCACCTTTTGTACGTTCACCACCTGTAACTAGATCAAGACATTTAGCAAATATAACCGCCGTTGATTTTTCTTTAGAATCGTCATCCAGTCGACCAAGTACTTCAGTTCAAATTTCCGATAATCCATTTTTTGAACCCGACCTCACAATTGAGAATCCGGAGAATATTCAGGAACGGTTCGTAGATCCTGAACCATTAAACTTTCCTCCGGAGCCACCAATCATTCAAACAGAGATTGTTGAGGAACGAACCATTAAGTCAGAATCATCTAGTGATACCGATTCAACAAATTCAATTATGGAGAATCTGGAACCTTTAAGTATGGAAGACCGAATGAGAGCTAAACGCACTGGCCAAGGTCACGCAATTACTCATCCAGACATTAACGCGCCAGATTATGAAATCAAAGGACAAATTCTACACATGGTGACTAATCAATGCCAATTTAGTGGTGCGCCGAAGGAAGATCCAAATGAACATCTACGTACCTTTAATAGGATCTGCACACTATTTAAAATCCGAGAAGTGGAGGATGAACAGATATATCTCATGTTATTTCCCTGGACTTTAAAGGGAGAAGCCAAAGATTGGTTGGAATCATTACCTGAAGGGGCGATCGATACATGGGAGTATTTAGTTGACAAATTTCTTAAACAATTCTTTCCTGCATCTAAAGCCGTAAGACTTCAAGCAGAAATTGTTACGTTTACACAGAAACCAAATGAAACTCTATATGAGGCGTGGACAAGATATGGAAAGTTGTTAAGAGGATGTCCGCAACATGGTTTAGACACCTGTCAAATAGTACATATATTCTACTAAGGATGCGACATCACTACAAGGAAAGACATAGATATAGCAGCTGGTGGTTCTATTATGAAGAAAACCGAAACTGATGCTTACAAAATTATTGATAACACTGCTTCCCACTCACATGAGTGTCACCAAGAAAAAGATATCATTAGATCATCTAAAGCAGCTAGAGCCGATTCTAGTCATGACTTAGATTCCATTTCCGCAAAGATAGATGCTGTGGAGAGACGAATGGAAAAGATGACTAAGGATATTCACTCAATACGAATTAGTTGTGAGCAGTGTGGAGGACCACATTTGACAAAAGATTGTCTCAGTATTGAATTAACAATGGAACAAAGAGAGAATATTTCATACATAAACCAAAGGCCTGGAAATAATTATCAGAATAATTATCAACCGCCAAGACCGATTTACAATCAAAACCAGAATTATAACCGAAATATTCCATACAACAACCAACAAGGTCTTAGCAATCAACAAGTATCCAATAATACTTACAACCAGCAAAGACCTAATTTTCAAAACAAACCACCACAACAAACCGATGATAAAAAGCCGAATTTAGAAGATATGATGACGAAGCTAGTTGAAACTCAAACACAGTTTTTCACATCTCAGAAACAAACCAATGAACAAAATGCTCAAGCATTTAGAAATCAACAAGCTTCTATTCAAAATCTGGAACAAGAAGTAAGTAACCTAGCAAGGTTAATAGGTGAAAGAAAACCGGGAAGTCTACCTAGTGATACAAACGCTAACCCCCGAAATGAAACAGCTAAAGCCATTACCACAAGAAGTGGTACAACACTTAAACCACCTGAAATACCTGTAACTTCTGATGAAACCATTCCTACTCCACAAGAACCACAACCTGATCAAGATAAGGAAAAAGAACCGGTAGTTGAAAAGATTAATGAAGATAACACAGTTAAGGATAAACCTTATGTTAAACCATACCAACCACCACTTCCTTACCCGAGTAAAATGAAGAAAGAAAAAATTGAAGCCGAGCAATCCAAATTCTTGGATATGTTTAAACAGATAAATGTAAATCTTCCTTTCATTGATGTGATTTCAGGAATGCCAAGATATGCTAAATTCTTGAAAGATCTAATCTCAAATAGAAAGAAAATGGAAGAACTCTCGGCTGTTACTATGAATGCTAATTGTTCAGCAGTGCTGTTGAATAAGATACCAGAAAAACTATCTGATCCAGGAAGTTTCACAATTCCATGTTTTCTGGGTAGTCTTAGTTCAATAGAAGCATTGGCAGATTTAGGTGCTAGTATAAATCTAATGCCGTATTCACTATACGCTAAACTAGACCTTGGAGAATTGAAACCAACCAGAATAAGCATACAACTAGCCGATAGATCAATAAAATATCCTAGAGGGATAATGGAGAACATGCTAGTTAAAGTTGGTACTTTAGTATTTCCAGTAGATTTTGTTGTTTTGGACATGGAAGAAGATTCTCAAGTTCCTCTCATATTAGGAAGACCATTCTTAAACACGGCTAAAGCAATGATAGACGTGTTCGGTAAGAAACTGACCCTAAGTATAGAGGATGAGAGTGTTACCTTTTCAGTTGATAGAGCAATACAACAACCACAATCTGCAGATGATACATGTTATTATATTCAAACTATAGATTCACATGCAGAATTATTAGAAGAATTTCCAGAATTACAAGGAACAGGAGAATGTTCTTTAGGAGAAGGTAATGAACCAATTGATGAAGCTGAAATGTTAGCTACACTTATAGCTAATGGATATGAACCAACAACAGAAGAAATTCAAATGCTAAAAGAAGAAGACAGATATCGATACAAATCATCGATAGAAGAACCTCCGAAATTAGGGTTAAAGCCACTTCCAAACCATTTGGAATACGTTTATTTACATGGTGAATCTGAATTACCTGTAATAATATCGTCTTCTCTTACTGAAAATGAGAAATCACAACTCATTTCTGTGTTGAAAGCTCATAAACCAGCCATTGCATGGAAGATTCATGATATTAAAGGAATAAGTCCTTCGTATTGCACACATAAAATCCTTATGGAAGAAGGTCATAAAACGTATGTGCAACGCCAACGAAGACTAAATCCTAATATGCAAGATGTAGTTAAGAAAGAGATTATTAAACTGCTAGATGCAGGTTTGATATATCCAATTTCTGATAGTCCATGGGTAAGCCCAGTTCAATGCGTACCTAAGAAGGGTGGCATGACTGTCATTACAAATGAGAAAAATGAGCTTATTCCTACTAGGACTGTAACAGGATGGCGTGTATGTATTGATTATAGAAAATTAAATGACGCCACCAGAAAAGATCACTTTCCCTTACCTTTCATAGATCAAATGTTGGAAAGATTAGCCGGAAATAGTTACTATTGTTTTCTAGATGGATTTTCCGGATATTTTCAAATTCCAATAGCACCCGAAGACCAAGAGAAAACCACATTCACGTGCCCTTATGGTACTTTTGCTTACAAACGCATACCATTTGGACTTTGTAACGCCCCTGCAACCTTTCAAAGGTGTATGATGGCGATTTTTCACGACATGATAGAAGAATGCATGGAAGTTTTCATGGATGACTTTTCAGTCTTCGGTGATACATTTAAATCATGTCTAGTTAATCTGGAACGAATGCTAATTAGATGCGAACAATCAAATCTAGTACTTAATTGGGAGAAATGCCATTTCATGGTTAAAGAAGGCATCGTTCTTGGACATAAAATTTCAAAAGAAGGAATTGAAGTGGATAGAGCTAAAGTAGATGTAATTGCTAAACTTCCACATCCCACCAATGTTAGAGGAGTTAGGAGTTTTCTAGGGCATGCCGGTTTTTACCGACGTTTCATAAAAGATTTTTCTAAAATTGTCACTCCTATGAATAAACTCCTAGAAAAGGATGCGCCATTCATCTTTTCAGATGAGTGTATCAAATCTTTTAATATTCTTAAAGAGAAACTCACTAATGCGCCGATCATGATAACGCCAAATTGGAATCTACCATTTGAACTAATGTGCGATGCAAGTGATTTTGCAATGGGAGCCGTTTTAGGACAAAGGATTGAAAAACGATTTCAACCTATATATTATGCTAGTAAGACATTACAAGGAGCACAAACGAACTATACAACTACTGAAAAAGAACTCCTTGCTATTGTCTTTGCTTTTGACAAATTTCGATCATATCTCGTTCTAGCAAAAACGGTGGTCTATACCGACCATTCTGCTCTTAGATACCTATTTTCAAAACAAGATGCTAAACCAAGATTAATGCGTTGGATCTTACTCTTACAAGAGTTTGATATTGAAATCCGAGATAAAAGAGGAGCAGAAAATCTCGCCGCTGATCATCTTTCTCGTCTTGAAAATCCCGAATTAGAAGTTCTAAATGAATCGGCCATACAAGACAACTTCCCTGATGAATATCTATTGAAGATAGATTATAAAGAAATCCCATGGTTTGCAGACTATGCAAACTACTTAGTTTGTGGATTCCTTGAAAAAGGATTATCGTACCAAAAACGAAAGAAATTCTTCAGTGATATAAAACACTATTTCTGGGAAGATCCACATTTGTTTAAAAGTTGTCCCGATGGAATAATACGCCGATGTGTATTTGGAGATGAAGCTAGTAAAATATTAAACCATTGTCACACAGGACCAACAGGAGGGCATTATGGGCCTCAACTAACAGCAAGAAAAGTTTATGAAGCTGGATTCTATTGGCCTACAATTTACAAAGACGCACACCTTCTTTGCAAATCTTGTGATGCATGTCAAAGGGCCGGAAAAATAAGTCAACGTGATGAAATGCCACAAAATGTCATCCAAGTATGTGAAGTATTTGACATTTGGGGTATTGACTTTATGGGTCCATTTCCAAAATCTCATAATAATCTATATATACTCGTAGCCATTGATTATGTATCTAAATGGGTGGAAGCACAAGCTCTCCCAACTAACGATGCACGAGTTGTAGTCAACTTTTTAAAACGTCTTTTTGCAAGGTTTGGAACACCGAAAGCTTTAATAAGTGATCGGGGTACTCATTTCTGTAATAATCAACTTGAGAAAGTTCTTAAAAGATATGGAGTAACTCATAAAATCTCCACCGCATATCATCCACAAACAAGTGGACAAGTTGAAAATACCAACCGAGCTTTAAAACGTATTCTAGAGAAAACCGTATGATCAAATCCGAAGGAATGGTCCATTAAATTGGAGGATGCACTCTGGGCTTTTAGAACAGCCTACAAAACTCCAATTGGAACCACACCTTTTAGACTTGTTTATGGAAAAGCATGTCATCTTCCAGTAGAAATTGAGCACAAAGCATTTTGGGCTTTGAAGACATGTAATCTTGATTTACATGAAGCCGGACGTCTACGATTAAGTCAACTAAATGAATTAGAAGAATTAAGACATGAAGCATACGAAAATTCGTTAATCTATAAAGAAAGAACGAAGAAATGGCATGATAAAAGAATCAGAAGTTCAAAAGAATTTAAAGAAGGAGACAGAGTTCTTCTTTTCAATTCACGATTCAAGCTATTTCCTGGAAAATTGAAATCAAGATGGTCTGGACCATTCATAGTCAAAAGAGTTTTCCCATACGGAACGATAGAATTGATAAATTCAAATGGGATTGAATTTAAAGTTAATGGTCACAGAGTTAAACATTACATACATGGTCCGATGGAAGTCGACAACGAAGTTAATCACAATTTTGACACCACAGCTAACTAAGTGTGGGGAGAATCAAGTCTTTAAAGGATAATATGTATTTCTGTTAGAGTTAGATTGTTTGTTTTCGTGTAGTTCTCGAAAATGGAACCCGAATGGTCTTTCCCTAGCAGACCCTAAAGAACTAGTCTTCTCCCCCCATTCTGAATTTTTATTTTTTTTTAGGTTTTTACAAAATGAAGACTGCTTGTGAACTAAACCATGGTCTAATGCTACACGCTTTGATCACTAAACGTAATAATGACATACTACCGAGTGAATTAGTATCAGTAATCAGAGAAAGAATGGACGGAGTTAGAAAAGAATCCAGATGCGAAGATAATAAGTTACAATTTGGTAAAGGAAAATCAAAATCCGCAGTGAAAAGAAGAGCACGACACCTAGAACGATGTCACAAATGCGGAAAATGGTCACATGGAGGTAAATGTTCCAATAATCAAACCTATTCAAATACCGAATTTGTTACTTTATGCAGAGACGGACCGTTCATATGTTTAGAAGAAAAGACACTGAATGCTCGAGGTTACGCCTATGTAGCCATGGAAAACCAATTAAACCGACTATCTTATGAATGGGATAGATCATATAACTAAGAAATTTATCTCACAGGTATGTCTGTACAGTTTTTATTTTTATTTTTTTTTATTTTTTAACCTTTTGATAATAAACGCTAATTTGTTCGCTAAAAAGTATTAAATTGGTATTAAATAAAATTAGGTTTGGCGACCGAAATTATTGATATCATTCAAAAATTTATTACATCACTGCGAAATTTAACGTTTATTCTTAAGGTATAAATATCTTTAATCAATCAACCCAAAATATTTCAAAAATTCGTCATGAGTTAAATTAGGTCTTGGAACCGAAATTACTTTACCGAAAAGAGGGGCGCATATTTTTGATAATATTTGATTGATTAAAGTGGGATAAAAAGCCAAAAAGATTTTTAATTTTATTTTTACCATGTTTTTAAAATAAATATTTAAATCTTAAATTAATATTGTAAACTTTGTAAAAACAATATTTTTAAAATTGTAAATATTTGAATTTTTAAATTAAGTCTGGTGTGAATTTTTAATTTTTAAAAATATGAATTTTTAATTTTATGCATTTCAAATTTTAAGTTTGGTGTGATTTTTTTTAATATTAATTTTGAATTTTATATTTATGTTGTGTGAATTTAAAAACAAAAATTTACTTTATCTCATTAAGTTAAAAATATGATTTTTAAAATTCATCGTAAGTTGAAGACTAGGTCTTTGAACCGAAATTGCTTTACCCGAGGGAGGGACGAGAACTTTTATTATCATTATTTTTAATCTTATTGAATTAAAGTATGTCAAAAACATTAAAAAAACAAAAAAAATCTTTACTTTTAAAAACCGCGCTTTGATTTGACAAATTTTAAAATTTTGTCGAGGGACAGATTAGGACAACGATCTGAAACGGCCTCGCTCCTAAAGGAAAACAAAATTTTTAAAATTTAATTAATTATAAGTTTTATAAAGCATAAGGTTTTACAAAAAAAAAAAAAAAAAAAAAAAGGCTGAAAACACTGTAGCCGGCACCCCATGCGATCGCATGGGGTTTGCACTTGGAACCCATGCGATCGCATGGGGACCAAATTCTGGTCAGGAACAAATACAGCAGAGAGTCTGCTTCTACACCACAACACACACACATACCCGAAAATACTCCCAAATATTCACCAAATTTCACCAAAATTCACCGTAATTCGTCATTTTTCTTGCTCTAATCATGCCTAGATTCTCATTCTTCAGCAAATTGGTAAAAATTACACTCCTAAACTCTATAAATTCCTAGTTTTTGTGATAATTACCAATTTTTTACCTAATGCAATTTTGTTAATTTCTAGTGTAATTAGTGTTAAATTGTTAGTATTTTATGCATGTATAACCTAGATTGATGCTATTTAACATGATTTGAAGCCAAAAACTTCAAAATTTTTAGAAATCTAGGGTTTGTGTTCTTGAGCAATTTGGGGCTTTTTGATATAAACAGGTTATGACCGATTTTTGTCATGAATTATTGCTAAATTGAGTAGTGTAACATGTTTAGATAGTTAAATGATCCAAACAATGATCCTAAACATGATTTTTGGAGATTAAAGTGGACTTTTTAAGTCCAAAATTCATGAACTTGATTAATGTGATATATTTGCCATTTGAGACTTGTTTAATTATTAATAATGAATATTCTGACATGTTATTTGAGTTAAATGCTTATGAATTTTGTATACATTTTCATATGTGCTTATTTGAAAAGTGTAGAATTGTGAAAAATTGTGAAAATGTGTATAAGTTTAATTTTGATTTAACATGTTATAGTGATTGTTTTAAGTTGTTATTTTGCTAACACTAATGCATATTTGGATGCACAATTTTTGTGTTTAATGTGTTTTACAGAGAGCCGATACTGGAGGTTCAGGAGCATCATCATCTAGACGACCAGCACCAGAACCAGAACCAGAAATGCAACACGAACAAGAACCACAACAGGAACAACAACAGCCTGATCAGCACATACCTTATTATGATCCAGTACAGTTTGTTGATGAATTCATAGTATTCCCAATGAGGCCGCCAGTAGAATTCCCAACGATTCCTGAGCACACTCTACATCCTAATCTGAGATTTGATAGAAGATGGAGAGATTACGAGACATATTAAAGGAACAAATTCAAATTGGTAACAAAAAATGTAGAGGTGCCAAGGGTAATTGATTGGGCCCCTTTGGAAACGGTCCATCTAGCTGACCGTGTTAGACAGCTTTTAGTTCAAAGGTATGGCAGTTCTTCTTTTACAGATTGGGAACGTCTTTTCACCATTCGTAGACCTGTATATAAGGAATGGTGTGTTGAGTTGATGAGTACTGTATCACTTGATACAAATATAGTTAGGATAGATGATAGAAGATTTCTTAGGTTTATCCTTGGCGGTAGGATGTACAGAATGTCCATGCTGGACATGGCCAGGGCCTTACAGATATATACTCCTGGTGAGTTGCTATTACCCGATTGTACAAACTTGATTCATTATGGTGAACGGGCAGATAGTAACTTTGACGCTGACGCCATTTGGAGGCGTATGTCACATTTTGATGTTTTTACACGAGCAGGAGGACACTCCTATACACATATTGACAGAGCCGAGCTTCGTATTATTCATAGATTTTTGGCCAACTCGATTACACAAAGAGGTCATAATAAAGAAAAAATTACCTTATATGATTTATTCTACCTAAAGTGTATTCGGGATCCTAGAAGCTTTGTCAATATCCCTTACTGTGTTGCTTTTTATTTATCTAAAATGGTAGAGGGAATGCAGGACGGGAGTATAATAGGAGGAGGTATTTTTGTTACTCTCATTGGAGAGTATTTAGGTGTTGATAGGAACCAAGGGGGTCCATTACAGATTTGTAGAGAACAGGTTGAGCCCTTAGGATTGAAAGTTTATGTGGGTGCTAAGGTATTGAAAAGTAGACGTAACCAGGCAGTACCCTATGAGGGATCTCATCCTCAGGTAGAGAGAGGCTCAGACGAGGAAATGGAGGAGGCGGAAGACATTAGGGATGTCTTTCGAGATGCTATTCTTGACGTCCACGTTCGTATAGATGAGGAAGCAATGACGAACGCGGCAAGACATAGTATGTATGAGCAGTGGAACTCCGAGCGAGTATACGAGGATTATAGGCGACGCCAACACGATAGCTGGTTAGTTCATCAGCACCAAATCATGAGCCAGCTATCATATCAGGTACCAAATAACTATGTACCTACTCGACCTGCTCATTTTCCGCCACATAGCCCCGATATCCGACCACCCTTTAACCGGTATGACTATAACCAAGCCTATCAGAACACCTATAACCAACAATGGAACCCACCCGATGAGATGAACTGGAACCCCTATCCAGACTGATTTAGTTCCAATTGGTTATTTTTATGATTTTTATGTTTTTATCTTTTGACTTTTTCATGTTTAAACTTATGTTATTGGATAAATTTGTGTAATTTTTATTATTTTATTATTATTGTGTACTAATATTTCATATTTAGAATTTGAAAGTGGGATATTAAGTCCCATTTCAAATTGCCATGCATGATTATACTTGTATGTATGTATATTGTCGATTGTTCAAAACAGGGTAAAACAGCGCATTTTCAAAGACTGGCATTAAGTTCAGCAAAAGCTACTAATTTTGACGACAAGATAACAAATAAATGTGATGTCACAACAGACGGAATGAACAAATGATGTGCACCATTTATCATTCAGCAAACAAACGCCAATATATTTGGAAACTTTGGTAAAATTTAATCATTTTCACACAAATCACCCTCAATAATTTAAATTGTTACTGATTTCTTGCAAATGAGGGCATTGCAAGATCTTAAGTGTGGGAAGGGGTTAAATTCTTTCGGATTTTAAAAATTTTTACTTTATACACTTGGTAACCATTAAAAATACTAGTAACGTAGTAGTTGTATTAGAATCTAGTGCTCTCTGATAATAAAGAACAGCCCTAGTCTTATATACTGACTACCCAATTCTAGTAAAAATTTTCAAAATTTTCAATTAAATGAACTCAAAATCATGTTTATACATATTTATGAACAATAAAACTAGGTGTTAACACCGAAATTATTGTTACCTCGGAAAGGACATAAATTGAGAAACAAACCAAAATGTTGAAATTCATTTAAAATAGAATAGAGGACGATAAAAAAAAGGAAAATAAAAGCCAAGTGTGGGAAAATTTACCAAGTTATCTTAAACATATGTCACATATATCTGTAACAAATAACTGAAAATACTTTTGCTTTGGAATAAACTAAACTGTTTTACCCAATGAAAGAAAAGAAAAGATGGATCTACACGATGAATCAATTCCATCATTAAAAGGAAGTAAAGTCTTCCGAAAAAGACACGCGCTTCTTGATTTAGGTCAAGAAGTTGTCGTCCAGACCAGTTGTAGGTTGACAAAAAATCTAGAAAAGTCATCACTAAAATCAGCAGGAAATCCACGGACCTCAGCATCAAACAGGGTAGCCATGTGGTCAGATTTATCCTAACCATGAGAAGGATTTATCTTGTAAAATGGGGGGGCACCATGCAAATTAGCTAGATAAGACTAATGAATCAGATCCCCAGAAAGGATAATCTCCTTAAAGATTAAAAATCAGCTTTAAAGACTGATATTACTCAATCCTAGAGATTGACCTTAAAGATTGAGAATTACGAACTCATGGAATTCAATGATATCTAAACTCGAGCTTGAACGAGAAAATATTTTGATCAAAATTACAAACCGATTTGTTTTCTGAAAACCCTATTTTTAATGCGTTCATTACCATTGAACGTGAAATCCTAGGAATTCACCTGGAATTCATTAGATCACCTGAACCAAATCGGGTGTCAACCGTAAGAACGGTGGTTGCATAGTGGTCAAAGACAGGACCTTGTGCCATACCTAAAAATCATAAGGGTAAGCTTTACTATTGCTCCTACCAAGGATAGTAATTGCGTCCGACACGTTATAGACCATAATTAAAAGCATGTCAGGGGACATTGCCTTAACAGTTGCTTGTTCAACGCTTTCCTTTACAACCGGACGGTAGTTTACCGAAAGGTAATATACGGGACAAGTAAACTGGACGTGTTGCTTTCCAAATACAAGGTTAGCAAGTGGGTGACACAAAACTGCAAGTTTTGAGCTAAAATTTTCAAATCTGAAACCCACCAAACCCACAAAAATATTTTGCAAACACCGGTAAAGGGTTATTCCGGAAAACTTATCTAGGGTAAAAACTAGATTTAATTTTCAAAAGATCAAATGTTTTCATAAAGATCCAATTTCCTTAATGGATCTAAATTTTTATAGTCATGTGGGACTGTAAACCATATCGTTACTACCATTGTTTATACCGTCGTATAAAAATCACTGATGTACAAAGTGTGAAGAATAAAGAAGTGATTCTAGTATTTCAAGACGATATTGCTTGAGGACAAGCAACGCTCAAGTGTGGGAATATTTGATAATGCTAAAAACGAACATATATTTCATAGCATTATTCCTTAAGAAAGACAAGCTTTTAGTTGCAATTATTCTATTTACAAGTGATATTCGTTTAAATAATAAAAGATGAAGACAAAAGACAGATTCAACGAATTGAAGACGCAAACGACCAAAAAGCTCAAAAGTACAAAAGACAATCAAAGAGGTTCCAATTATTAATAAGAAACGTCTCGAAATTACAAGAGTACAAGATTCAAAACGCAAAGTACAAAATATAAAATTGTACGCAAGGACGTTCGAAAATCCGGAACCGGGACCGGAGTCAACTCTCAACGCTCGACGAAATGGACTAAAAATTACAAGTCAACTATGCACATAAATATAATATAATATTTAAATAATTCTTATAATTATTTAATATATTATATTATTTATAAAACGTCGGCACAAGGAAACAAGCAACATGTGAGCTCTCCCAGCTGGCCATGCGATCACATGGCCAGGAAGAAGGAAGTCCATGCGATCGCATGGCATGAAAAGTCAGGCCACACCTCCTATAAAAATCGAGCTTTGGTGAACCAAAAACATATCCATCTTTCTCTCTTCTCTCATATATACGTAAAATATATATATATAATTTATATTTTAATTTTAATTTTAATTATAATTCTAATAATAATGGTATGTTAGCGAATGTTGTAAGGGTGTAAGTCGAAATTCTGTCCGTGTAACGCTACGCTATTTTTAATCATTGTAAGTTATGTTCAACCTTTTTATATTAATGTCTCGTAGCTAAGTTATTATTATGCTTATTTAAAACGAAGTATTCATGATATTGGGCTAATTACTAAAATTGGGTAATTGGGCTTTGTACCATAATTGGGGTTTGGACAAAAGAACGACACTTGTGGAAATTAGACTATGGGCTATTAATGGGATTTATATTTGTTTAACTAAATGAAAGTTTGTTAATGTTAATATAAAGATTTATAATTGGGCGTCCCTATAAATTACCATATACACTCGATCGGACACGATGGGCGGGGTATTTATATGTACGAATAATCGTTCATTTAACCGGACACGGGAATGGATTAATAGCCACTAGAATAATTAAAACAGGGGTGAAATTACATTCAAGGGTAATTGGTGTAATTGCTAACAAAGTAGTAAAACCTTGGTTTACACGCAGTTGATAACCTGGTGTATTCATTAAACAAAGTATTAAAACCTTGTTACAATTCGAATCCCCAATTAGTTGGAATATTTAACTTCGGGTATAAGGATAATTTGACGAGGACACTCGCACTTTATATTTATGACTGATGGACTGTTATGGACAAAAACCAGACGGACATATTAAATAATCCAGGACAAAGGACAATTAACCCATGGGCATAAAACTAAAATCAACACGTCAAACATCATGATTACGGAAGTTTAAATAAGCATAATTCTTTTATTTCATATTTAATTTCTTTTATTTTATATTTAATTGCACTTCTAATTATCGCATTTTTATTGTTATTTTATTTTATCGAACTTTTAATTATCGTACTCTTTAATTATTGCAAGTTTATTTTATCGCACTTTTATTATTCGCAATTTCATTATCGTTATTTACTTTACGCTTTAAATTAAGTCTTTTATTTATTTAATATTTTACATTAGGTTTTAACGGCGACTAAAGTTTTAAAATCGACAAACCGGTCATTAAACGGTAAAAACCCCCCTTTATAATAATAATATTACTTATATATATATTTGTATTTTTATAAAAAGTAAACTAATATAGCGTTAAGCTTTGTTTAAAGATTTCCCTGTAGAACGAACCGGACTTACTAAAAACTACACTACTGTACGATTAGGTACACTGCCTATAAGTGTTGTAGCAAGGTTTAAGTATATCCATTCTATAAATAAATAAATATCTTATGTAAAATTGTATCGTATTTAATAGTTTTTCCTAGTAAAATATAAACTATTTCGTATACACCTCGCAACACATCAGTAACTATCAAGGTCGTTCCCAACGGCCTTTAACAGCATGAATTCCATTTCCATCTTTTGTATTTCGGTTCTCGGACAATACTCATCAATCATAGCCGCTATGAATTCCTCCCATGGCGTAGCATACGCCTCATCGATACCTTTCGCTTGAACTAACGTGTTCCACCACGTTAGTGCACCGTCAGATAGCGTGCAAGATGCAAACTTGGTCTTATTGTCCTACGAACAGTTGCTAACTCGGAATACTGATTCAAGTTTCTCGAACCATCTGGTGAGACCAATCGGTCCCTCGGTTCCACTGAAGTTATGTGGTTTGCAGCTCTGGAATTCCTTGTAAGTACACCCATTTCGAATGGGTGGGATAACCGGTGGTGGTGGCGGTGGAGCTTGGAGGTTTCTTTCTGCTAGGGCTGCGCCTACACGTTCTTGGATCATCTCTTCAATTTGAGCAGTAGTAGGTGTGGATCGACCGTTAGCCATGATGTTCTAAACAAAAATTTTGACTCAAGTCAAAATCCAGTATTCAAATAGTAATAATACAGTATATAGTAACCAACATGGAATCAAAACATCACATGTTATTAAATAATGCATCTAGGTACAAATACCACAGAATCATCGTACAGTAATGTAAATAGAACATTGTGCAAGAATTAAAAACGCAAGGTTCCATTCATTAATAATAATAAGTTTCATACATCTGGATAAGTTCGTACAATACATAAGTGAAACATAAAACTACAACTAGATTACATAACGAAATCTAAATACAAGAGTCCTACGGTGAAGGTGGGTGTAGGATGTCTAAAACCTGAGCCAACTGCTCCTTGAGCTCAGTAACCCGAGCTCGGAGGATCTCCACCTCCCTTGTCAATTCCTCGACTGTGGGAGATGGTGGGATAGGCGGTTCCGGCGGTGCAGGTGGTGCCGGTGATGCAGGTGGTACCGGTGATGCAGGTGGTGCCGGTGGTGCAGGTGGTGCAGACCTCACGAAACGAGGTGCAGACGTTCCTGCTCCAGAAATAGTCAGTACGTAATGGGGTGTCTTACGCACTTGTGGGTCGGCAGGGTACGGCACAAGCCGCTTACGAGCAGTAACCCTATGACGCCGACCAAATGCGTCAGTGAAGGCTCGTCCTCCGTTGATCCCCAGAATGATGGTACCGTCGAAGCGATACCGCTTCTTCGGTGGGGTGGAGGGTGGCTGAATAGGTAAATCAGTAGGGTCCTCGTCGTCACTGGAGTCTGATGAAGAATCATCTGATGAAGAATCGGCTGATGGTAAGTCATCCGAATCATGTGGTGGTGGCACTGGTGGCTGAACTGGCAGTCTGAAGGCGGCCAACATCTCTCTGTGTCTGCCTTGCGGAATCGGCACTAAACGTCCATTAGCAGCGCGTCGGCACGGCATGCGCATATGGTTACGGAATGTCCCTTCCCCGAACTCCGCGGGAATCACAACGCCACCGATGCGGGGCTGTGGCTCCGAGGGTCCGGGAGCAGACGGAGCTGGAATCTCCGTAGGGTCCACGTGTCCGTCAATAGTAGCCACTGGGGCAGGCGCCTGGCTGCTAGTCCCGGAAGATGAAGCGCCGGGGTCACTCGTGCGTATCGGGATCGGTACGTCGGCAGCAGCAGCAGCAGCAGGTGGGGTGGCTGACGAGTCTAAACTGCCCAAAATGATAGCAGGTGGAACATCCGACATCTAAAAAAGGAAAAATAAATTTTCCATGTTAGTAAGTCATAAAGCAAGCACGTATTAGGCCAACAGTTTAAATCAGGTATAACGGTAAATAGCATGGCAATAACAACAAGTATCATGCAATTGAAAGCAGATAATAGCATGCAGTAGTGAAATCATGTAATAGCATACGGCATATAGCAGTAACAGTAAGCAGCAGCATGCAGTAAGTTCAGCGGAAACAAGTAAACTAGCAAGTTGTAGATTAGTCCTAATAGTGAATCCTACTCGGGTCGGTCTTAGACTCATTAATGCAACCTAATTCCCTACAACCAATGCTCTGATACCAAATGTGATGCCCCGTACAAAACCATCGTGTACGAATCATCAACAACAGGATCATTACAAGGTTAAGTACTATATGTTGTAATAAAAGAAGTTGCATTTATGATATAAAAAAAAGATGACGTCATAACCGACGTCAATTGTTTTACACCAACAGTATGCTTCTACGAATAGCAAGCACGAATAAATGTATGTGACCCTTAGGTCATTAAAAAACATAGTTTCAAATGTATTAAAGTCTGAATGCAAGATAAACAGTTCATGCGGTGATAACACTAGAGCAGCGGGTGTCTACGGCAAGACTAGCACGACAGCGGAAGCAAATAATCTTAAGCACCTAAGAAAAACATGCTTAAAAATATCAACACAAAGGTTGGTGAGATATAGTTTAAGTATAACAGTAAGTAAGTTAGGCCACGAGATTTCAGTGCTACAAAAAGCGTTTCAAAACAGTATGATAAAGTATATGTTAACCGTGGGCACTTGGTAACTAACTTAACGTTTATACCCCCTGAAAGTACACTTGGCAAGTGTGTATGTCTACAAAGTATTAAACACTCGTTAAATGCTAGCGCGACTAGCCCGAGTGGGGATGTCAAACCCTATGGATCCATATCTAAGATTCGCGTTCACCGGTTCAAAAACCAATGACTAAACGTTACCGAGCTAAAGGGAATGTTTCTGCCGTTATATAACCCACACATATATAAGTTTAAGTACTCGTTCCTAGTATGTAAAACATAAAATCCGCATGTATTCTCAGTTCCCAAAATATGTTAAAGTAAAAAGGGAATGCTATAACTCACAATGATAAAGTAGCGGTAAAGTATGACTCAGAAAGTAAGCAAGTAATGAAGGTCGTCCAAACTGGTCCTCAACCTAAGTCAAATAGTACTAAGTCAGTAAATCGTCCAAAAATGTTTAAAAGATGTAAATAATCTCTTAAGGTTCATCATCATTCATCATCAAACAAAAGGTGTAAAGTAGGTTTCGTTTATGAAAGTAGTTTAAGACAAAGGCTAAGTTCGGTCAGTCACCACGGCCTCTATACCTACTGAAATAAGGTGAGACCAGTGGCCATGGCTCCATCTATGAGTCCTTTAAGTGTGTTAAAATTTACAGAAGCAAACTCGTCTTCGTTTGACCGTGGCGACGGTCTAAGTGCGAGTAGGTCAGAAATTTCTGCACAACGTTAAAAGGACATAGTGACGATCGGAGGGCCATAAATCCTAAACCGTAACTCGGATTAAGACGAGTCCTATACAGAAAATCATAATCACAACAGCCCAGGTCTTACTGATCAGACCCAGAATACAGAAAACAGACAGGTCAGTAGGTTCCGGTGGTTCTTGGTGTTCGATGCTTATCACGGTTCTCATCCTTGATGCATGTAGCTTCAAGTGTACAACTCGTTGATGTGTTTGCATCATTTTCACCAAGGTTTGACCATAATAACCCAAGTGTAAGTCTAAGACATGAAGCACAACCCACTTAAGTGTTGCAAGTGTTTTGATGAACCAAAGTTACATCAAAGTCTTAGATTTAACACATACATGAAATGTAAAAGTAATATTAACTCAGTTTTGACAATTATGACACAAGTGTGAGTCTAAGATATGTAGATCAACTCACTTAAGAGTTGTATGAAGTTGATGAACCAAAGTTACATCAAGGTCTTAGATCTAACACTTACATGAACTTTAAAAGTAAAAACAAGTTACAAACTTGAAGTAAACTTATGAAATCAAGATCTTAAGTAGTAGAACATAGTTCTTAGTTAGATCTTGAAGATCCAAGACCCAAATCTCTAGATCTAAGGTTATTAAGTTAAATCCAACACAAGTATGTAAAGTTATAAATAAAGAGTTACACTTCCATGTTCTTGAACCTTTAAAGTTAACTTTAAGTTTCCAGAAAGTATGAGATCAAGACTAACTTGTAGTACTTGACCAACAACAACAAACATGAAATTAAAGTGTATAAAATGAAGAAGTAAACTAATTAAACAAGTAATTTGTTCATGGTTGTTCATACTTTAAAGATTCAAACCAAAGTTTGATCTTTAAGAAAGTAAGCTTTAAAGTTTACTTCATGAATCACAAGTATGATTTTAATCAACACATGAACTTGAAATCCTTTAAGAAAGTATATGTAGAACATAACTAGTAAGTTTATGTTCTTGTTGTTCTTGTTATAACAAGATAAAATGAAGGATCAAACTAGAAAGTTTGGTTCTTGGAAACTAGTAAGTAAAGTAACTAACAAATACATGTAACTAAATAATAATCAAGAACAAGTAGCAAACAACAAATGATGATGATGATTTGCATGTATGTATTCGGTTTTAGAAAGAAAAGAAGAAGAGAAAAAGTCTTCAAGTTTACTTACAAGAACTAGAAAAAAGAGAGAAAAATGAGAAGTATCTTGTGTGTGTGAAAATGAGAGAGTAATGCAAGTAAATGTAATACAAAAAAAAAGAATTTTGAACACCCTACCACCCATGGTAGTCTACGGCTGCTGCAGCAAAAAAAAAGAGGGAGGCAATTGTTCTTTGGTTACTTACATGTTAAAGCTTAAAAGTGTGGTTAATAGATGGTTGTTCATGGGAATTATGTAGTAACAAGATTCCTTAACTCTTTAACTAACTAGTTAAGTTCAAATGGATTACTTACATGTTTGTATGGGCTAACTAGTCCACTTAAGGGTGTAGGGTGGGCTTATAAGCTCATGTTCAAGAGTCCATTTACATTAAACAAGTCCAAGTTCCATTAATTAACAAATAAATCCAAATAAAGCCCAAGTAACTAACTAATCACCATAGTTAATTAAAATGATTAATTAAATCAATCATGAATGTAAATAATACTTGAAAATATTATTCGTGTAAGTTCCGCGTGTCACAAAGACGTTTCGGGCATTCAATGTCATGTAAGATCAATCATGGTAACATGTAAATGTAATAACATACATTCGTTTAATCACAAGTATTAATAATAACAATTATAAATAAATAAACGTTGGAAAATCCAGGGTCGTTACACCCTGGGTCACCACATTTCATATGATTCTGATCTGAACTTCAGTCAGAGAGAAGTACACTTTCTCTCTCACACAGTTCTTTCTCACTCTAAAACAACATTAGCCGCTTAGCAACAGTACGTTAGATGGATCATTACAGATTGATCCACAGATTGATTGAGGCCACCCTAAAGATCTTACATCTGTGTTCTGGGTCTGTAGAGATTATTTCTCAAGGGCAAACAACAATCAACAGTATACGCCACACGCTGAGCAGCTAATTTTCTGTACTAGTACCTTACAGCCGCTATACGGAAAATCGTACTAACAGATGGCTCCACCTGTTCTGAAGAACCACTAAACTTTCAAGAGCACCAAAAGGCGTAATTATCAGATAGCACCCATTGAAGCAAACATGATACATTCATGGCAAGCCGGATAGCGGAGAAAAGCATAAACATTAGAAGATTGGAAACAAGAAATGATTGCTTTTCCTTCCATGTTTAACACCAATCCATCTGACGCTCCTGTAGTGATTGAAGCTCGAATAGAAAATTGTGTTGTTGGAGGAATATATACTGATACCAGAGCAGGAGCAGATATCATGTATGAACATTGTTTTATACAACTACCGGACAGAGTTAAGGAAAAGCTAAAGGACACATTTGTTCCCTTAGCAAGTTTTGCTAATGATCCGTCATGGTCAGAAGGAAGCATAGTTTTAGAAGTAGTATTAGGAAAAACACCATTTAAAAGAACTGCTCATATTGAATTTTTGGTTGTGAAAGCAAATTCGCAGTATAATGTCATTTTAGGATGATCAACCATGATGGCATTCGGAGCTGTGACGTCAACGGTACACGGAATGATGAAATTCCCCACACCGATTGGCATTCCTACGCTGTACACAGAACGGAGAAGACCAATAGAATGTGTACAAATAAACAGAACAGCTGTTAACCCAATCATTCATGAAGATGGGTCAATATCACCAAATCCAGAGTTTCCAGATCAGAAAATCATAATTGGAAACATAATAACAAAAGAAAAGCTTTACAAAATCTTAGCCACAAATTTGGATGTTTTTGCATGGCAAGATTCTTGTGATGACCCGGGAATTTCCGACCAAATTTAAATTTAATCTTATATACGATTTCGACACGATAAGCATAGTCTATTAAACTGAGTCTCATAATGTTTGAACTATTTTAATGAATGCATTTGACCTTTTTACCATTCCCGACAATTTACGAACAAATGTGTGTAAACAAATATGTATATATATATATATGTATGAAAGTAGATATAATAATTAGAAATATTAAAAATATAATTGAAACTTTAGAATCAAATATGTAAATAAAATACAAAATAAATATGTTGAAATAAATAAATAAATATATATATATATATATATATATATATATATATATATATATATATATATATATATATATATATATATATATATATATATATATATATATATATATATATATATATATATATATATATACCTATTGTATAACTATTCAACTATATATCGTATAATTAGTAAACATTACATAAGTAATATTATATATATTGTTATATATATAAAATTTATAAATATTAAATAATCAGCATAATATATAATTAGTAAATATGATATAATTAATAAATTGTAATGGTAATATATTAAATATAATTACAAGTTAAGAATATAGTTATGATAGTAATATCATTATTATTACTATTATTAATACTAATATTAATATTAAAACTAATATCATTATTAGTTGTATTATAAATATATAATACATGATCATTAAATATTGCATAATTAATATCAAAATATTAAACATATTTGCAATTTAAAATAGTGTTGTTATATTAACATTATTATTTTCCATAAAATAAATAATAATATCAGTATTATTAATACTACTAAAATTATAAATGGATATAGAATTTGATACATGTAAATTATTATATTATTACTTTTATAAATGTTATAACTATTATCATAAAAAAAATCATTTTTATTAGAATTATTATGATCATTATTGATTATTGGTTATTGATAATATTATTATTATTAATATTAATATTATTAATTAATATTATTATTAATCGATTTATATTTATATTAGGAATAAATTACAGCAAAGCATATATATGAAATCAGTTCTAATCACTATCCAACAGTGTTTAAATTTTGTTCCTGTCTGTTAAGATAATTGAATCGAATCTTTCAAATACCATAAGACAAACAATTCAACACAAAATCAGTTAGCAATTGCGATCAGTTTTTCTTTTTTTTTTATTTTTTTTCTGCCTGTTTTCATTTAGTCTGTGTATTAATGGTCGACACCCACCTTTGCTTTATAAATCAATCAACCATCTCAAATTATAGATAAAACCCATTCAATTGTTTCATCGGCGTATCAATTCCCAAGTATGTCTGTGTTAGCTAAAAAAAAAATTTATATATATATATAGATATAAACCGCTGGTGCTCTGTTATGAACATGAAAAACTCGAATCCCTGTTTTGTTTCAAAAAGTAAAAATACGATTTTGTTAGGATTCGTTTATGTAAACTATCTGCAAAAGATCATCTTCCAATTCATCCTATTTAATCTGAATTTGTGAGTCAAAGTTTGAATCAAAAAAAGTCAAACGTGTGTTCTTCATAAAATTCGTAAGCGTATTGATGTTTCTAATTCAATTGATGTTTGAGAAAGTTTCTCGGAGTAAATTGAAACACAATTCATGTTATAAATATTATCTATAACTTTCTCTAATTCAAAATCAAGTTTTCATATTATTATTTTTAGTCGTGACTGCAGTAGCAGTTTTAATTAAAAAAAATTTTCGTTTTCTAAATATACAAACAATTGATATGGATTGTGTTTAATTAATTGAAGTCTCAAAATCTCTGTTGTGTTGAATGGAAGTTGGTTTTAGTCGATTAAATTTCCATAAAGAAGAAGAACGGTTCACGAACGAGTTATATAGTTTTGGTCTGGGTTTAGTTTTAGAAAGAAGGAAACGGATGGGTGGTCTTGGGTATTTTGTGTAACCGAGAGGTCGCGGGTTCGAGCCCGGTCTTGGGCATCTTTTTTTAGAAAAAAACCAATTAAAGGTAGTTTTATTTGTTATTATTATGATTATTATTATTATTATTATTATTATTATTATTATTATTATTATTGTTATTATTATGATTATAATTATAATTGTTATAATTAGTATTATAAGTGTAATTAATGTTATTATTATTGTAGTTTTATCAATTAAGTAGTATTATCATTATTATAGTTATTATGATTATTATTATTACTAGTATCATGAAAATAATATAAATTTGTATTATTTCCATAAATATTAGTATTAGTAACATTGTATAACTATTACTATTATCATTATGTATTATTATTATTATTATCATTTTTAATAATGTTAACAAATCATTTAAAGTATTATTATTAATATTATCATGAGTATCGTTATTAGATAATTATTAAAATTATTATCATAAACATCTTTAATAGTAAAATTAGTATTTTTATAGTTATTATTATTAATATCATTATATTTATCATTAAAAGAATTTCTAACATTATTATTTTTATTAGTAATATTAAGTATTATCAATATTATCATATTACCATTATAAATATCATTTTAGTATTAGTACAATTATTAGTTTTAACAAACAAACGATATATATATTTAATACATTAAACATAGCAAAAATTAATGTTTTTACATATCAAAAGAAATACAAGAAACATATATATATTTATAATATAAGAATGATATAACTAATAAATTTATATATATATATATATATATATATATATATATATGTATATATATATATTGTTCGATTACGATTATGTGTATTAATAAATAAACAAATGATATTGGTTCGTGAATCCAATGCCAACCCTATACTGGTTCAATGTCGTTCTATGTATTTTTACTACAAAATACATTAGGTGAGTTTCATTATTCCCTTTTTAAATGCTTTTGCAATATATATTTTTGGGACTGAGAATACATGCGCTTTTATAACTGTTTTACGAAATAGACACGAGTAAATGAAACTACATTCTATGGTTGGATTATTAAATCGAATATGCCCCTTTTTATTAAGTCTGGTAATCTAAGAATTAGGGAACAGACACCCTAATTGACGCGAACTCTAAAGATAGATCTATCGGGCCCAACAAGCCCCATCCAAAGTACCGGATGCTTTAGTACTTCGAAACTTATATCATGTCCGAAGAAGGAATCCGGAATGATGGGGATATTCTTATATGCATATTGTGAATGTCGGTTACCAGGTGTTCAATCCATATGAATGATATTTTTGTCTCTATGTATGGGACGTATGTTTATGAGAAATGGAAATATGAAATCTTGTGGTCTATTAAAATTATGAAATGATTATTTATGATAAACTAATGAACTCACCGACCTTTTGGTTAACACTTTAAAGCATGTTCATTCTCAGGTACGAAAGAAATCTTCCGCTGTGCATTTGCTCATCTTAAAGATATTATTTGGAGTCATTCATGACATATTTCAAAAGACGTTGCATTCGAGTCGTTTAGTTCATCAAGATTATTATTAAGTCAATTATTGTAAGATATATTACGAAATGGTATGCATGTTGTCAACTTTCGATGTAATGGAAGATTGTCTTTTCAAAAACGAATGCAATGTTTGTAAAATGTATCATATAGAGGTCAAGTACCTCGCGATGTAATCAACTGTTGTGATTCGTTTATAATCGATATGGACTTCGTCCGGATGGATTAGGACGGGTCCTTTCAGTTGGTATCAGAGCGGTGGTCTTAGCGAACCATGTCTGCATTAGTGTGTCTAACTGATAAGTCGTTAGGATGCATTATTGAGTCTGGAATTTGACCGTGTCTACATATCAAAAGTTTTGCTTATCTTTTTGTGTCAAAAATTACCTGCTTATCATTCTTAGAGAATCACTTACTTATCATTCTTAGTCAAGACACGTTTTACTGCATTGACTGCATGAATAGTGTATAGACAAAATTCATATCTTAGCATATCTGCTACTTCATATCTTAGCGTATCTGTTACTGTAAATTTTCCTGACAACTTCCGTAGATTCCTCCGTAACTTATGGGATTTTAGTATTATATATGCATATGTAAATTATGTATTGCAGGGTACTAATCTACATCCTATAATCTATTTTTTATCGAAAATCCTTCATCTGATCGTACGAGATGAATCCTGCAACCAGTCCGAGTCCCTCAGATTCCGATAGCTATTCCGATAGTTATCACGACAGCTATTCCGACATAGATGTTTACCTAAGCTCCGAAAACAGCGTCATCGGCATGAATCAACCAATCAGCCATTATCAATTAATCTGATGAGTTCGTAGTTGACTTAATTAATAGAAACACGCAGAAGGAAATCCCTTCCACCAACCGAATTCACCTCTTGACAATGAACCTGAAGTGTTTACCGGCGAACCTGTTCGAGACACCATTTTTAGTCTCATTTCCAGGGTAACTCGACAAGATTATATTCTATCCACAATTCTGAACCTTAATTATCCGCTCGTTACCGACAATCATCCTGGAGTAATAAGTCAACGAACTTCGTGCTCGAATAATCAATTCGGAGAATATGGTGCAAAATGTACCAGCTTCAGCAACATCACCGGCACCAACAGTACAATCAATAACAGCACCAGTACCATCAACATTCCATGCTTCAATATCATCATATGTACTTTGAGTATGATCTTCGTTCTACATATCGTTCTACCTCATTTATCTTCGTTCGACATGGCGAATATGTAATCTCTAAAGTTTTAGAGATTATTTATTCTAGTTCCAACTGAAAAGCAAATGAGTTTAATATCATATTAACTCATTAAATCCATGAATACATCTGAAGAAAATATATATGTATATATGTTTTCATAAAGATTGTAATTAAAAATTCTCTTGTACAAACTGTTAATGGTGAAAATATTTTAACGGGTAGGTAATACCCGAGGACTATTTAAATTTCACATTAATAAGTTACATTGTACGTTCTTCGAATCTGTTTCAACAAGTCATATACCATCCTACTTACATCCACCGATATACAAATCCGTTCACCACAGAATAACCATGTTCATCCAATTACATATTTGGATTTTGATCTATCAGAATCCATTAAGTGGCATAACGAAGAAATAATGGACACAATAAAAATTGATTAGAAAAGATTAATTAACAATATGAAATTCTATTAAGAATCCACGCTAACAAAATCCTAGCTAACTGTTCCTAGCTAACTGTTAATTCCGTATTACCATTTAATTATCGCAATTTATTTATCGCAGTTTATTTATCGCAATTTATATTCTCGCAATTTTATTTATCGTCATTTAATTTCTGTTATTTACTTTACGCACTTTATTATTCGTCATTTAAATTTCTGTTATTTATTTTTACGCACTTTAAATATCGGGACATGTATACAAGGTTTTGACATATCATATCGACGCATTTATATATATTATTTGGAATAACCATAGACACTCTATATGCAGTAATGAACGAGTTCTCTATACAGGGTTGAGGTTGATTCTACAATAATATATATAATTTGAGTTGTGATCGAGTCTGAGACATGTATACGGATCACGACACGTATTAATTAATTCGAATATTATATATTAAACTATATATGAATTATTGGATTGTCAACTGTGGACTATCGACTGTGGACTAATAACATTGGACAATTAAAATGAATTAAAATATTGATTATAACATATGAAACTAAACAATTCTTCAAGTTGCCACTTGATTTCATCTTAAACATCATTTATACCTTCACGATTACATTCTGCGTTCAAACCTTTCATGATTCTTGAAGACGCCTCAATCGAGAGGATGAATCAACCGCACTTCATCTACGGAAGAAAAGATTGATATGTATAGTTATGCACCTGAAAACACTCAGAACCTGAGTAAACGTTTGACACGTATCTGTGCTAGCTCCTTTGGCGTTGTTATTATCGAAAATAACATTGCAACTCTTTTTCAAATTAGCCAATTTTATCACAGCTTCAACAAATCAACTTCAACTTTCATTCGAATTAGCCTTATTATAACCTCGATATATAAGTTTTCCTGTCGTCATCGTTACCGGAAAACCGTTTATATTTCACCACATTAGCAGTAAAATTACCAGCAACTTCAATGAATTTGGACTTTCCGAAAAATCATTATATTCATTGAAACCCCATCTTGTATTCATCTATACCCTGTAACAATAATTGTCAACACCAATTACAGGGAATCAGCAATCAGTATTTCGAATCTCGTAGCATTTCTACATCAATAGTTATATGTATACATATAACAAATATCTCCTAGAATTACGATCTTTAAATCTGAAATTTTGAAAAGGCACTCAATTTACGAATCGATACTCTGAATGTTGAAAGAGCTGAATGAAGCAGCAGAAACTGTAGGTAACCGTAAATGACCTTAATCGTCGAAAGTTTGATGATAAAGAATAATATGTTGGAAAAGCTCAGAAACGTTGGAACTGGAAAACGGATAGAGTTAATCATGAAGGAAACTAAGGACAAATACAAGGACCATACCCTATATTCAAATAATCCAGATAATTCTGGATCCGTTGAAATCTTTAAAGAATATCTTGCTCCGAAGTCATGTTAAAATCCTGCGAAAAATCTTTCTCCATCAACCATCGAACTTAGAAATTCCAAAAATATCATCATCAATATCTTCGATATTTCTGAGGATATTTTTATAAATATTCTCGTCCGAAATTATATACCTCTTCGTACTTCCTGTGTATCATTATATTGGAAACATTCAATAGAAAATTTAGTACCGAAAAGCAGATTAGGCGAAACTATGAAGAAAGCCGTGGACAAATCACAAAGAATAAGTTTGACTTCAAAGAATCCAAATGATTCAATGTCTGCTAAGATCTCTAGTGAATATCTTGCTCCTTACTCTAAAACCTTGCAGACAATAGTTTCTATCATCCTCTGATCTTAGATATTCCGAGATATTATCGTATCTTTCATTATAAATATCCTCCATATTTCTGGAGATATTTTTATAACTATTCTTATCTGAAATCATTAATCTCTTCGTACTATCAGTGTTACATCATATAGAAACTGTTAGTTTCTATATTCTGTAAACTTTCGAGCTTAAAATATGAAAGTTATTGAAGTAATGTTGGGAACTGATGCATGAGTTAGTATAATATAATGACACTTGATCAACGTGATTATATTATAGTAAGTCATGCTGAGTTTCTAAAGGGATGTGATGATTCACAGATCATAACGTCATCATGTGCCATGTTACACGACTCTTGTATTCTATTTGACCTCAAAAATATCAAGAATATATTTTCTTGATGATTCGATCCTTTCCGGATATTCTGGTAATTTGACAAATCAAATCGTGCTACTACCTTTCCTTTCTACCTTGTATATTATAATAATTCGAAACTTAATTCCTACGAATTCTGGACCATTATTTACGGAAAGAAAACAAAAGAATGAAGCTCCGAAATAGAAAGGGGGTATAAATCGTAGCAAAAATGAGAGAGCATTAACTGTGAATGACAATGATTATAGAAGACAAAAGCAAGGACTCCAAAATATAAGAGAAAATATAAAGCCAAATAACCACGCGGAGGTTACAAACCATGGATATTAATACGAATAGCAATATAAAGACACGGTATAATTAAGAATAGAATCACCCCAAGGTAATAATAGAAGGAAACAAATTTTTCTGGTGGAAGATTGGAAAGAAGGATGACGGAAATGATAATTAGAAAAATATCAAGTATTAAAACTGGATTAAGCATTTTCACAATCTTTTGGATGTATGAACTAAGAAATAAAGTATAGGAATGGTGAGAATAATGGGACGAAAGAGTTTAATTTATAATGGAAATATCAGACAGAGTAATCGAGGCAGATCATCGTATTTCATTATAGAGATCTTAATCTCTTTATTCGCCGAAGAACCAAATCCCTCAAATTTCGAAGATTTTCTTTAAATCCCTTGAATTTGGGAATTCAAAACTGACTCTGTCAAAAGTTAATGTGAATCCTTACTTTCCTATTTCACTCTTTGATGATAGCTTCATTCGTACTCTTCGAATAATCGAATTATTTTTATCCATATTACTTAATGATGATAAAACTCAATTTATCATCTCATATTCGTCATGAAAAACATTTTTATTGTTAGCCATGACCACCTCACTCAAATTTCGGGACGAAATTTCTTTAACGGGTAGGTACTGTGATGACCCGGGAATTTCCGACCAAATTTAAATTTAATCTTATATATGATTTCGACACGATAAGCATAGTCTATTAAACTGAGTCTCATAATGTTTGAACTATTTTAATGAATGCATTTGACCTTTTACCATTCCCGACGATTCACGAACAAATGTGTGTAAACAAATATGTATATATATATATATATATATATATATATATATATATATATATATATATATATATATATATATATATATATATATATATATATATATATATATATATGAAAGTAGATATAATAATTAGAAATATTAAAAATATAATTGAAACTTTAGAATCAAATATGTAAATAAAATACAAAATAAATATGTTGAAATATATATATATATATATATATATATATATATATATATATATATATATATATATACATATATATACATATATATACCTAGTGTATAACTATTCAACTATATATCGTATAATTAGTAAACATTACATAAGTAATATTATATATATTGTTATATATATAAAATTTATAAATATTAAATAATCAGCATAATATATAATTAGTAAATATGATATAATTAATAAATTGTAATGGTAATATATTAAATATAATTACAAGTTAAGAATATATTTATGATAGTAATATCATTATTATTACTATTATTAATACTAATATTAATATTAAGACTAATATCATTATTAGTTGTATTATAAATATATAATACATGATCATTAAATATTGCATAATTAATATCAAAATATTAAACATATTTGCAATTTAAAATAGTGTTATTATATTAACATTATTATTTTCCATAAAATAAATAATAATATCAGTATTATTAATACTACTAAAATTATAAATGGATATAGAATTTGATACATGTAAATTATTATATTATTACTTTTATAAATGTTATAACTATTATAATAAAAAAATCATTTTTATTAGAATTATTATGATCATTATTGATTATTGATTATTGATAATATTATTATTATTAATATTAATATTATTAATTAATATTATTATTAATCGATTTATATTTATATTAGGAATAAATTACAGCAAAGCATATATATGAAATCAGTTCCAATCACTATCCAACAGTGTTTAAATTTTGTTCCTGTCTGTTAAGATAATTGAATCGAATCTTTCAAATACCATAAGACAAACGATTAAACACAAAATCAGTTAGCAATTGCGATCAGTTTTTCTTTATTTTTATTTTTTTTCTGCCTGTTTTCATTTAGTCTGTGTATTAATGGTCGACACCCACCTTTGCTTTATAAATCAATCAACCATCTCGAATTATGGATAAAACCCATTCAATTATTTCATCAGCGTATCAATTCCCAAGTATGTCTGTGTTAGCTAAAAAAAAAATTATATATATAGATATAAACCGCTGGTGCTCTGTTATGAATATCAAAAACTTGAATCCCTGTTTTGTTTCAAAAAGTAAAAATACGATTTTGTTAGGATTCGTTTATGTAAACTATCTGCAAAAGATCATCTTCCAATTCATCCTATTTAATCTGAATTTGTGAGTCAAAGTTTGAATCAAAAAAAGTCAAACGTGCGTTCTTCGTAAAATTCGTAAGCGTATTGATGTTTCTGATTCAATTGATGTTTGAGAAAGTTTCTAGGAGTAAATTGAAACACAATTCATGTTATAAATATTATCTATAACTTTCTCTAATTCAAAATCAAGTTTTCATATTTTTTTTTTAGCCGTGACTGCAGTAGCAGTTTTAATTAATTTTTTTTTTCGTTTTCTAAATATACAAACAATTGATATGGATTGTGTTTAATTAATTGAAGTCTCAAAATCTCTGTTTTGTTGAATGGAAGTTTGTTTTGGTCGATTAAATTTCCATAAAGAAGAAGAACAGTTCACAAACGAGTTATATAGTTTTGGTCTGGGTTTAGTTTCAGAAAGAAGGAAACGGATGGGTGGTCTTGGGTGTTTTGTGTAACCGAGAGGTCGCGGGTTCGAGCCCGGTCATGGGCGTCTTTTTTTAGAAAAAAACCAATTAAAGGTAGTTTTATTTGTTATTATTATGATTATTATTATGATTATTATTATGATTATTATTATTATTATTATTATTATTATTATTATTATTATTATTATTATTATTATTATTATTATTATGATTATAATTATAATTGTTATAATTAGTATTATAAGTGTTATTAATGTTATTATTATTGTAGTTTTATCAATTAAGTAGTATTATCATTATTATAGTTATTATGATTATTATTATTACTAGTATCATGAAAATAATATAAATTTGTATTATTTCCATAAATATTAGTATTAGTAACATTGTATAACTATTACTATTATCATTATGTATTATTATTATTATTATCATTTTTAATAATGTTAACAAATCATTTAAAGTATTATTATTAATATTATCATGAGTATCGTTATTAGATAATTATTAAAATTATTATCATAAACATCTTTAATAGTAAAATTAGTATTTTTATAGTTATTATTATTAATATCATTATATTTATCATTAAAAGAATTTCTAACATTATTATTTTTATTAGTAATATTAAGTATTATCAATATTATCATATTACCATTATAAATATCATTTTAGTATTAGTACAATTATTAGTTTTAAGAAACAAACGATATATATATTTAATACATTAAACATAGCAAAAATTAATGTTTTTACATATCAAAAGAAATACAAGAAACATATATATATTTATAATATAAGAATGATATAACTAATAAATTTATATATATATATATATATATATATATATATATATATATGTATATATATATTGTTCAATTACGATTATGTGTATTAATAAATAAACAAATGATATTGGTTCGTGAATCCAATGCCAACCCTATACTGGTTCAATGTCGTTCTATGTATTTTTACTACAAAATACATTAGGTGAGTTTCATTATTCCCTTTTTAAATGCTTTTGCAATATATATTTTTGGGACTGAGAATACATGCGCTTTTATAACTGTTTTACGAAATAGACACGAGTAAATGAAACTACATTCTATGGTTGGATTATTAAACCGAATATGCCCCTTTTTATTAAGTCTGGTAATCTAATAATTAGGGAACAGACACCCTAATTGACGTGAACTCTAAAGATAGATCTATCGGACCCAACAAGCCCCATCTAAAGTACCAGATGCTTTAGTACTTCGAAACTTATATCATGTCCGAAGGAGGATCCCGGAATGATGGGGATATTCTTATATGCATATTGTGAATGTCGGTTACCAGGTGTTCAATCCATATGAATGATATTTGTGTCTCTATGTATGGGACGTATGTTTATGAGAAATGGAAATATGAAATCTTGTGGTCTATTAAAGTTATGAAATGATTATTTATGATAAACTAATGAACTCACCAACCTTTTGGTTGACACTTTAAAGCATGTTCATTCTCAGGTACGAAAGAAATCTTCCGCTGTGCATTTGCTCATCTTAAAGATATTATTTGGAGTCATTCATGACATATTTCAAAAGACGTTGCATTCGAGTCGTTGAGTTCATCAAGATTATTATTAAGTCAATTATTGTAAGATATATTACGAAATGGTATGCATGTTGTCAACTTTCGATGTAATGGAAGATTGTCTTTTCAAAAACGAATGCAATGTTTGTAAAATGTATCATATAGAGGTCAAGTACCTCGCGATGTAATCAACTGTTGTGATTCGTTTATAATCGATATGGACTTCGTCCGGATGGATTAGGACGGGTCCTTTCAATTCTGATATGACTGGAGTACCACGTCATGTGGCTGAACATAAGCTTGGTGTGAATCCTAATATTCCACCAGTGTGTCAGAAGAACAGAGGCATGGCTCCAGATCAAACAAAATTTCTCGAAGAAGAAGTTAAAAAATTGGTGGATGCTGGAATATTGAGGGAAGTAAAATACCAGACATGGGTAGCAAACCCGGTTATGGTAAGAAAGCCAGATAATTCATGGAGGATGTGTGTCGACTTCACAGATTTAAATAAAGCATGTCCAAAAGACAATTATCCTTTACCAGAAATCGATTGGAAAGTGGAGTCTGTAAGTGGGTATCAGTTTAAATCCTTTTTGGATGCATTCAAGGGATATCATCAAATCCCAATGGCAATACGTGATCAAGATAAAACAGCATTCCACACACCAGATGGAATTTTTTGCTATATCATGATGCCTTGCGGATTAAAGAATGCAGGGGCAACTTACCAGCGCGTAATTGATAAAGCATTTAAAGATCAAATAGGTAAAAATATAGAAGCCTATGTTGATAACATTGTTATCAAGAGCCATACAGAAGAAAGTATGCTCAGAGATACTATTTAAACATTTGAACCATTACGAAAGGTCAATATGAAATTGAATCCTAAGAAGTGCACTTTTGGTGTAGAAGAAGGCAAATTCTTAGGTTATATTGTTACAGAGAGAGGAATCAAGGCTAATCCAAAAAAGATACAAGCAATTGAAAATATGGTATCTCCTAAAACAAAGAAAGAAATTCAAAGCCTGAATGGAAGATTGGCAGCTTTAAAAAGGTTTCTATCAAGAGCAGCAGATCGGTCATTACCATTTATGAAGGTTTTAAAGAGCTGTTTGAACAAAAAAGATTTTAAATGGACAGAAGAAGCAGAAAAAGCTTTTCAGGATATTAAGCAACTCATGAAAGAATTACGTACTTTAACTGCACCAATAGAAGGAGAAACGTTAATTTTGTATTTGGCTGCTTCCGCAGAGGCCATCAGTTCGGTCTTGATCGCAGAGCGAAAGGGAATATAAATGCCTATATACTTTGTCAGTAAAGTATTGCAACAAAGTGAAGTTAATTATCCACCAATTGAAAAATTGGTGTATGCTTTAATACACACAGCTAGGCGACTCAGATGATATTTTTAGGCACATTCAATCCTGTAATGACAGACCAGCCGATAAAACATATTTTGAGAAATCCAGAGTCATCAGGACGACTAGCAAAATGGGCAATTGAATTGGGAGAATATGAAATAAATTTTTCGCCTCGACATGCAGTCAAAGGTCAAATTTTGGCAGATTTTTTTTAGAAACAACAGAAAAGGTCGATCATCCGCCAAACGTTAAAGCTAGCAATCATGTTTGGGAATTGCATATTGATGGTGCATTAAGTGAGGAAGGTGTTGGTGCAGGGTTAGTAATTACAAGTCCAGAAGGTGAGGAGCATACGTATGCATTGAGGTTTTGTTTCTATGCATCTAATAATGAAGCAAAATATGAAGCATTGCTTTCTGGCTGAAAGGACCCGTTCATATACATTATAAACGATTCACAATAGTTGATTACATTGCGAGGTATTTGACCTCTATATGATACATTTTACAAACATTGCATTCGTTTTTAAAAGACAATCTTTCTTTACATCAAAAATTGACAGGCATGCATACCATTTCATAATATCCACTATCCAATTATAAATTGATTTAATAATAATCTTTGATGAACTCAATGACTCGAATGCAACGTTCTTCAAAATATGCTATGAAAGACTCCAAGTAATATCTTTAAAATGAGCAAATGCACAGCGGAAGATTTCTTTAACACCTGAGAATAAACATGCTTTAAAGTGTCAACCAAAAGGTTGGTGAGTTCATTAGTTTATCATAATCATTTATTTCCATCATTTTAATAGACCACGAGAATTTCATTTCCAGTTCTCATAAATATACGTCCCATGCGTAGAGACAAAAATAATCATTCATATGGTGAACACCTGGTAACCGACATTAACTAGATACATATAAGAATATCCCCTATCATTCCGGGATCCTCCTTCGGACATGATATAAATTTCGAAGTACTAAAGCATCTGGTACTTTGGATGGGGTTTGTTAGGCCCAATAGATCTATCTTTAGGATTTGCGTCAATTTGGGTGTCTTTTCCCTAATTCTTAGATTACCAGACTTTAATAAAAAGGGGCATATTCGATTTCGATGATTCAACCATAGAATGTAGTTTCAATTACTTGTGTCTATTTCGTCAAACATTTATAAAAGCGCATGTATTCTCAGTCCCAAAAATATAAAGGGTAAAAAGGCAAATGAAACTCACCATACTGTATTTCGTAGTAAAAATACATATAACGTCATTGAACAAGTGCAAGGTTGGCCTCGGATTCACGAACCTAAATTAATTATATATATTTATGTGTTGGTCAATATTTGTCTAACAAATTAAGTCAAGTCATAGTGTACCACAATCCTAATGCTCGAGACTAATATGCAAAAGTCAATAAAAGCAAATTTGACTCAAAATAATTTCCAAAAATCTATACATGATTAATATATAGTTTAAATATCGTCATTTTATATTTTTAAATATTTTTAAAAGATTTATTAGAGTAAATAATATAATTTATTTATTAATAAATAAAATTTTATATTAAATTTATATAATAAAATATACTTTTATATATATTAAGTAATAAAATTTATAGGGTTCATTTAATATTATAAAGATAATATGATAGGTATTATTAAAGTAAGTTATTACACGTAGTAAAATATGTTTGTATCACATATTTATTTGATAAAATAATATCTATAATGATAGTAAGTAAAAGTTGTATTATTTTGTAATAATAATAATTATTATAAAAATATCAATATTTATAATTACTAAGATGACATTATGATAAAACAATAATTCTAATTATGATAACTTTAATATTTACGATAATTTTTAATATTATCTTTAAAATAATAATTCTATTTAAAATAATAATAATAATGATATTTTATAGTAACAATGACATGTCTATTAAAATGATAATTTTTGTTAAAATGATAGTTTTAATAATAACGATACTTTTAATAATAATAGTAATGATAAAAATAATAAGAACGATAATTTTATCTAAATCAATATCTTATAATATTTAATTTCATCATGATACTCTTACCCATTATTTCCTAATCGTTTCGTTTAATAGCTTTTAATCGTCTTTTATATCGTGTTCATAATAATGATAATAATAGTAATCAAAATAATTAGGTGTTACAAATATTTGTTTTAATTACACTAATATTAATAATGATAGTTACTATAACATTATTAACGATAATACTATTAATTATCTTAATGATAATATAGTAATAATAATAATAACAATAACAATAACCATTTTTAAATAATGATATATATATTAATAATGATAATAACAATAATAATAATAATACCAATAATAATAATAATAATTGGATAATAATAATAATACTAATTATAACTTTAACGATAATAACGGTAGTAATAATAAAAAAATAACAATTTTTAATGATAAATCCCTTTTATTGATAAAGATAATAATAATGATAATAATAAGATAAAACTAGAACGACGATAAAAACGACGATAATAATAATCATTTTTAATAAAAATATCGAAAATTCAATTGATTATAACTTCTAATCCGTTCATCGAAACCATTCGATATCTAAAGGAAAAGTTCTTAATTTTTCGCTAGCTTTCCAAGGACATGCATATCTTATACCTTATCTCAACCGCAAGTGTAACTAATTCAAGATTCAACCTAATCAGTCTAAGGGTAATATCAAAAGTACAAGCATGCATAATCCTAAATACTCGAGCACTAGTCAGGGATACACTATTAGTATGTAAAAGTTAAATTATGAGTACTCACGTATCAATATTGAGATTCAATATTGCAGGAAAGGTACGTAGACGCAACGGAAATGATAAACACTATATTGACCTCACGAGCATACCCATGAACCATACTCAATCACCTCCATAGCTATAACCCATAATTTCCTTAATCATATCCCACTCGAAAAACAATTTCGAAATCACTCGGACAGCACTCCGTAGTAATATTTTATGTATACTAATAATATCTTGAAATAATACGGAGTAAATATTTATATGTATATCGATTGAGATAGTTTAGAGAAAAATATTTTCAAGTTTCTATGAAATAATGAAACCTATTGAATTCTATTTATAATAGATTTTTGAATTATTAAAGTGAATTATTAAAGTATGAATTATTAAAGTGAATTATTAAAGTATGAATTATTAAAGTGAATTATTAACGTATGAATTATTAAAGTGAATTATTAAAGTATGAATTATTAAAGTAAATTATTAAAGTTAAAGTAAAGTAAAAATAAAGTAAAGGTAAAGTTTAAGTATAGTAAAAGTATAAAACTATGTACGTATAATACGCGTATAAATATATATAATATTAATTTAAATTGTTATATATATTTAATAAAATAAAATATAAATATCGTTATCTTTATCATACTAGTTAAGTAATGAGTTGTCAAAAGTGGTTCTAGATATTTATAAAAGTTATATACGTTTTAATAATAAAGTTCTTTTTAAACTAAAAACATTTTTTGTACGTTTGAAACTAAATAGATCAATCGAGTCTTTATGAAATTCAATCTTCCACTATCCTTTTTCTAGTTCTCAATGATTGACAATTTGTTCTTATTTATAAATCACTTTACCATTTTTCGAATATTGTTAAAATGGAAAGATTTCTCAAATCAACGTGGGCCTTTTAACAGAGACTTGTAATCATAATTCAATATATCTGATAATTCAATCATTTGATCTTATCTTCTAATTCCATTGATAAACATTTTGAAACAGATACAATCATATAAAGTATTTAATCTAATATTTTATTTACGTTTCAAGTTATAATATATATACACATATACATATATAATCATATTCGTTTAATGGTTCGTGAATCGTTGGAACTTGGTCGAGGTTGAATGAATGTATGAACATAGTTTAAAATTCTTGAAATTTAACTTAACAAATATTGCTTATTGTGTTGGAAACATATAAAGATTAAAGTTTAAATTTGGTTGAAAATTTCCGGGTTGTCACAGTACCTACCCGTTAAAGAAATTTCGTCCCGAAATTTGAGTGGAAAGGTCGTGAATGATAATAAATATGTTTTCATGATGCATACGGGCTGAAAATTAGAGTTTTATCATCAGCAAATAATTTGGATAAACAATCCATTTATATGAAGAGTACGAATGAAGCTAACATAGAAGAGTGAAATGAGTAAGTGTAGATTCATCTTATCATTTGACGTAGATATGATTGATTCCCAGATTTTAAGGGATTTGAAGAAAATCTTCTTAATAAGATTTGACTCTCCGGTAATCAAGGGAATTAGGATCCGCTTTAAATGCGATCGTCCATTTTAATTGTTCTGTCGGAGATTTTCTTATAAATTCACCTCCTTCGTTTCCTTACAACTCACACCTTCCGTTGATGCATTTTATGCAAGTCCCTAGACATCTACCCACGTTCATTGCAGGTACAACAGTTTATAGGCCACCATGATTGCTCGTTATTATCCTATCCGTGTTTGTATGTGGTTACAAGAACTGTAGGAACAAGATTTAGATGTTTGACTATATTAGACTTAGTCAGACGTACGAGTGAAGCCTCACTAGTACGACTGACAGGCTCATACGCACGGTTGATGCTGAGCTAAGTCACAATTACAACCTAAATGAGAAGACACGAGTGAGTGATCACCCGTACGGCTGATGAAGCCAACTCGTACTTGTGATGAATGAATCGTATGGATGAGTCAACAGCAGGGGTATATAAAGTCTTATGTTCTTCATTTTAGGTTAAGCCTCTCATTTGTTACACACACTCAGATCTAGTGAGCTCCTCTGATTCTCTCTCAGTCCAAATCACCCAGGTGGTGAATAATAGCTCTAGGTGTTGATTTAATCACACTTGATTTAGTTGTGGTTTGACTAAATTAATAAAAAAAAAAAAAAAAAAAACTTAACCTATTCACTAGAGGGTTTGATTCACTTATTCCGCCATTGTGTGAGTTAAATCTGTTGATTTCTAAGTTCCTAGTCATGTTTCATCACCTTCTATTCTTTCCCCCTCAACTCATATTTTAAAGTATTCATCAATATGCTCCATCCAGTTCTGATTCTCGATATACTTCTAACTTTCATATCGGTCATTCTTCTTTTTCATCTACCGCCGGAAGAATCTATTTACTTCTACTATACTCTTGGGTTTATAGTGTTTCTAGTTCTCCCATGTCTTTATATTGCTATATGCATCGATATATATGGTTTATAATTTTTGGTTTATCGTTGGGCTTTATATGTTCCCTTATATTTCAAAGTCTCTGCTTCTGTCTTCTATAATCATTATTATTCACAGTTAATGCTCTCTTTTATTTGCTGCAATTTATACCCCAATTTCTATTTCGGAGTTTTGTCCTTTCGTTTCTTCTTCTTGCGATTAAGCACCGCTTGTAATGGTCCAGAATTCATAGATATGAATTTCAGAATGAACATTGTTAATGTTCTAGGAAGGAAATTGTGATGGCACGATCTTGACTTGTCAAATTACTAGAATACCTTGGAAAAGGCCGAATCATCAAGAAATATTTTCTTGATATTTTAGAGGTTAAATAGAATACAAGAGTCGTATAACATGGCACATGATGATGTTATGATCTGTGAATCATCACGTTCCATTTAGAAACTCAGCATGACTTACTGTAATATAATCACGTTGATCAAGTGTCATTCTATTATACTAATTCATGCTTCAGTTCCCAACACTACTTCAAAATATTCCTATTTTAAACTTGAATGTTTCAGAATTTAGAAACTAAAATAGTTTCTTTTATGATGTAATACAGATAGCGCGAAGAGGTAAATGATTTCAAATAAGAAAAATTAAGAAAATATCTTCAGAAATATGGAGGATATTTATAATGAAAGATATGATGATATTTTAGAATTTCTAATATCAGAGGATGATGAAGAATATTGTCCGCAGGAGTTTAGAGTCAGGAGCAAGGTATTCGTTAATGACTTCAGCAGGTACTGAATCATTTGGATCCTTTGAAGTCAGGTTCAGTCTTTGTAATTTGTCCACAGCCTCCTTCCTACTTTGCTCAATCCGTTTTCCAGTTCCAAAACTTCTCTTTTTCTGCGCTTTGCCAGCACAATTCATTATTATCATCCAGCTTTTACCGTTTAAAGTCGTTTATAGTTTTTGCTGCTTCATCAGTATTTTTTTTTCCATTTTTGGAGAACCAATTAGTAGTTCGGAGTGTTTTTCAGAAACTTCACATTCAAATTAAGTCCAGAAGATAGACGTTATATATACACATATAACTGTTGGCGTAGACATGCTGCGAGATTTCAAAATACTGATTGCTAATTCCCAATGATTCGTATGGCAATTCTCATTACAAGATGCGAATGAGTAAATGATGGGGTTTCAATAAATAATTATAATGACTTTTTGGAGAGGCTAAAGTCAAAGGGTAATGAAGTTGTTGGTACATCTGCTAATAATGTGGTGGAATGTAAAAGGTTCCCTGGTAACGATGGTGTATATCTCAAGGTTATAATAAGGTTAGTCTGACTGAAAAGTCGAAGTTGACTTGCTGGAGCTGTGACAAAACTGACTACTTTGAATAGGAGTCGCAAAGTTATTTTTGCTAATAAATACCAAAGAATCTGACGCGGATACGTTGTTTAAACTTTTACTTTGGTTTCAAGAGTTTTTCGGGTACATAACTGTGGGTAACATGTGGTTGGATCCTCATCTCGATTGCTCATCATTCGAAGTGTCTTCAAAAAATTTCGAAGGGTTTGAACACAGATTGTAATCGTTAACATACATTTGATGTTCTAATACAGTTTTGAAGTCAAAATATAGCTTGTGAAAGATGTAAGGATCTAAGAGTGATGATTTTGGTCATATCTCGAGTTGAATTTTGAGATTTCAATATCAGAATAAGTAATTAAATTTTGAATGAGTATGGTGTTTTGATTTCTATAAAAGAATGTATACTGTTGTGAAAGTAGGGAGTATAATGGATGATTTGCTGAATCAGATTTGAAGAATGTAACAAATTATTTGTGAATTTATATATCTCTAGGGTATTACCTACCCGTTAAAAAAAAATTTCACAATTAATATTTTGTACAAAAGAATTTTATTACAGTCTTTATGAAAATATATATATGTATATTTTTTTCAGATGTAACATAGATTTAATGAGTTAATGTTAAATTAAACTCATTTGATTTACGGTTGAAACTAGAATAGAATAATCCCTAAAGGCTTTAAAAAGTACATAACTTTTACGCAGTATTTCTTTAATGACATTGAAATTATGAATCAATACTTCGTTATTTGTTGATGTATGATGTTCGGTTCGTGGAATTCTTGTGAATTTCGCAAAGTACGAATGATGTTATCTGAAAAGTTTCGGGTACATCGATGATGAAAATGTAAAATCAAATATATACTTGATTTATTATGAATTGGAATTTGTTGAATTGCGACAGAGATTGTAGTTAACGCTGGTTAAGTTGCGGCCGAAGGACGTATATAAGATTCACACACAATAGCTTAGCACGGAAAGATTTATTTCAATATATATATATATATATATATATATATATATATATATATATATATATATATATATATATATATATATATATATATATATATATATATATATATATATATATATATATATATAATATATACATATAATTTCTTCAGAGGGAATGACTTAATTCTTCATAACTCGTTGATACAATATACACGTTATTGATTCGTAATGATATCCACAGTGATTCTTGAACTGACGGAGTTTGTGATGTTATCGGTGTTGTTGATTCGGATGTTGACTGTACTGACGATGCTGGTAACGCTGACGGTACTGTTGATGCTGTTGGTAAAGCAAGTTTAACTTGTTAATCACACACCATTTTTGTCAGGGTTTCTACTCTTCCTTCTATCATTTTGGTATGCTTAACTGATTTATGGTTAGGGCTAGATTAGATAATCTCTAAGACTTTAGAGAATACATAATCACCGCGGAATGTTTCTCCAATGAAGTTATGAATTAATACTTCGTCAGTTATTGTTGTTGGTACTCCTTGGTATCTATGGTGCGTATGACGTTGATGCTCGTGGGACAGATTGTGAAGTTGAGGTTTACGATGCGGTTGTGGTTGGAGGTGGTAATGGTACTGTTGGCATTGATGATGGTGGTACTGGTTATGCTGCTGATGCTGCTGCTGATGTTTGTAATCTCTGCACCATATTCTCCAAAGCCACTACCCGAGCGCGAAGCTCGTTGACTTCTTCTATTACACCGGGGTGATTGTCGGTTCGGATGAGCGGATAAATAAAATCTAAAATTTGATGTAATATATAATCGTGATGAGATACTCTGTAAATGAGCGAGAACACGGTATTTCGGACAGGTTCGCTGGTAAGTGCTTCAGGTTCTTCGTCAAGAGGGCAATGTGGTGGATGGAAGGGATCACCTTCTTCTTGTCTCCAATGATTGAGGAGGCTACGAACCCATCCCCAATTCATCCAGAATAGGTGATGACTGATTGGTTGATCAATTCCGGTCACACTGCTTTCGGAGCTTGAATGGGATTCCATTTCTGAATCTGAGTGACTTGAACTGATGACGAATTCCATTTCGTACGATTGGATAAAGGATTTTTTTTATATGAAATGATTTTGGCTAACGGATGGTATTCTAATTACAAAGAATATATATATATATATATATATATATATATATATATATATATATATATATATATATATATATATATATATATATATATATATATATATATATATATATATATATATATATATATATATATATATATATATATATATATATATATATATATATATATAGATCAAAAGATTTCCTAGATTACGGAGGACTTTGCGGGATATGTCAGGCAAAGTTTAAAGTAACATATACGATAAGATATGATTTAGCAGATATGCTAAGATATGATCTTTTGTCTATATACTATTCATGCAATCAATGCAGCAAGACGTGTCTTAGACTAAAAATGATAAGCAGGTAATTTCCTGAGGATGATAAGTAGTTAATTTTCGACACAAAATGATAAGCAAAACTTTTGACATGCAGACACGGTCGAAGTCCAGACTCACAAATGCATCCTATTGACTTATCAGTTAGACACACTAATGCAGACCTGGTTCGCTAAGACCACCGCTCTAATACCAACTGAAAAGACCCGTTCATATACATTATAAACGATTCACAATAGTTGATTACATTGCGAGGTATTTGACCTCTATATGATACATTTTACAAACATTGCATTCGTTTTTAAAAGACAATCTTTCTTTACATCGAAAATTGACAGGCATGCATACCATTTCATAATATCCACTATCCAATTATAAATTGATTTAATAATAATCTTTGATGAACTCAATGACTCGAATGCAACGTTCTTCGAAATATGCTATGAAAGACTCCAAGTAATATCTTTAAAATGAGCAAATGCACAGCGGAAGATTTCTTTAACACCTGAGAATAAACATGCTTTAAAGTGTCAACCAAAAGGTTGGTGAGTTCATTAGTTTATCATAATCATTTATTTCCATCATTTTAATAGACCACAAGAATTTCATTTCCAGTTCTCATAAATATACGTCCCATGCGTAGAGACAAAAATAATCATTCATATGGTGAACACCTGGTAACCGACATTAACTAGATACATATAAGAATATCCCCTATCATTCCGGGATCCTCCTTCGAACATGATATAAATTTCGAAGTACTAAAGCATTCGGTACTTTGGATGGGGTTTGTTAGGCCCAATAGATCTATCTTTAGGATTCGTGTCAATTAGGGTGTCTATTCCCTAATTCTTAGATTACCAGACTTTAATAAAAAGGGGCATATTCGATTTCGATAATTCAACCATAGAATGTAGTTTCAATTACTTGTGTCTATTTTGTCAAACATTTATAAAAGCGCATGTATTCTCAGTCCCAAAAATATAAAGGGTAAAAAGGCAAATGAAACTCACCATACTGTATTTCGTAGTAAAAATACATATAACGTCATTGAACAAGTGCAAGGTTGGCATCGGATTCACGAACCTAAATTAATTATATATATTTATGTGTTAGTCAATATTTGTCTAACAAATTAGGTCAAGTCATAGTGTACCACAATCCTAATGCTCGAGACTAATATGCAAAAGTCAAAAAAAGTAAATTTGAGTCAAAATAATTTCCAAAAATCTATACATGATTAATATATAGTTTAAATATCGTCATTTTATATTTTTAAATATTTTTAAAAGATTTATTAGAGTAAATAATATAATTTATTTATTAATAAATAAAATTTTATATTAAATTTATATAATAAAATATACTTTTATATATATTAGGTAATAAAATTTATAGGGTTCATTTAATATTATAAAGATAATATGATAGGTATTATTAAAGTAAGTTATTACACGTAGTAAAATATGTTTGTATCACATATTTATTTGATAAATAATATCTATAATGATAGTAAGTAAAATTTGTATTATTTTGTAATAATAATAATTATTATAAAAATATTAATATTTATAATTACTAAGATGACATTATGATAAAACGATAATTCTAATTATGATAACTTTAATATTTACGATAATTTTTAATATTATCTTTAAAATAATAATTCTATTTAAAATAATAATAATAATGATATTTTATAGTAACAATGACATGTCTATTAAAATGATAATTTTTGTTAAAATGATAGTTTTAATACTAACGATACTTTTAATAATAATAGTAATGATAAAAATAATAAGAACGATAATTTTATCTAAATCAATATCTTATAATATTTAATTTCATCATGATACTCTTACCCATTATTTCCTAATCGTTTTGTTTAATAGCTTTTAATCGTCTTTTAAATCGTGTTCACAATAATGATAATAATAGTAATCAAAATAATTAGGTGTTACAAATATTTGTTTTAATAACACTAATATTAATAATGATAGTTACTATAACATTATTAACGATAATACTATTAATTATCTTAATGATAATATAGTAATAATAATAATAACAATAACAATAACCATTTTTAAATAATGATATATATATTAATAATGATAATAATAATAATAATAATAATACCAATAATAATAATAATAATTGGATAATAATAATATTACTAATTATAACTTTAACGATAATAACGATAGTAATAATAAAAAAATAACAATTTTTAATGATAAATCCCTTTTATTGATAAAGATAATAATAATGTTAATAATAAGATAAAACTAGAACGACGATAAAAACGACGATAATAATAATCATTTTTAATAAAAATATCGAAAATTCAATTGATTATAACTTCTAATCCGTTCATCGAAACCATTCAATATCTAAAGGAAAAGTTCTTAATTTTTCGCTAGCTTTCCAAGGACATGCATATCTTATACCTTATCTCAACCGCAAGTGTAACTAATTCAAGATTCAACCTAATCTGTCTAAGGGCAATATCAAAAGTACAAGCATGCATAATCCTAAATACTCGAGCACTAGTCAGGGATACACTATTAGTATGTAAAAGTTAAATTATGAGTACTCACGTATCAATATTGAGATTCAATATTGCAGGAAAGGTACGTAGACGCAACGGAAATGATAAACACTATATTGACCTCACAAGCATACCCATGAACCATACTCAATCACCTCCATAGCTATAACCCATAATTTCCTTAATCTTATCCCACTCAAAAAACAATTTCAAAATCACTCGGACAGCACTCCGTAGTAATATTTTATGTATACTAATAATATCTTGAAATAATACGGAGTAAATATATATATGTATATCGATTGAGAGAGTTTAGAGAAAAATATTTTCAAGTTTCTATGAAATAATGAAACCTATTGAATTCTATTTATAATAGATTTTTGAATTATTAAAGTGAATTATTAAAGTATGAATTATTAAAGTGAATTATTAAAGTATGAATTATTAAAGTGAATTATTAAAGTATGAATTATTAAAGTGAATTATTAAAGTATAAATTATTAAAGTGAATTATTAAAGTTAAAGTAAAGTAAAAATAAAGTAAAGGTAAAGTTTAAGTATAGTAAAAGTATAAAACTATGAACGTATAATACGCGTATAAATATATATAATATTAATTTAAATCGTTATATATATTTAATAAAATAAAATATAAATATCGTTATCTTTATCATACTAGTTAAGTAATGAGTTGTCAAAAGTGGTTCTAGATATTTATAAAAGTTATATACGTTTTAATAATAAAGTTCTTTTTAAACTAAAAACGTTTTTTGTACGTTTGAAACTAAATAGATCAATCGAGTCTTTATGAAATTTAATCTTCCACTATCCTTTGTCTAGTTCTCAATGATTGAAAATTTGTTCTTATTTATAAATCACTTTACCATTTTTCGAATATTGTTAAAATGGAAAGATTTCTCAAATCAACGTGGGCCTTTCAACAGAGACTTGTAATCATAATTCAATATATCTGATAATTCAATCATTTGATCTTATCTTCTAATTCCATTGATAAACATTTTGAAACAGATACAATCATATAAAGTATTTAATCTAATATTTTATTTACGTTTCAAGTTATAATATATATACACATATACATATATAATCATATTCGTTTAATGGTTCATGAATCGTTGGAACTTGGTCGAGGTTGAATGAATGTATGAACATAGTTTAAAATTCTTGAAATTTAACTTAACAAATATTGCTTATTGTGTCGGAAACATATAAAGATTAAAGTTTAAATTTGGTTGGAAATTTCCGGGTTGTCACACCGGCCTCCGCATAGTGTCAGAAATGGGAATAAAACACTTGCATGCATATGTTGATTCTCAAATTGTGGCACAACAGGTTAATGGAGGGTTTGAAGCTAAAGATGTCTCTATGAAACAGTATTTGCAATTAGTTGAGAAAATATTAAAACATTTTGAGACCTTAGAGGTCGTGCAGATATCAAGAAATAAAAACAAGAAGGCAGAGGTTTTGAGCAAATTGGCAACATTAACATTTGATCATTTGCACAAAAAAGTTTTGGTGGAGGTCTTAAAAGATAAATTGGTTGACGAAAAGGTAGTGGTTGCAATAGTTGAAGAAAGGGAATCATGTTGGATAACCCCTATGTGAAATATTTGCAGGACGGAATACTGCCAACAGATACCATGGAGGCAATACGGATAAGAGTTAGTGCTACACTTTATGTTTTGGAAAATGGAATACTTTATAGAAAATCCTTCAGTGGACCAAATTTAAGGTGTTTAACACCATAGCAAGCAATTGATGTAGTCAAGGAAATGCATGAGGGATTATGTGCACAGCATTCCGGTTATAGAACTATAGTTGGACGGATTATGCGACAAGGGTATTATTGGCCGTAAATTTACAAAGATACAGCAGATGTAATTAAGACATGTGATGCTTGCCAGCGGCATGGAACCGTACAGCGTTTACCCAAGTATGATTTAATTTCAGTCTCATCGGCATGGCCATTTTGTAAATGGGCAATTAACATAGTAGTCCCCTTCCCAAGAAGTGTAGGAAATGGAAAATTTTTGGTTGTTGCAATTGATTTCTTCGGTAAGTGGGTTGAAGCGAAGGTATTGGCAAAAATAACTGGGGAGAATATAAAGAAATTCGTGTGGAACGATATTGTGTGCAGATATGGATTACCAAATGAAATTGTCAGTGACAATGGAAAACAGTTTGCAGATAACCCCTTCAGAAGTTGGTGTGAAGAGTTAAACATCAAACAAACATTTACTTCAGTTGCTCACCCACAGGCCAATGGGCAGGTTGAGGTAACAAACAAAGAAATTGTAGCCGGCATAAAGGCTCAGTTGGGTTTGAGTCAGACTAAGTGGGTAGATGAAGTGCCATATGTATTGTGGGCTCACCGCACAACACCAAAACCGAGCACGGGTGAAACACCATTCAGTTTGGTATATAGCATTAAGGCAGTGATACCAGCTGAAATTCGTGTACCAACACAGAGGATTTTGGCATTTGATACAGAAAATAATTCATCCATCTTACGTGAAAACTTGAATTTATTGGAAGAAAGGCGAATCATGGCCGCCATCCGTCAAGCGGATGCAAAACAGAAAATGGCAAAATATTATAACAAGCGAGTCAGATATATGCAATTCAAAGAGGGGGATTTAGTGTTACGAGATAATAAGGTAAGTAGGCAGGAAAATAAGGGAAGTTAGGACCACGCTGAGAAGGCCCATATAAAGTTGTAAAGGCACATCCTAATGGGTCATACACCCTCTCAGCGCCCTCCGGCGAAGAAATTCCACGAACATGGAATGCAATGAGTTTAAAGAAATTTTATGCGTAGTATTGCATGTTTGAATAGCTTGATCAACTATTTAGAGCATGAGATGCAATCATAAATGTAAAAATTTCTTTAAAAGAAATAAGAATTCAGAAAAATTTCTTATGGCATATTATTCATAATTTTTTATCCGGCCAAGGATTTTAATCAGATGTCACAAAGTTGTGTGTCATCCCTGCCCACAAAAGAGAAGTTTTTTCCTCGGTGGCAGAAGTTCAATCATAAACAAAAGATTGAAATGGCAGCGGATAATGTAGAACTCCGCTGAGCATCCAGGCAATAGAATGTATCTACGACCGTCATGACGTAAAAATTATACAAACAGTATATGACTAGTCATAATTTTGATTGTTCAAATCAAACATATAAAGCTTTGGCAAAATTATCAGCAAAGTAAAAAACATTTATATACATTATATAATTAACAGATAACACAAGCAATACAGATTATAACTTCAAATTTAGAACATCGTCTACCGATGTAGCAGCATTATTACACAAATTCTCTAATTCAGGAAAAGACAGATGTTCTATTTCATCACCAAGCACTTTAAGTCTATCTTCTGCATTTGGCTTCAATTGAGATATAAGAGATTCTAGCAATGACTTTGGAAAGTCAGATATATCATTTTTCAATCTCTCAAGAAACCATATCCGGTCATGGTCCAGAGCAATAGTTATAAATTCATTGAACGGCTTAGTTAACTTCTCAGAAGTAAAAGCACTCTTTACAATTTTTGGAATACCTTCCATCAGACACCTGGTCTCACCCTTGCTTAACTCCAGTTGTTCCTTCAACGACGTTTCAGATTGAGTTAAGGACATTTCAGACCGAGTTAAAGTATCAATTTTATGCAGATACCATTTTTCCTTTGTGCCATTTGAACATAGCACGCCTCTGCAGCATTTTTAGCGGCAACAGCAGCCTCTAATTCAAGTTGGGCAATTTTCAGTGCCTCTGCATCTTTTTCAATTTTTTCAGATTTGTCACGATGTATTTGATCAGAGCGTTCCAGACGCTTCAAATTATTGAATTCAGAAGCAATATTCCAAATAATGCCTTGTGCTTGACATTTTCGAGCATCACCATCAGATAAACTCTCAAAGAATTTAATAAGTGAAGGCGACAGCATCGCTTTAAGATACTTCATAAAATCCTCATAATTACCACAAGGACCAGCTAAGAGAGTTGTTAAGCCAGTAGTATCTAAGTTGGGAATGCTTATTTGTGAATTGCTTTCTCCTATTCTGCTACGCTGAGCGGGAGGCGAAAGAGCAAGTTTCTTCTGTGCCTCTTCTTTCGCTGCCAGGGCTGAATTAAAATAACAGTTGTTATTCAAGAAGTTTTTCCAATCCAGAAAAGAAGATTCACAATTCAATATTGCATATTTATCAGGATCAACATTATAATAGCCACCATTGCTAGGCATATGGAAAAAGCAATAAAGGTTTTCTTCTGCTATTGATTCAAAAGAGAGGTTACCAGCAGCATGACGTTTCCTCGAATTTTCTCGATTTAAAGGAGCATCATCATCATCCTCAAGCTCATTTTCACATAAACTATTTTCGAGCGTCTGATCAACCAATTTTTCAGATCTAAATTGCAGTTCATTAAATCTGGTGTAACGCAGTGTGGCGAGCGGAGTAATCACTAAAAAGCATAAAAATACAGTAATTATTATACAGATAATAACAATAGATAACCAAATTCTAACCAAATCATACCTTTATTTTTCACCATAACAATGGCACAGCCGCGTGTTTCTGCATCCCATTTGAAAGGACCCGTTCATATACATTATAAGCAATTCACAATAGTTGATTACATCGCGAGGTATTTGACCTCTATATGATATATTTTACAAACATTGCATTCATTTTTAAAAGACAAACTTTCTTTACATCGAAAATTGACAGGCATGCATACCATTTCATAATATCCACTATCCAACTATAAATTTACTTAATAATAATCTTTGATGAACTCAATGACTTGAATGCAACGTTCTTTGAAATATGCCATGAAAGACTCCAAGTAATATCTTTAAAATGAGCAAATGCACAGCGAAAGATTTCTTTAATACCTGAGAATAAACATGCTTTAAAGTGTCAACCAAAAGGTTGGTGAGTTCATTAGTTTAACATAATCATTCATTTTCATCATTTTAATAGACCACAAGAATTTCATTTCCAGTACTCATAAATATACGTCCCATGCATAGAGACAAAAATCATTCATATGTATTGAACACCTGGTAAGCGACATTAACTAGATGCATATAAGAATATCCCCTATCATTTCGGGAAATCCTTCGGACATGATAAAACAACATCGAAGTACTAAAGCGTCCGGTACTTTGGATGGGGTTCGTTAGGCCCAATAGATCTATCTTTAGGATTCGCGTCAATTAGGCGTGCACTAATTCTCAAAATTAGTGATATTCCCAAATTCTTAGGCTACCAAGTAAAAAGGGGCATATTCGGCTTCGATCATTCAACTATATAATGTAGTTTCGATTACTTGTGTCTATTTCGTAAAACATTTATAAAAATTTCGCATGTATTCTCAGCCCAAAAATATAAAGGTAAAAAGGTAAATGAAACTCACCTAATGTATTTTGTAGTAAAAATACATATGATGACATTGAACAAGTGCAAGGTCGGCCTCAGATTCACGAACCTATATATATATATATATATATATATGTTGGTCAAAATTTGTCTGACAATTTAGTTCACGTCATATTATATCACAATCCTAATGCTCGAGACTAATATGCAAAAGTCAACAAAATTCAATTTGACTTAAAATAATTTTCAAAAATCTATACATGATTGGTATATAGTTTAAATATCGTCGTTTTATATTTTTAAATATTTTTAAAAGATTTATTAGAGTAAATAGTATAATTCATTTATTAATAAATAAATTTTATATTAAAATTTATATAATAAAATATACTTGTATATATATTAAGTAATAAAATTTATAGAGTTCATTTAATATTATAAAGATAATATGATAGGTATTATTAAAGTAATTTTATTACCCATAGTAAAAATATGTTTGTATCACATATTTATTTGATAAAATAATATCTATGAATATAGTAAGTAAAAGTTATTTTATTTTGTAATAATAATTATTATTTTTCTACTAATAATAATAAAAATATTTATATTTACCAAAAATGGTATTATGATAATATGATAATTCTAATTATGATAACTTTAATATTTACGATACTTTTTAATATTAACTTTAAAATAATAATTTTATTTAAAATGATAATAATAATGATATTTTGTAATAACTATAACACTTCATTTAAAATGATAATTTTGGTTAAAATGATAGTTTTAATACGAACGATACTTTTAATAATTGTAATGATAAAATAATAAGAACGATAATTTTGTCTAAAATCAATATCTTACAATATTTTAGTTTCATCATGATACCCATACTCATTATTTCCTAATTGATTTGTTAGTAGTTTTTAAATCGTCTTTTATGTCTCGTTCATTTTAATGATAATAATAGTAATTATAAGAATTAAGTGTTACTACTACTAGTTTAATTATAATAATACTAATAATAACTAATATTATGATAATGATATTACTAATAACTATTTTAATGATAATAATAATAATAAAACTAATTATAACTTTAACGATAGTAATAATAAAAATAACAATTTTTAATGATCATACTTTTTATTGATAATATTAATAATAACAACAATAATAATAATTTGATAAAAACTAGAACGACGATAATAATAATCATTTTTAATAAAAATATCGAAAATTCAATTGATTATAACTTCTAATCCATTCATAGAAACCATTCGATATCTAAAGGAAAAGTTCTTAATTTTTCGCTAGCTTTAAAAGAACATGCATATCTTATACCTTATCTCAACCGCAAGTGTAACTAATTCAAGATTCAACCTAACCTGTCTAAGGGCAATATCAAAAGTACAAGCATACATAATCCTATATTCTCGAGCACTAGTCAGGGATACACTATCAATAAGTAAAAATTAATTTACAAGTACTCACGTATCAATATTGAGATTCAATATTGCAAGAAAGGTAGGTAGACGCAACGGAGATGACAAACACTAAATTTGACCTTATGAGCATACTCATGAACCATACCCATCACCTCTATAGCTATAACTCATAATTTCCTTAGCCCTATCCCACTCATAAAACTCATGTTACAATAGCTTGCGCGTACCCCTTGTCGTAGTATTTTATGTATAATACTAATATTATCACTCCTAACAATACTAATACTAATAATAATAAAATTAATAATCTTAATAATAAAATTAGTATATAAATAAAATAAATAAGTAAATATTACGGAGTAATATAGATACATAGAGAGATTGAGAAATGGATTCGGCACCAGACTGCGAGCTTTATAATGTGGCCTCACCAAACCCCCCATGCGATCGCATGAGGGTTCCTTGAGAAAAGCATGCGATCGCATGACATGGTATCCCAGCTCATATGCACTATGAAATTTGTTGCCGACACTTCTTTCATTTACATATACTACGTAATAGGTTTATTTATATATTAATTAATATATAATATATTTAATCTTTAGAATTAATTAAATATTATATTATATTTACGTTAATGATAAAAATATAATTTTTACAAAAATGACCCGTACGTTGTTACTCGACTCATGTACCACTTTCGGTTTTTCGAGCGCACTTTCGTATGATTAGAAACTAGCCTTTTACGTTACGCGACGGGTACCTTTAATAATAATTTGACTTATTTATCAAAAATTTACTTTATGAAAATGTATTTTATAAAATTTGAGCGTCGTGGTCATTTACTTCTATAAATTAATGACTCGTTGTTTATCAAAATATATTATTTTAAATCACGACATTTTATGACTAAGTTATATATATTTTTATTTTCATTTCGAAATATAAATTTGAACTATTTACTTAAAATAGTCTTTCAAAACTAATGTCATTCAAAACTTATATTTTTTTAGAAATCGTTTAAATATTAAAAATTATTATTTCATAACATTTGTATTTTTAAAGTTTTAAAATGGATATAGTTTATTTATCTACAAACGTTCATAAAACGTTTTAATAACCAAATTATTTTATATTCAAAAATCATTTTATTACAAAGGTTATAATAGTAGGAGTTGTTTATGTCATAAGACGTTTTTAATAATAAAAGTCTATTATATCGAAAAAGCATTTTCGTTTAAGAAAATACAATCATATTTGAATCATATCAGGTTTCAGGGTTTTAAATTTCCGTTTTTAATCATGACTTGTAGGATTAAGTTTAAAGGAAAAATCAAACGTATGGAATCATCTTAATGTAAAATATCAATCTATTTAACTTGTCAATATCTATTTCCTAATTTAACTATATTCTACAATTTTACTTCCACGTTAAATAATATACAAGTTTAATAGTTTATCTTATCAAAAGTCACGAGACAATTATTGTAAAGCAACATTTGAAAATCAAACGGGAATCTCCACTAACCCTTGTCTAGTTCTCGTTAATTGACACTTTTGTTCTTTCTAATAAATCACTTTACCAATTATTCTGAATACCGTTAAAAAGGAAAGGTTTTTTAAATCAAAGTGGACCTCTCAATAGGGACTCGTGATCATAATTCAATGTATCTAATAATTCAATCATTTGATATCATCTCCTAATTCCATCGATAACTATTAGAATATATTTTTGAAACAATTATGTTTATATAAAGTATTATATGTCTAATACTTGTTAATGTTTTCAAGTTATAATATATACACATATACATATATAATCAGATTTTCTCATATAATGGTTCGTGAATCATAGAAACTTGGTCGAGGTTTAAATTAATGTATGAACACAGTTTAAAAAAAATCTTTGAGATTCAACTTACAACTTTGCTTATCGTGTCGGGAATATATAAAGATTAAAATTAAAATTTGGTCGAAAATTTTGGGTTGTCACAGTACCTACCCGTTAAAGAAATTTCGTCCCGAAATTTGAGTCGAAAGGTCGTGAATGATAATAAGTATGTTTTCATGATGCATACGGGCTGAAAATTATAGTTTTTATCATCAGCGAATAATTTGGATAAACAATTTATTTATATGAAGAGTACGAATGAAGCTAACATAGAAGAGTGAAATGAGTAAGTGTAGATTCATCTTATCATTTGACGTAGATATGATTGATTTCCAAATTTCAAGGGATTTGAAGAAAATCTTCGTAATAAGATTTGATTCTCCGGTAACCAAGGGAATTAGGATCCGCTTTAAATGCGATCGTTCATTTTAATTGTTCTGTCGGAGATTTTCTTATAAATTCACCTCCTTCGTTTCCTTACAACTCACACCTTCTGTTGATGCATTTTATGCAAGTCCCTAGACATCTACCCACGTCCATTGCAGGTACAATAGTTTACAGGCCACCATGATTGCTCGTAATTATCCTATCCGTGTTTGTATGTGGTTACAGGAACTGCAGGAACGAGATTTGGATGTTTGACTATGTTAGACTTAGTCAGACGTACGAGTGAAGCCTCACTAGTACGGCTGACAGGCTCATACGCACGGTTGATGCTGAGCTAAGTCATAATTACAACCTAAATATAAAGACACTGAGTGATCATCCGCGCGGCTGATGAAGCCAACTCGTACGTGTGATGGCTGAATCGTATGGGTGAGTCAACAGCAGGGGTATATAAAGTCTTATGTTTTTCATTTTAGGTTAAGCCTCTCATTTGTTACACATACTCAGATCTGGTGAGCTCCTCTGATTCTCTCTCAGTCCAAATCACCCAGGTGGTGAATAATAGCTCTAGGTGTTGATCTAATCACACTTGATTTAGTTGTGGTTTGACTAAATTAATCCAAAAAAAACTTAACCTATTCACTAGAGGGTTTGATTCACTTATTCCGCCATTGTGTGAGTTAAATCTGTTGATTTCTAAGTTCCTAGTCATGTTTCATCACCTTCTATTCTTTCCCTCTCAACTCATATTTTAAAGTATTCATCAATATGCTCCATCTAGTTCTGATTCTCGATATACTTCTAACTTTCATATCGGTCATTCTTCTTTTTCATCTACCGCCGGAAGAATCTATTTACTTCTTCTATACTCTTGGGTCTATAGTATTTCTAGTTCTCCCGTGTCTTTATATTGCTATATGCATCGATATATATGGTTTATAATTTCTGGTTTGTCGTTGGCTTTATATCTTCCCTTATATTTCAAAGTATCCGCTTCTGTCTTCTATAATCATTGTCAATCACAGTTAATGCTTTTATTTGCTGCAATTTATACCCCAATTTCTATTTCAGAGTTTTGTCCTTTCGTTTCGTCTTCTTGCGATTAAGCACCGCTTGTAATGGTACAGAATTCGCAGATATGAATTTCGGAATGAACATTGTTAATGTTCTAGGAAGGAAATTGTAATGGCACGATCTTGGCTTGTCATATTACCAGAATACCTCGGAAAAAGCCGAATCATCAAGAAATATTTTCTTGATATTTTAGAGATTAGGTAGAATACAAGAGTCGTGTAACCTGGCACATGATGACGGTATGGTATGTGAATCATCACGTTCCATTTAGAAACTTAGCATGACTTACTATAATATAATCACGTTGATCAAGTGTCATTATATTATACTAATTCATGCTTCAGTTTCCAACACTACTTCAAAATATTCCTATTTTAAACTTGAATGTTTCAGAATTTAGAAACTAAAATAGTTTCTTTTATGATGTAATACAGATAGCGTGAAGAGGTATATGATTTCAAATAAGAAAAATTCAGAAAATATCTTCAGAAATATGGAGGATATTTATAATGAAAGATATGATGATATCTTAGGATTTCTAATATCAGAGGATGATGAAGAATATTGTCCGCAAGGGTTTAGAGTCAGGAGCAAGGTATTCGATAATGACTTTAGCAGATACTGAATCATTTGGATCCTTTGAAGGCAGGTTTAGCCTTTGTGATTTGTCCACAGCCTCCTTCATACTTTGCTCAATCCGTTTTCCAGTTCCAACTCTTTTCTTTTTCTGAGCTCTGCCAACACACTACTCTTTATTATCAAACTTTTTACTGTTAAGGTCGTTTTATAGTTTTTGCTGCTTCATCAAAAATTTCGAGAACTATTCCGCAGTTTAGGGTGTTTTTCAGAAACTTCACATTCAAGTATGTAAGTCCAGGAGATAGACGTTATATGTACACATATAACTATTGGCGTAGACATGCTGCGAGATTTCAAAATACTGATTGCTAATTCCAGATGATTCGTATAGCAATTCTCGTTACAAGATGCGAATGAGTAAATGATGAGGTTTCGATAAATATAATGATTCTTCGGAATGCCCAAGATCGGTGAAGTTGTTGGTAAGTTTATTGCTAATGTGGTGGAATATGAAAGGTTCTCCGGTAACAAAAGGGTAATCACATATATTAAGATTATGATAAGGCTACTCCGAATAAAAAAAAATTGAAGTTGTCTTGCTAGAGTTGTGATATAATTTGCTACTTTGCAAAGGAATTGTAAAGTTATTATTGCTAATAAATGCCAAAAGATCTAACACAGATATGTGTTGAATTATGACTTTGGTTTCGAGAGCTTTTTTTTTAAGTGCATAACTGTGGGTGATATGTGGTTGGATCATCATCTCGATTGCTCATTATTTGATGTGTCTTCAGAAATTTTCGAAGGGTTTGAACACAAATTGTAATCGTTAATATACATTTGATGTTCTAACACAGTTTTGAAGTCAAAGTATAGCTTCGAAAGATGTAGGAATCAAAAAGTGATGGTACCGGTTATATCTCGAATTGAATTCTGAGGTTTCAAAATTAGAATATGTAATTGAGTTTGAATGAGTATGGTTGTTTTGATATGGAAGAATGTATATTATTGTGAAAGTAGGAAGTATGGTTGATAATTTGCTTAATTAGATTCGAAGAATGTAACATATTAATTGTGAATATATATATATATATATATATATATATATATATATATATATATATATATATATATATATATATATATATATATATATATATATATATATATATATATATATATATCGGGTATTACCTACCCGTTAAAAAAAAATTTCACAATTAATATTTTGTACATAAGAATTTTATTACAGTCTTTATGAAAATATATATGTATATATTCTCCTCAGATGTAACATAGATTTTAATGAGTTAATACTAAATTAAACTCATTCGATTTATGGTTAGAACTAGAATTGAATAATCTCTTAAAGGCTTTAGAGATTACATAAGTATTTCTTCAATAATATTGAAATTATGAATCAGTACTTCATTATTTGTTGAGGCGTGATGTTGGTTTTCGTTAAATTCTTGTGAATCTTTGCAAAGTACGAATGATGTTATCTGAAAAGTTTCGGGTACATCGATGATGAAAGTGTAAAATCAAATATATACTTGATTTATTATGAATTAGAATTTGTTGAATTGCGACAGAGATTGTAGTTAACGCTGGTTAAGTTGCGGCCGAAGGACGTACATTATTGCATATTTGTAATATGAATTAACCGAGTAGTTAAGATTCACACACAATAGCTTAGTACGGAAAGATTTATTTTTATTTCAAAATATGTATATATAAAATATACATATAATTTCTTCAGAGGGAATGAGTTAATTCTTCATAACTCGCTGATACAATATACGCGTTATTGATTCGTAATGATGTCCACAGTGATTCTTGAACTGACGGAGTTTGTGATGTTATAGATGTTGTTGATTCTGATGCTGAATGCACTGACGATGCTGGTGACGCTGACGGTACTGATGATGCTGTTGGTAAAACAAGTCTAACTTGTAAATCACACACCATTCTCGTCAGGGTTTCTATTCTTCCTTCTATCATTTTGGTTTACTCAACTGATTTATGGTTAGGGCTAGAATGGATAATCTCTAAGACTTTAGAGATCACATAATCGCAGCAGATTGTTTCTCCAATGAAGTTATGAATCAAAACTTCGTCGTTTGTTGCTGTTAGTCTTCCTTGTTATCTATAGAGCTTATGACCTTGATGCTCGTGGAACAGATTGTGAATTTGAGGTTTACGACGCGGTTGTGGTTGGGGGTGGTAATGGTACTGTTGACGTTGATGATGGTGGTACTGGTTATGCTGCTGATGCTGCTGCTGTTGTTTGTAACCTTTGCACCATGTTCTCTAAAGCCACTACCCGAGCGCGAAGCTCGTTGACTTCTTCTATTACACCGGGATGATTGTCGGTTCGGACGAGTGGGTAAATAAAATCTAGAATTTGATGTAATATATAATCGTGACGAGATACTCTGGAAATGAGAGAGAAAATGGTGTTTCAGATTGGTTCGCCGGTAAGTGCTTCAGGTTCTTCGCCAAGAGGGCAATGTGGTGGATGGAAGGGATCACCTTCTTCTTGTCTCTAATGATTGAGAATGCTATGAACCCATCCCCAATTCATCCAAAATAGATGATGGCTAATTGGTTGATCCATTCCGGTCACACTGTTTTCGGAGCTTGAATGGGATTCCATTTCGGAATCCGAGTGAATTGAACTGATGACGAATTTCATTTCGTACGATTGGATAAAGGATTTTTCGATATAAAATGATTTTCCAGCTATCGGGTGATATTCTATTTACATAGGATATCTATATATATATAGATCAAAAGATTTCGTAGATTACGGAGGAATTTACGGGATATGTCAGGCAAAGTTTAAAGTAACGGATACGATAAGATATGATTTAGCAGATACGCTAAGATATGAATTTTGTCTATACACTACTCATGCAATTAATGTAGCAAGACGTGTCTTAGACTAAAAATGATAAGCAGGTAATTTCCTGAGGATGATAAGTAGTTAATTTTCGACACAAAATGATAAGCAAAACTTTTGACATGCAGACACGGTCGAAGTCCAGACTCACTAATGCATCCTATCGACTTATCAGTTAGACACACTAATGTAGACATGGTTCGCTAAGACCACCGCTCTGATACCAACTGAAAGGACCCGTTCATATACATTATAAACGATTCACAATAGTTGATTACATCGCGAGGTATTTGACCTCTATATGATACATTTTACAAACATTGCATTCGTTTTTAAAAGACAAACTTTCTTTACATCAAAAATTGACAGGCATGCATACCATTTCATAATATCCACTATCCAACTATAAATTTACTTAATAATAATCTTTGATGAACTCAATAACTCGAATGCAACGTTCTTCGAAATATTCCATGAAAGACTCCAAGTAATATCTTTAAAATGAGCAAATGTACAGCGGAAGATTTCTTTAATACCTGAGAATAATTCTAATTAAGATTTCTTTAAGACTCCAAGGTCAAAAATATTTATATTTACGAAAAATGATATTATGATAATATGATAATTCTAATTATGATAACTTTAATATTTACGATACTTTTTAATATTAACTTTAAAATAATAATTTTATTTAAAATGATAATGATATTTTGTAATAACTATAACATTTCATTTAAAATGATAATTTTTGTTAAAATGATAGTTTTAATACTAACGATACTTTTAATAATAGTAATGATAAAATAATAAGAATGATAATTTTGTCTAAAATCAATATCTTACAATATTTTAGTTTCATCATGATACCCATACTCATTATTTCCTAATTGATTTGTTAGTAGTTTTTAAATCATCTTTTATGTCGCGTTCATTTTAATGATAATAATAGTAATTATAATAATTAAGTGTTACTACTACTAGTTTAATTATAATAATACTAATAATAACTAATATTATGATAATGATATTACTAATAACTATTTTAATAATAACAATAAAAATAACAATTTTTAATGATCATACTTTTTATTGATAATATTAATAATAATAATGATAATTTGATAAAAACTAGAACGACGATAATAACGACGATAATAATAATCATTTTTAATAAAAAAATAAAATTCAATTGATTATAACTTCTAATCCGTTCATCGAAACCATTCGATATCTAAAGGAAAAGTTCTTAATTTTTCGCTAGCTTTCCAAGGACATGCATATCTTATACCTTATCTCAACCGCAAGTGTAACTAATTCAAGATTCAACCTAACCTGTCTAAGGGCAATATCAAAATAACAAGCATACATAATCCTATATTCTCGAGCACTAGTCAGGGATACACTGTCAATAAGTAAAAATAAATTACAAGTACTCACGTATCAATATTGAGATTCAATATTGCAGAAAAGGTACGTAGACGCAACGGAGATGACAAACACTAAATTTGACCTTATGAGCATACTCATGAACCATACCCATCACCTCCATAGCTATAACTCATAATTTCCTTAGCCCTATCCCACTCATAAAACTCATGTTACAATAGCTCGCGCGTACCCCTTGTCGTAGTATTTTATGTATAATACTAGTATTATCACTCCTAACAATACTAATACTAATAATAATAAAATTAATAATCTTAATAATAAAATTAGTATATAAATAAAATAAATAAGTAAATATTACGGAGTAATATACATAGATAGAGAGATTGAGAAATGGATTCGGCACCAGACTGCGAGCTTTATAATGTGGCCTCACCAAACCCCCCATGCGATCGCATGGGGGTTCCTTGAGAAAAGCATGCGATCGCATGCCATGGTATCCCAGCTCATATGCACTATAAAATTTGTTGCCGACACTTCTTTCATTTACATATACTACGTAATAGGTTTATTTATATATTAATTAATATATAATATATTTAATCTTTAGAATTAATTAAATATTATATTATATTTACGTTATTGATAAAAATATAATTTTTACAAAAATGACTCGTACGTTGTCACTCGACTCATGTACCACTTTCGTTTTTTCGAGCGCACTTTCGTATGATTAGAAAACTAGCCTTTTACATTACGCGACGTGCACCTTTAATAATAATTTGACTTATTTATCAAAAATTTACTTTATGAAAATGTATTTTATAAAATTTGAGCGTCGTGGTCATTTGCTTCTATAAATTAATGACTCGTTGTTTATCAAAATATATTATTTTAAATCAGGACGTTTTATGACTAAGTTATATATATTTTTATTTTCATTTCGAAATATAAATTTGAACTATTTACTTAAAATAGTCTTTCAAAACTAATGTCATTCAAAACTTATATTTTTTTAGAAATCGTTTAAATATTAAAAATTACTATTTCGTAACATTTGTATTTTTAAAGTTTTAAAATGGATATAGTTCATTTATCTACAAACATTCATAAAACGTTTTAATAATCAAATTATTTTATATTCAAAAATCATTTTATTACAAAGGTTATAATAGTAGAAGTTGTTTATGTCATAAGACGTTTTTAATAATAAAAGTCTATTATATCGAAAAGGCGTTTTCGTTTAAGAAAGTACAATCATATATGAATCATATCAGGTTTCAGGGTTTTAAATTTCCATTTATAATCATGACTTGTAGGATTAAGTTTAAAGGAAAAATCAAACGTATGAAATCATCTTAATGTAAAATATCAATCTATTTAACTTGTCAATATCTATTTCCTAATTTAACTATATTCTACAATTTTACTACCACGTTAAATAATATACAAGTTTAATAGTTTATCTTATCAAAAGTCACGAGACAATTGTTGTAAAGCAAAATTTGAAAATCAAACGGGAATCTCCACTAACCCTTGTCTAGTTCCCGTTAATTGACACTTTTGTTCTTTCTAATAAATCACTTTACCAATTATTCCGAATACCGTTAAAAAGGAAAGGTTTTCTAAATCAAAGTGGACCTCTCAATAGGGACTCGTGATCATAATTCAATGTATCTAATAATTCAATCATTTGATATCATCTCCTAATTCCATCGATAACTATTAGAATATATTTTTGAAACAATTATGTTTATATAAAGTATTATATGTCTAATACTTGTTAATGTTTTCAAGTTATAATATATACACATATACATATATAATCAGATTTGCTCATATAATGGTTCGTGAATCATAGAAACTTGGTCGAGGTTTAAATGAATGTATGAACACAGTTTAAAAAAAAAATTTGAGATTCAACTTACAACTTTGCTTATCGTGTCGGGAATATATAAAGATTAAAGTTTAAATTTGGTCGGAAATTTCATGGTTGTCACACCATTCAACATTAAGGGAGCATAGAGAGAGCATATGTTCTGGATAATGACGATTTGAAATCTTCTCTTTTTTAATCACATTTAATACTTTTCGTTCTTCAGATGTTAACCTTGGATGAATAACTTTGGAAGGATCAAGCGACGTACGCCAATAGCTAGCTTGCAGGCACTCATTGGGGATAACTTCGCTATTAATAAAGAAGAATGTACTCTGCCAATTCTCATTTGTCTCACCAGAATTAATCAAAAACCCATCCAGAGTAAGACAAAACCATCCTTTATCATAACGTTTTATGGTTGCAAGATTAGAAAAACAACGAACAGAAGGGGTAATATCTCGAGCCATACAATATATCTCGAACAACATGATTTTACGAATGGACATAGGCTCAAATTGTCCAACGCTATCACCATAAAAACAGCAAACGTCCAGGTAAAATTTTGTAAAAGGAATACAAAGGTGAGAAAAATACAAAGCACGGCCGTAAATAGCAACCTTTCCAAGAGGAGGGTGACAGGCACGATCATGTGGGCCTGGAACAACAGCATCGGCACCAAAAAATTTGGGAAAAGCAACTCTGACACGATCGAGGTAGATTGAAGAAATTCTGCTTAGAACATCTTCAACATTAAAAATAGCCATTGATTGGGAAGTTAAGAAAGGAATTTTATGACAAAAGTTTAAGGTAGATGAAGGAAATAAATTCATATTGAAGTAAATATGACACAGTAAAAAATTGGGTATTAAATAGCAAACAGAAGATGAACAGTTGACGGTTAATTGCATGGTTGATGTGCTACCACGTGTCGGATGTACAAAAATGCGGGAGAAGTAAATTTAATTGAAAATGGAATTCAAATTTCAAAAAGGTACTTTCTGCAGGTCATGATCAAAAAAGTAACTGACATAGCAGAAAAAAGTTCGGCTACAGCAGATTCTTGTTCCCAAGGAAAAGGCATTACTTATTTTTTAGTTTAATGACTTTATTTTTTCTAAAAATAAAGACATCAAACTTCGGGAACTTAATGGTGTATCCTATAGGATACACGCATAACGACATCATTTTTATACAGAAAAGTCGATCAAAGAGCACAAGACATAATGAAATTTGGCAGTTTTCAGAGTTTGCCGCCCAGCGTTTAGCAGGCCGCCCAGCGTCAAGCGTAAGCCCTGCAGGCAGCTTCTATGCATAAGCCCTTTAACTCAGCGCGTGAACGGCACGCAACCACGTCAGCACACGCCACCGACATTCAGGATACTTCACGTAACAGAACCATTCAGCTGTTGACACGTGTATCCCGTGAATTTCGGACATTCTACGCCTATAAATAGATCCCCTGGGTCACCACATTTCATATGATTCTGATATGAACTTCAGTCAGAGAGAAGTACACTTTCTCTCTCACACAGTTTTTTCTCACTCTAAAACAACATTAGCTTCTTAGCAGCAGTACGTTAGACGGAACATTACAGATTGATCCACAGATTGATTGAGGCCACAACAAAGATCTTACATCTGTGTTCCGGGTCTGCAGAGATTATTTCTCAAGGGCAAACAACAATCAACAGTATACGCCACAAGCTGAGCAGCTAATTTTCTGTACTAGTACCTTACAGCCGCTATACGGAAAATCGTACTAACAATCACAAAACTTGACGGTGGTGATCGAGTTGATAAAATAACATTTAGTTCACTCGTCACAAGATTCGCTAAAAGACTATTTGCAAGATCAATCACTAGAACCTACAAGAGTTGTACTTGGAAAGATTATGTCTCTTACTCCAAAGACATAGTTTGTTTCACGTTTTGTACCTAGGAGCTTTTTTTTAGCGTGAAACACATGTCAACCAATCACAATTTACGGATCAATTAACATAAAAAAAAATTAAATAAATAACCTCTTCGCAAATTAAAAAACAGATCCACCCCCTTATCACACTCCGTCACTACAATAAACTCTCTCACAATTGACACATTGATGTCGCACCCCACAAAAATCCATCATCACACCAGCACCATTAATAATGGTCTTAAAAATGATTTTCAAACCACCAAACGACATTATATTACAACTCGCTTTGTTAAAAAATTTATTATCAATGACGAGGTCTTCGCGGAAAAAATTTCAAAATAAAAAAAAAGTGAATTTTTCATTTACCACGAATCCGGAAAAAAATTCCATGTGAATTTACGAATGGAATTTTGCTAGAATGTGTTATAGCAAACATTTGAAAAAAGTGAATATTTTTATATAAATTAAAAAGTGTTTTACAAAAGGAATATTCATTTGAATCCATAAATTAAGTTGAGATTCAAGGGAACAATGAGAGCGCGATATGTGACGCGAAATCACATGTGATTAAAAAAAAATATTTCGAATTTTATTTTCAATTTTTTTTTACAATCACATTTGATTTACCTGTACAATCATATGTGATTGAATTGTACAATCACATGTAATTGAATTTGACATGCATGATCACATGTGATTGGGTTTACAATCACATGTGATTGACATGTAGAATCACATGTGATTGTAAAAACAAAATTTAAAAAAAAAAATAGAAAAGAAAATTTCAAAAAATTTTTTTTTTTTTTTTTCAATCACATTTGATTTTCGCGCCACATGTCGCGCTCTAATTACTCCCTTGAATTTCAAACTAATCAATGGATACAAGGAATTACAACTCTATTTTACAAACATAAAAGTTACCAAAATAAAATATATATTTAACATAGTATTTTTTTTATACAAAAAATTTAGGTTTAAGATTAATTAATGATTAATGATTTTCAAATAATACATTGTGAGCCTTGAACCCTTTACCTTTCATATCTTTAGTTAGACCATTAACTATGTAGCGTGATAGGCTCAAAATCTCCACCATCACTCCCCTATCACGCCACTATAGGGCGTGATGGGATGAAAAAATTGTGGGCGTGATGGGAGCTTCACGGAAGGCTTTTGAGGCGTGACCAAACATTTAACCAGATATATATTTATAGTTTAATTAAATTAATAAAAATAATATAATAACTAAAAATGTGGGACCAATTACCCCATCACACAACCATCACTCATACCACTACAAACTCTATCACGCCATCACCTTTGTCAGATCAGCACTCCACCCTACAATAAAACTCCATCACGCCCCATCACCCCGTCACCACTACAAATGGTCTTAGGGGTAGTTTGGTGAACATTAACTCAATAGAAATGCAACTCTCGAGTGATGTGTTAATTGAATAAGTATAGAACTGGAAATTAAAGCCTAATTAAGCAAAACTACGACGTGTTAAAATTGGATTTTTAAACTAATAGTCATGATAATATTGAAAGTGCAACCACTAAAACCCAAATATCCACTATTTGTTGGCGCGCTAGGAGCAGGTTAGAAACAAGTGATCAGCCAATTGAGCAGCGCACAACAAATTATATACTCAACGTCAATTCGTCCAATGAGATTCAGCACGGGCACCATAAGAGGTTGATAGAGGTTTTCGAATCATGTTGAATCGTAAATGTGTTTCTATCTTCTCGTTCCCCGTCCCAAAATTCTGAGCAGTCCGATGTGCCTTCTATTGTTTCGACATGATGAATACCTTTACCTTTGTTATGAATGAGTTCAACTTCAAACTTAGTACCCTTTAAGAAAAAGGAAATCACACTGTATGCTGGATTCCACCATTTGGTGTTCCTCAATGAATTAAAGGAAATATATCCTATATATGTTGGAGGATGACTACCCACTGATAACTCGTTTTGATGATTACACTCTTCCTCATCTACCAGCACTTCCTGCTTAATAACGATCGTAACGTTGGGTTCTTGGTAATCAATAACACAATGTATTAAGAATCCAGAAAAGTCATTGTCCCAATTATGTGGAAGCTGCAATACGAATTTACTCCCATCAACGACACTCTCTTCATACAGCTTTAGAACCCGGTGTTCAAGAGCAAGACTCATAAATTGATGTTGGATACCATTTCCCTGCCATTACACACACAATACAAAAAGTAAACAAACAGAAATTGAGTTACAATTAAACATATAAGGTTTTCCTTTTGATACCTCTTGGGAGGAACTCTTGGCCTAGACCACTAGACTAACTTCGTCACACTATAAGTGTTCAATATTGACTTTTCAAAGTTTTTCGTTGTCAACTTTGACCATAACTATTTTTATTTGTGTTATATAATATTTGATGAAAATTATATGAACGAATTGGGTGTGTATGTGTTTTCATTAATATAACTTTCATCAAATATTATATAACACAAATAAAAATATTAATAGTCAAAGTTGACAAAAAACTTTGAACAGAACACTTATAGTGAGATAGACGTATACAGATTAAAATTCAAAAGTAGAGTCAATAACCTGAAGCATGGAATCCCGTATTATTTTATCAACAGCAGGGTCTAGTTTATTCTTGCCAAGAAATGAGACTTTCCATAACCATTTGCAATTTGAAATATCTCCAAGAGTATCAAGTGAGTAACAATAATCAGCTCTAAAAACGGCGATACTTGATGGGAGTGCTAAAAGCTCCACAAGACGGTTGCAAGATGATATATCAAGCCATTTAAGCCGTGGAAGTTGCAATAAACCAAAATTTAGCCATGTAAAGTCATTTACTGATAGATCTAGTTCTTGCAAGTTGGATAAATCCCAAATAGTAGAGCTTATGTCTTCATCTCCCAAATGGCACTTACTGAGAACCAACTTTGTTAAGCCTTTGCTAATAAATTGTAACCCTTCATGGTTTATACGAAATAAAAAGGTTGTTACATATTGTGATATACAAGATGCAACTTCATTCTGACTCTTAGAAAGTTTCCCGCACTTTGATAGCGAAAGAGTCTTTAGGTTCTTTATTCCGGTAATGGATGGGAACTCTCTTAAATTATCACAACTTGTAATAAGTAAGAAAGCAAGTGATTCTGAGCGTTCGATTGATGAATCAATCTCTTCTAAAAACGGAGATCTATTAACGATGAATCTTTTGAGATTTGGTAGTTCGCGAAAATCTGGTGTCTTGATAAGGTTGGTTAATCCGTGAAGCTTGATCATCTTCAAATTTGGTAGATTCTGTTGCAAGTAAGTGAAATTCCTCTAAGGATTAAAATGTATTCATATACCATGCATACACCATGAAAATAAAGCTTACATAATTTGATAATTAAACCTTACTTATTGATAGTTACCTTATTGCCATTCCAAAGTTGTTTTTGTTGGCCACCACTCAAGATTAGACAACAAAGCTTCCTTTGTGGAAAACTTGTGGGTAACGAACTTGCATGATGACCTTTCCAATCAATCCACCTGAGATTTTTCATCTTTGCAACAACATGATGATTATGGTCTCGTAATGCATCAGACTTGTCCGAAAAAATTCTAATTGCTTCAATCTTGTCAAATTCCTACAACAAAGAAGCAATGTGATCTTGATCAGCATACTCCCAAGATAATCTAACAGTTAGGGTTCTGATATCCTCATAAGAGGTCTCAGGTTCAAACCTCCCTTACAACATTTATTGTGGTGGCCAGGGAAAAGGTTAGAAACGGTCTCGGGATCACCCGATTAGGTTGCGTATATCTGAGTAAAAATACAGTACCGTCGTTGAATCCATAGAACATATGTTTTCAACTTCATCCACTTTCCAAACTCTACTATGCTCTTCAGGATTCTTACTTTGTTCCCCTCTAACAATGTAGTGTCCCAATTCTTGTATCAAATCATGCATATCAAACTTTCCATCTAATATGGTAACGAGAGCCTTTTGTATCAATACTTTTACACCTATAACAGGATGAAAACCACAAGCATCAAGTGACTCCATTGCATCGATTTTCTTTTCACCCCTAAAAAAACATGCAATATCTAGGAACAACTCTTTCTCTACTTGTTTAAGTCCATCAAAACTTATTTTTAACTTTCCCATTATATCGGTTTCAGGGATCTCTTTTAGACGTGCTAAGGCACTTACCCACTCATCCATGTCTTTATCAGAAAGAAAAGAACTTAGAACTATGAGTGCTAAAGGCAGGCCACCAGCATAAGAAACCACACTTTTTGAAAGTAACTCGTAATCTTCTAAAGGTCGATGATCTCGAGGTGCATGTTTACGAAAGAGATTAATACCTTCATCTTTATTCAACAATCTAATATTGTAAATTGCGTTTACTTTGTGTACATTTAGTAAATGCTTATCTCTAGTTGTGATTATTATTCTACTTCCTTCACCAAACCAATTATGTGATCCAGCTAAAGCCTTTAGGTGGTCAGGGTGATCAACATCATCAAGAACAATCAAGACGTTTCTATGACATAACCTTTTCATCATCATTTGTCTACCTTCCACAACTCCATCTACTTGTATATGTTTTTGTTTCAAAACGGCACGCATAACTTTTTCTTGCAGTCTCTCCAAACCATGCTTATTTGATTCCTCGCGAATATTCTTTAAGAAGCAGCAACCACCAATAAATTTGTTGGAGATTTTACTATATATAGAAGTTGCAAGAGTAGTCTTACCACCACCCCCAACTCCCCATATTCCGACCATACGAACACCACCTGTCTCAATTTCTATCTCTGAATTTAAATCTTGCAAACGGGCCTCTATTCCAATTAGGTCTTCATTGCTATTTGAGATTAAGGGGATCAATCTATTTGAAATGGCATCAACAATTTCTTTTATGCCTTTTGATTCATGTCTGCACGTCAACAACGATACTCAATCCTATCATGACCATGATTTAGGTTTAACTGGGTAGAATAAAATATATAAAACCATGTAAAGTATGATTAGGAAAATTATTCTAAGAGTTGAAGTTTGGAATTTTTCAGACTTCATAAGAGTTAGTTTGGAAAGAGACCACACCTATTTTCCAGATTGAATTTGTTAGTGGTTAATTCAATATCCGAAATCATGAACTTGGGGACTAAGTCGGCTTAAAGACCGTGTTAGACTTGAGGACCAAGTTTCATCTTTGAGACTGTGTTTTGTCCATGAAGACCAAGTTGCATCTTTGAGACTGTGTTTTGTCCATGAAGACCAAGTAAAACTTGGAGATCAAGTTGTGTGCTTTGTGACGAAGTTAAACTTGGGACTAAGTTAGAGTTGATTATAAAAAATGGTCATGCTTTCATTCTCAACTCGCCGGTTAAAAACAAACAATAGACTTTAAGATTAGTGAGAGTCTTTGTTAGAGTGTATTGGGGTTAAGAGACAATTTTTAGATAACGGTTATGTCGTTGTAACAATTTGTGATATAGTTAGCTATTGTCACTTAACAAACTTATGATATAGTGTATTTTCTATCTTTGGAGGCCCGTGGTTTTTCTCCTATCTTGGAGTTTCCACGTTAAATATGTGTTGTGGATTGTTCTTATTTTTTTACTGTTTATCATTCGGCTAGGTGGTGAGAATTAGTGATGTCGTAATTTCTCAACAGAAGAATGCTACAGTGATACATCTAGACTTCGGTCATCAACCAGACTTTAGCTAATTATTTTATATGCGTAAAATAATCGTTGCATTCGAGGAATAATGACTGGTCTCCAGAAGGAATACATAAACTTTAGAATTAGTCATTCTAATTCTAAGTTAACCTAATTTTTGTAGTATAAATAGTATATGATATCTCATTGTAAAGTGTTGGTAATCCCTGCTATTGAACTTATTGTAGTTGTGTATGCAAAGTGAATAATACATAATTCGATTTACTCAAACTTAAAGTTAAACACGTCCTTCAGTTAAGTGCGGTCATGGCTGATCGAAGGAAAACTTGTCCGAATCCACCATGATCAAGTGTGGACTAGTTAATTTCTGAGCTCAGATCTCGAACGTGTCGGGAGTGCATCATCTTATTTACAACTACTGTATCTCTTACATTAGTAAAATCCAAAATCAGATTATGTTGTGAAAAGAAGTGTCACTAAAAGTAGTACCAACAATTATATATTCTTTGAATTATGAAGAGCAAATAGTATAGATTTGTTACATCCACACAATATATTCTTTGAATTTGATGATAATTAATGATCATAAATTTAACTTTAAGAAAATTATGGATTTGCTTTATAGTATAGATTTGTTACATCCCCACCATATATACGTATGTAATTTATGTGGTTACAATTGTTGGACAAATATTTTTATTTTATTTCTTAACAGAATATGGGTATTGGGTACACATATTTTGATTTTTCTTTGGCAATACAATGAGGTCTTATACACTTGCTACTTGTTGATGCTTTAAAAACTACGTTACTGGTGTAAGGTAGTACAGAATTTAGATTAGCAACGAGCACATTGACTCCTCCATAGAAGATAAACCTCGGGTAATTAAACCCCTCGAGATTTGGTACAGGGTGAATTGCGCACAAGGCGCAGGCTCTGGTCACAATCCCTTTTTGAACGAAATATGTTTTGCAAGATTCGAATCCGGCATATTATGAAATTCGACTTTTCGTATTAATTAAAAAGAGAAGAAGAAAATTACCCATTGGCAATGTGCTTCATTTCCCATCCAGAAATATTACTTGCACCCACAAGTGCATTTTTCCAAACTTCAATTTTGTTGTTGTTTTCAGACATATGTTTGAGAAATGCTTCTCCAAATTTCCCTTTTTGTTTTCGTACTTCTGATGGATCGACATGATAGAATATTGGCATAACTATGATCCCTATCTCATCCTTACATTTCATAATATATGCAAGCTCGTCTAAGCACCACGAAGAATCAGCATAGTTTTGTGAGAATACGATGACAGAAATACCCGATTCTCTAATAGCTGTCAAGAGGGCTGGACCGATGGACTCTCCCCGAGGAAGTGTTTCATCGTCCTTGTAAGTGCGGATTCCTTGCTGCACAAGAGCCGTATAGAGATGATCTACAAACGTCTTGCGAGTGTCTTCTCCTCTAAAACTAAGAAAAACATCATGATTCAATGTTTGAGAATAAGACGTTAATGACGACATTGATTTGTTAGATGTGTTTGGAAAAATTAGTAAATATGTATCAAGAAAGTTCAAAGGGAGAAATGTGGTTTTAATTGTACCTCAATAGGTAGATGAAATGAAGTTAAGACAGAGAAATAAAGTTGACATGAAATGTATCCTTCCACTTATGTCATTGTCTCACCAAATTTCCATATTATGCCCCCAAATGAGTACAGGCATAGAAAAAAAATATGCTACTTTTTTCTTTTTCTTTTTTCACAAACAGGAATCGAAATTAAAAATGATTTTACACGAAAATGTTAAAAATCATAAAGTGCATAACGGAATCAACAATGGGCTTACAAGCTTTCCTTGCCCGTACGTATGAAGTAAACATATTAGACTAAATACAATGCACATAATAAGAATAAAACATTTGTTGTTGCAGTAAAGGAAAAAAAAAGGCCAAACAACATTATAACATCATCTCTTTAGTCTTCGGATCAAACATCCAAGGGGAATATGACCAAACATGAAAGTGAAAACTTTCGCAAGAATTCGCATTCAGAGCCATTGAAATACCTTTAGTTTGACTCTAGCCACTATTAAAGCCCGACACGAATATGATCCATTGAACACCATCTCATTCCTAGCCACTCAAATTGCTCAAAACGAAATCGGGCCAATAAGCCTTCATACTTTTCCAGCCTTAAAAGTCAAACCGTTGCAACAATCAAACGAAAATTCTAGTATTGACAAAGGCATCACCAAAATTCCACCACTCGAACCATGACGTCCAAATATTATAGGATTCTGAGCACTGTAAGGGCGTATGATTTATCGATTGCATCATAATTGACTTGATATTCTCTTTTAGAAAACACCACCCTTTCTTACAATAATTTTCAATGAATAGATTTGTTACATCCCCACCATATATACAACAACAACAAAACTCAATACCACATGAGTGGTGTATGGGAAGGTGAGATGTAGACAATCATTCCCCTATCCGAGAATAAAGACAAATCATTTCTCTACCCAGAGTGAAACACTCTCAAGAGTAGAGAAAGTCATTCCTCTCTTTATTCGACGGATAAAGAGATTGCTTCCGAGAGGACCTCCGACCTTTAAGTAGGAAAAAGTTTTTAAAAAATAAAATAAAATAAACATACTAAAATAATACTAATAATAATAGACGCCATGAAAATTTTATAATCAAATTTTCATGGGTTTGAAATCCTGAAATCCCCACCATATATACGTATGTAATTTATGTGGTTACAATTGTTGGACAAATATTTTTATTTTATTTCTTAACAGAATATGGGTACTGGGTACACATATTTTGATTTTTCTTTGCCAATACAATGAGGTCTTATACACTTGCTACTTGTTGATGCTTTAAAAGCTACGTTACTGGTGTAAGGTAGTACAGAATTTAGATTAGCGAGGAAAATCCTTATTAACGAGCACATTGACTCCAAGATAAACCCTTCGGTAATTAAGCACCTCTGAGCGCGAGATTTGGTACAGGCTGAATTGCGCACAGGGCGCACGCTCTGGTCACACTCCCTTTTTGAACGAAATATGTTTTGCAAGATTCGAACCCGGCATATTATGATATTCGACTTTTCGTATTAATTAAAAAGAGAAGAAGAAAATTACCCATTGGCAATGTGCTTCATTTCCCATCCAGAAATATTACTTGCACCCACAAGTGCATTTTTCCAAACTTCAATTTTGTTGTTGTTTTCAGACATATGTTTGAGAAATGCTTCTCCAAATTTCCCTTTTTGTTTTCGTACTTCTGATGGATCGACATGATAGAATATTGGCATAACTATGATCCCTATCTCATCCTTACATTTCATAATATATGCAAGCTCGTCTAAGCACCACGAAGAATCAGCATAGTTTTGTGAGAATACGATGACAGAAATACCCGATTCTCTAATAGCTGTCAAGAGGGCTGGACCGATGGACTCTCCCCGAGGAAGTGTTTCATCGTCCTTGTAAGTGCGGATTCCTTGCTGCACAAGAGCCGTATAGAGATGATCTACAAACGTCTTGCGAGTGTCTTCTCCTCTAAAACTAAGAAAAACATCATGATTCAATGTTTGAGAATAAGACGTTAATGACGACATTGATTTGTTAGATGTGTTTGGAAAAATTAGTAAATATGTATCAAGAAAGTTCAAAGGGAGAAATGTGGTTTTAATTGTACCTCAATAGGTAGATGAAATGAAGTTAAGACAGAGAAATAAAGTTGACATGAAATGTATCCTTCCACTTATGTCATTGTCTCACCAAATTTCCATATTATGCCCCCATATGAGTAAAGGCATAGAAAAAAAATATGCTACTTTTTTCTTTTTCTTTTTTCACAAACAGGAATCGAAATTAAAAATGATTTTACACGAAAATGTTAAAAATCATAAAGTGCATAACGGAATCAACAATGGGCTTACAAGCTTTCCTTGCCCGTACGTATGAAGTAAACATATTAGACTAAATACAATGCACATAATAAGAATAAAACATTTGTTGTTGCAGTAAAGGAAAAAAAAGGCCAAACAACATTATAACATCATCTCTTTAGAGTCTTCACACTAACATCCAAGGGGAATATGACCAAACATGAAAGTGAAAACTTTCGCAAGAATTGGCATTCAGAGCCATTGAAATACCTTTAGTTTGACTCTAGCCACTATTAAAGCCCGACACTAATATGATCCATTGAACACCATCTCATTTCTAGCCACCCAAATTGCTCAAAACGAAATCGGGCCAATAAGCCTTCATACTTTTCCAGCCTTAAAACTCAACCGTTGCAACAATCAAACGAAAATTCTAGTATTGACAAAGGCATCACCAAACTTCCACCACTCGAACCATGACGTCCAAATATTATAGGACTATGAGCTAGGGCATGTGATTTATCGATTGCATCATAATTGACTTGATATCCTCTTTTAGAAAACACCGTCCTTTCTTACAATAATTTTCAATGAATAGTCATCAGAGCCCAATATAAATCGATGCTTTATTTTCTGTATTCGCAATGCTATAAAAAAATATTCAATGTAAATCGAATCCAATCAACCCGCATTTGAATTCTTTTTTATTTGTTTTTTGAATTAATAACACCTTGCATTTAACCATGAATTCCAACAACTTGCACACCTCATCAGTCACGAGAACTCTAACTTCTTGGGTTTTTCATGTCTTTAATAACGTCCTTTATCAATATTCCCAAGGCCTCTCGTATTCTACGTGTCAATGTTCATTGTTTAGACTTAGACGGACGTTCGTCGCTATCAAACATTCCTTCTATAAACTTTCCAAAAACCTCATTGTTCTTTCCTTTTTGATATTTATTAGGGTGTAATAGTTTACCATTTACCTTAACAGGCTTTCGGTTATAGACATAAGAATGTACCTCATGTGTGTTATCTTCATCATCTTCTAAAGATCTATCATCCGTATCCGCTTCCAACTCATCATTAAACTCCCTAGATTTTTGCTTATTTCTTTTGTATCCTATAACGACCCTCATTTTTTCCATTCTATATTTTACCTTATTAAATGCCCAAACAATATAATTAAACTTAACGATTAAACTTTAATCAATAATTGTTAAGCGTTAAAAAAAATTATAAAACGTATAATTAACTTTGTGTAATGAACGACAAGTTAATAAAAAGATAAAAATAATGAGCTAATTAACTTTCTTGAACAAAATGTAATACTTTAAACTTGTAGCCTTTAAACATTAAACTAGAACATTTAATGAGTTATTTTAACTAATCAAAAGTGCAAGGTTTAAAATGAAAAAGTTCCATGGAATGCCCTAACTTGTTCCCTAAGTCTAACTTGTTCCCTAGTCTAACTTGTTCCATAAGTAAACCTAACCCTAACCCTAATTCTAGAACCCTCTAATCCTCCCTATAAATAGAGGCCTAGGCTAGAGCTAAACATGTACCAAATCTCATTCACAAATCTCTCTCTCTCAAATCTCTCCCCTCTCTCCCTATTTTCAGCTCAAAAACCGAAATCACCACCCCCCACCATCGAATTTCTTCAACAAGATCTTCAAGGGTTTTCAAGCAATCTTCAAGATCTTCAAGTGATCTTCAAGGTTGTTCATCATGTTCTTCGTGTTCGTCGAAGATCTTCAAAGGTGTTCTTCAAATCTTCAAAGTTTTGATCTTCATCTTCAAGTGTTCATCAACTTTTCTTGTTAATCTTCATATATCTTCAAGGTATAAGACTATAAACCTAAACTTGTCCATTCAATTCCTGTTTTGATTCATGTTTGTTCTTGATCCATATTAATCATGCGTAATTAACCTAAAACATTATATATATATATATATATATATATATATATATATATATATATATACATGCAAGTCGACATATACATATATACATATATGTCGACTACAAAAAAAAAAAATATATATATATATATAATATATATATATATATATATATATATATATATATATATATATATATATATATATATATATATATATATATATATATATATATATATATATATATATATACATGCAAGTCGACATATACATATATACATATATGTCGACTACAAAAAAAAAAATATATATATATATATATATATATATAATGTATGATCTACAAACCCTAAATATCTAACCCTAATTTATTTATACCTAATCAAATCTCATTAATTGAATATATATTCACTTATTAAAATTAATTAGAGTATACCAAGTATCTTTAGTTATTAAGCTTGCTAATCTTGTTTTAAGTATGACTAAATTCGTATTTATTAGAACACTAATTTTTCAGAAACTGAAAAAGTCTTATTCTCTTATTTTGAGTTCATATTTGGATTCTCCTTTCAAAACCAATCAAAATGCATATAAATATCATGCGATTTGGATTAAAATTGAGTTAGATATGGTTAAAACAATTTTTGAAGTTTCCATATAAAATAAATCCGAACTTTTACATAAATTTTTATAAAAATCATTAACTTACTTAATAAGATAACTATTAGACATATTAAATTAATAAATTTATATTTTAAAGTTATCTTGTTTAAATAAATTTACAATATATATACACGACACATATATTGTACATATATTATTAAAACTCTAAATTAACTTTAACCTAAACCTAATTAATTAAACTTAAATCCTAGGACATTAATTAAACCCTAGTCATTTATTACAAACCCTAATCATTTAAAATACCACTTTAATCAACTAACCCTAATTAATGAAATCCTAATATTACTTATACTATTAATTAACATGTATACAATGTTACTATTATTAATACCTATAACCTACTACTTATATTATAACACTTAAGAACATTTTGGGATATGTATTAGAGATGTATAGATCTTCGAACTTTCTTGACGAATGGTTTCTACGAGACTCTAGGCAGAGGGTTTGGATTTCCTATTTAAAGGGTCCTATAGCTCAAGCCCCTAGACCTGAAATGGCCATTCGAAGAGAAAGGGGTGATTGGAAGCTTATCTAATACGGCAAGTATCCTAAAATGGAAAACACTCTTAAAGTAGAAACTTTCTAGTTATAGAAACTTACTAAGATAAGAAACCTACTAAAGGTGGAAACTTTCTAAAAATAGAAACTTACTAGGAATGAAAACTTAGTGAAATGAACTATACTTAAAATACTATCATACTTAAACATCTACTTAAATATGGGCAAAAACACTTACTACTCTTAAATGTCATAGGTTGATTTTTCTACTCACTCATCCAACTCACTATTCCGAGGAATAACTAGCTCTCTCTCTACTTACTAAGGTGAATTCATAGCCCCTCTTTACTGCTAGCAAACTTACTTTACTTGGGGTGAGACACATACTGTTTTTACTTTTTACACTTTAGACGCAAGTACCAATCTGTTAAACTATGCTATACCCGGCTATGTCCGACTAAGTCCCTACAGTGATATTTTTAATTGTTGTGGCATGCTTAATTATTGGGGGTAGGCCTATCGGGAGTAACATCCCCGATACATTTGACTAAGTCTTTGTATTACTTGATAATGAAATTAAAACCGAAAAGGACGGACACAACTTGTCATGGGGCAAACTTAAACGTTTAGTCTAAATATCACGCTTTGGCATAACTTTAGATCCTGCGGGAGATCAACTTTACAAAATAAATCTTGTGGTCTAAAAACAACTATTCCTACTTTTGTTAAGCCTATGAACTTCACTCAACCTTTTTGGTTGACACTTTAGTATGTTTTGTCTCAGGTGCTGTTTGATCAAGTATACTTATCTACTTCTCATGTGATGCTACTTGGACTTAGGATCAAGAGCTATCGCATTTATTACTCTTGTATTTGAAACAATTACTTTATTGTAATTTCCATTATTGTAACGACATTTAATTTTCCGCTGCGTACTCAATAAAGCTTATTTTTTTTTATCATTTAGAATTGTTCTCGTATTATAATATGTTGGTATATTTTGATATTAGTGACGTTCCTTCCAGACCCTATTGGGAGGTCGTTACAGATTGGTATCAGAGCATAACCAGGCTGTTATAGAGAACCAGGATTGCATTTTTATGTGTGCTTTACTTGTTAGCTAGGGTGCCTCAGCAATCTAGGAAACTATAACCTTTTCTGCTTTAGACTTTAAAGCACTTAGGGATGCCTTGTAATCTTAAAGCATATGCTTTACAATCTTATCCTAAGACTGATCAAAATCTCATTCCTAATGTTAGGATGTCTAATTCTCACCAAGCGACCAAAATGAATCTTTTCAAGCCAACCGAAAAAGATACTGAAAGGTCTTCCATTGAAAGACCAGTCCAAAGCCCACCTTATGGCTTTGGTGGTCCTCCCTCACCAAACTATAGACTGGATACTTTACCTAATTCTCCCGATCACCACCCGACTCCAAGACTGGAAGGCAAGGGGAAACGTCTTGAAGAAACCGTCCCGTCAAAGAAAAGATCCCGATCTCCTTCCTACGATGAAGTGGATGCCAAGTACGAGAACATGAATCTGCGAAAAACTTCCGATGACCTAATTCTCCATATTGCAAGGATCGATGTTCAAATCAAGGAGCTCATGGAGGAAAATGTTGAACTAATCTTTATGATAATCTCGAGTTCCTGCATGAGAAATAAAAGGCGAAGAATGAGAAAGTTGAGAAGTTTATGAAGAAGGTTGAGGACGAGAAGAATGTATATGAAGACTACTTCAATCTTAATATTTCCTAGTTATCTTTCCAGATTCTTATCCATGTAAAGGCTATGTGTGACGATCGCTCCAAATCCATATGGACGAACACGTCATTCATTGATTTCATTGCGAGGTATTTGACCTCTATATGATACGTTTTGTAAACATTGCATTCTTTTGAAAAGGCACACCATAAATGAATATTTAAATCAAAGGTTTTCAACATCTGATGATTTTTTACATATAGACAATCACCATAAATAATAGTTTACAACAGTATTTCCGTTGACAATGCAGTCAAAATAAGATACATGGTGATGATTTGGTGAATGCAACGTCTCCTTAAAAAATATGTCATGTAAGACTCCATGCACATAGCTTGTTTAACATCTAAGCAAATAGCGGAAGATTTCTAGAAAACCTGAGAATAAACATGCTAACAAGTGTCAACATAAAGGTTGGTGAGTTCATAGTTTTATTGTTTCATATAATCTGTATATAAAGGTGGATCACAAGATTTCAGTTGTTTCATCCAGAAACGTTTATCAAAATATTCTACAAGATTGAGCACCCTGGTAACTAAGCTTTAACGTTATAATATAATTTGTACCCTTTGTATAATCATCTTAATAATACACGTAAACCAACGTGTACGTTTCTCAAATAGCATACGTTCGTTAAAAGGCTAGCGCTCTAGCTCGGACGGGGATGTCAAGCCCTATGGATCCATATACTACTACTCGCGCCCACCAGTTCTTATAACTGGCAGTTACTAGTTACCAAAGCTAAGGGATTTTCGGTTCAAACTCAGTGTAGAATTTAGTATGTACTTGTATCCATTGCGTTTAAAATAAAGTGCATGTATTCTCAGCCCAAAAATATATATTGCAAAAGCAATTAAAAAGGGATCAATGAAACTCACCTTAGCAGCATATAAAGTTGTTCACCAAAATGTGATCGAAACTCGGATTACCAATTAATCGTAGATCTCAACCTAGAGAACATACGTTGGTCAATAAACGTCTATCAAGCTAGGTCAAGTCATAGTGTATCACAATCCTAATGCTCGAGATCGACATATAATAGTTATCCAAAGTCGTTTCAAAAAGTCAATTTTGACAATAGTTCAACAAAACGAGACGTGCCTTATATAAGGATTCATTTACCCGGTTGGTAATATTTAAAAGTTCACTTTATCAATCTCGTAAACAAGTTGTTTAAATCTTAATTGCAGATTCAAAAGTAATTTCAATTAACGTCAATCATAATTCAGTTGATCATATCTTTTAATCCGTTCATCGAAACTATTCGATATCTAAATGAAAAGTTATTGATTTTTCGCCAGCTTTCCAAAAACATGTATATCATATACCTTTTACTAGTAATATATGTATTTAATTAGTGATTCATTATAAACTGTTTAACGACGAAATTTAGCATACAAGCATATATAAATATATATACTCGAGCACTAGACATGGATACATAATTAATATATAAAAGATAAGATATGAGTGCTTATGTATCAGTATTGAGATTCAATATTGTAGGAAAGTACGTAGACATAACGGAGATGATAAACACTAGGTTTGATTCACAAATATACCCCCGAACATTACCCATAACCTCCTTGGCAATAACCCATAATTTCCTTAGCTCTATCCCGCTTGAAAACCATTTTGAAAATAACCCACTCATGACCTCGTCGTAGTATTTTATGTATAATACATAATTAATAATACTAATAATAATAAGATTAATAATAATATTAATCTTAATAATATAAATAATAATAATAATAATAATAATAATAATAATAATAATAATAAAATAAATTAAATAAATATTATGGAGTAATAATACTAGAGAAAGAGAGATAGATTATGAGCCAAAAATCGTGCAATTTATAGAACCTTTTCTGAAAAAGTACCCCATGCGATCGCATGGGATTTGTGCTTCAAGGCCATGCGATCGTATGGCCCTCTGATCCAGCTCACAAACTTTTAACTTTTTGTTTGTCGACATAATTTTATATAATATATATAATATATTTAATTTATATAATTAATTATATATTATATTAAATTCACATGCATAGTTGACTTGTAATTTTTGTTCCGATAAGTCGTACGTCATCACTCAACTTATGTCCCGGTTCCGGTTTTTCAAATGTCCTTTCGTACGCTGAGAAAACTTGTATTTTACATTTTGTGTCACGTACCTTTGTCAAAATATAGCCTTAAATTATCCCTAAACTATACCACTCAAAGTATCTCTTAAACTTTCGATTATTTTGATCATTTACTTCTATAAATCATCATCTCACTATTTGTTAATATATATATAATAACAATTCGTTTTTATGACCAAGTTAATATTATATTTTATCGTATTGTTAAATATATATTTTCAATATTAATAAACATGTTTTAAAATACATATCGCAAGTTATTCATATATCTAATTCCAACAGTTGATATTCCTTATTATTGTATGTGTCCAAATTATGTTATTTAAACAAACACTTTACCATTTATTCCGAATACCGTTAAGAATGAATGATTTCCCAAATCAACGTGAACCTTACAACAGAGACCCGTAATAATATCATAATCCTTAAGGAATTCAATAATTATCTTTTAATTCAATCATTTGGCATAATATTTTAACTCTGTATCTAAATATATCAATCAGATATCAAACCAATAAGTTTAATGCACAGTATCATATACTCAACACTTTGTTATGTTTTCAATTTATGGTATATATATATATATATATATATATATATATATATATATATGTATCTATTTACATATAATTATTCGCGAATTGTTGAGAACAATCGGAAGGTAATTGAATAGTTCAAAATTTTGAGATTCAACTTTACAGACTTTGCTTATCGTGTCGGAAACATTAAATCATTTAAAGATAAAGTTTAAATTTGGTCAGAAATTTCCGGGTCATCACAGTACCTACCCGTTAAAGAAATTTCGTCCCGAAATTTAAGTGAGGTCATCATGGCTAACAATAGAAATGTTTTCATGACGAATATGAGTTGATAAATGGAATTTTATCACCGTTGAATTATACGGATAAAACAATCCGATTTCTCGAAGCGTATGAGAGAAGTTATCGTAAAAGAGTGAAATGAAAGAATAGAGATTCGTCTTAGCTTTTGACGTAGTTACGATTGATTTCCGGAATTTAAGGAATAGAAAATCTTCATAATCTAAATAAGATTTGATTCTTCGAAATTTGCGGAAATTAGGATTTTCTTTGATTAAATGCGTAATCTGTCTCGATTGCTATAAATTGACCTCTTCCATTTTATTTATTTTCACCACTCCTATAATCTTCTTTCTTATTTCATACATCCCAATAGATTGTGAAAATGCTTAATCCAGTTCTGATTCTTGATATTTTCCTGGCTAGCGTATCCTTCATTCTTCTTTTTCATCTGCCACTAGAGGAAGTTATTTTCTTCTACTATTACCTTGGGGTTATAGTGTTTTTCATTCTCCCGTGTCTTTATATTGCTATACGCATTGATATACACGGTTTGTAATTTCGGGGTTGTTATCGGGCTTTATGTTCTCCATTATATTTCAGAGCTTCATGCTTTCGTTTTCTCTTCCCGACCTTAAGTTAAGCGAATAATGGTCCAGAATTCGTAGGTATGAATTTCAGAATAAACATAATTAATGTTCTAAGAAAGAAACGGTAATGGCACAATCCGACTTGTCAAATTACCAGAATATTCGAAAAAGACCGAATCATCAAGAAATATATTTTCTTGATATGTTTAGAGATTATATAGAATGAAAGAGTTATGTAACATGGTTTATGATGAGGGTGTGATCTATGAACCTTTGTCACGTTCCATTAGAAACTCAACATGACTTACTGTAATATAATCACGTTGATCAAGTGTCATTATATTATACTAACTCATGCTTCAGTTCCCAACATTACTTCAAAACATCCATTTTTTTCGAATTTTTCAGATTTTAGAAACTAAAATAGTTTCTTTTATGATGTAACACAGATAGCGCGAAGAGGTAATGATTTCAGATAAGAATGGTTTCGAAAAATATCTTCAGAAATATTGAGGATATTTATAATGGGAGATACGATGATATCTTAGAATATTTAAGATAAGATGATGATGAAGAATATTGTCCGCAAAGGTTTTAGAGTAAGGAGTAAGGTATTCGCTAATGATTTCAGCAGACTCTGAATCATTTGGATTCTTTGAAGGTAGATTTAGTCTTTGTGATTTGTCCACAGCCTCCTTCATGGTCTGCTCAATCCGTTTTTCAATTCCAAACCTTCTCTTTTTCTATGCTTTCCCACCATACTATTCTTTATCATCAAACTTTTGACTGTTAAGGTCGTTTACAGTTTTTGCTGCTTCATCAACATTTTTCCAAAATTCGGAGAACTAGTTTCGTAGTTTGAGGTGTTTTTCGGAAACTTCACATTTGAAGTATGTAAGTCCAGGAGGTAGACGTTATATGTACACATATAACTGTTGGCGTAGACGTGCTACAAGATTTCAAGATACTGATTGCTAATTTCCGATAGTTGGTATGGCAATTGTCGTTACAAGATGTGGATGAGTACATGATACAGTTTCAATGAGTATAAGGATTTTTCGGAAGGTCAAAGATCAATGAAGTTGTTGGTAAATTTACTGTTAATGTGGTGAAACATGAAAGGTTCCCCAGTAATTAAAACGTATATGCCAAAATTACAAGTCTGAAAGGTCATCGTTGACTGGTTGAATGGTTGATAATACTGGATACTTTGAAAAGGAATTCCAAGGTTATTTTTGGTAAAAACAATACCAAAGGATCTTTCACAGTTTTGAAGTCAAAGTATAGCTTTGAAAGATGTAGAGATCTAAGAATGATTTCACCGGTTCAGAGTTATGACTTGGATTCTGATCCGTCAATATCAGAATATGTAATTGAATTTGTATGAAAACGATTGTATATCGCTGTGAGCATAGTTAATAACTTTTGAATCAAAGTTGAAGAATGTACAATATAACATATTAATTGTGAACTTATATATTTCCCGAGTATTACCTACCCGTTAAAGATTTCACAATTAATACTTTGTACAAAAGAATTTTTATTACCGTTTTTATGAAAATATATGTATGTATATTTTCTTCAGATGTAATACAGATTTAATGAGTTAATATCATATTAAGCTCATTTGATTTTCGGCTTGAATTAGAAATGAATAATCTCTAAAATATTAAAGATTACATAATCTTTGCGGAGTATTTCGCTAATGAAATCAATACTTCATTATTTATTCTTATTGATATTCCTTGGTGAAGGGTGTTGATATTCATGGAATTCTTGCAAACTTCGCAAGGTGCAAATGATGTTTTCTAGAAAGTTTCGAGTGCATCGAAGATGAAAGTGTAAAATCAACCATATTATTGAATAATACACTTGGTTTATTATGAAACGGAATTCTTTAGATTGAAACAGAGATTGTAGTTAACGAAGGTTAAGTTGTTAACGAAGGATGTACATCATAGCATATTACTAATATGAATTTAACCGAGTAGTACCTACCAGTTAAGATTCACACGTAATAGCTTAGTACGAAAAGATTTATTTTGATTTCAAAATTCATATATATTAAATATACATAAAATTTCTTCAGGGTAAATAAGTTAATACTTCATCGGTTATTGTTGCTGGTATTTCTTGGTAACTACGATGCGTATGACGTTGATGTTCAAGGTACATATTGTGATGTTGAGGCTTGCGGTGCGGATGTTGTTGGTGGTGGTAATGGTACTGTTGGTGTTGTTGTCGGTGGTACTGTTGATGCCGGAGATTCTGCTGGTGCTTGTAACCTTTGCACCATATTCTCCAAAGCCACTACCCGAGCACGAAGCTAGTTGACTTCTTCTACTACACCGGGATGATTGGCGGTTCGGACGGGCGGATGAATAAGATCCAGAATTTGAGAGAGTATATGATCATGACGAGATATTCTGGAGATGAGAGAGAAAATGGTATTACGAACAGGTTCGCCGGTAAGTGCTTCAGGTTCTTCACCAAGAGGGCAATGTGGTGGATGGAAGGGATCGCCTTCTTCTTGTCTCCAATAATTAAGTAGGCTATGAACCCATCCCCAATTCATCCAGAATAGATGATGGCTAATTGGTTGATCCATTCCGGTTACACTGTCTTAGGAATTCAGGTGAATATCCATATCGGAATAGCTGTCAGAGTTTAAGGAATTTGAACTAGATACGTGAAAGGACCCGTTCATATACATTATAAACGATTCACAATAGTTGATTACATTGCGAGGTATTTGACCTCTATATGATACATTTTACAAACATTGCATTCGTTTTTAAAAGACAAACTTTCTTTACATCGAAAATTGACAGGCATGCATACCATTTCATAATATCCACTATCCAACTATAAATTGATTTAATAATAATCTTTGATGAACTCAATGACTCGAATGCAACGTTCTTCAAAATATGCTATGAAAGACTCCAAGTAATATCTTTAAAATGAGCAAATGCACAGCGGAAGATTTCTTTAACACCTGAGAATAAACATGCTTTAAAGTGTCAACCAAAAGGTTGATGAGTTCATTAGTTTATCATAATCATTTATTTCCATCATTTTAATAGACCACAAGAATTTCATTTTCAGTTCTCATAAATATAAGTCCCATGCATAGAGACAAAAATAATCATTCATATGGTGAACATCTGGTAACCGACATTAACTAGATACATATAAGAATATCCCCTACAATTCCGGGATCCTCCTTCGGACATGATATAAATTTCGAAGTACTAAAGCATCCGGTACTTTGGATGGGGTTTGTTAGGCCCAATAGATCTATCTTTAGGATTCGCGTCAATTAGGGTGTCTGTTCCCTAATTCTTAGATTACCAGACTTAATAAAAAGGGGCATATTCGATTTCGATAATTCAACCATAGAATGTAGTTTCACGTACTTGTGTCTATTTCGTAAAACATTTATAAAAGTTGCGCATGTATTCTCAGCCCAAAAATATAAAGGGTAAAAAGGCAAATGAAACTCACCATACTGTATTTCGTAGTAAAAATACATATAACGTCATTGAACAAGTGCAAGGTTGGCCTCGGATTCACGAACGTATCAATATTGAGATTCAATATTGCAGGAAAGGTACGTAGACGCAACGGAAATGATAAACACTATATTGACCTCACGAGCATACCCATGAACCATACTCAATCACCTCCATAGCTATAACCCATAATTTCCTTAATCCTATCCTACTCGAAAAACAATTTCGAAATCACTCGGACAACACTCCGTCGTAATATTTTATGTATACTAATAATATCTTGAAATAATACGGAGTAAATATATATATGTAAATCGATTGAGAGAGTTTAGAGAAAAATATTTTCAAGTTTCTATAAAATAATGAAACCTATTGAATTCTATTTATAATAGATTTTTGAATTATTAAAATGAATTATTAAAGTATGAATTATTAAAGTGAATTATTAAAGTATGAATTATTAAAGTGAATTATTAAAGTATGAATTATTAAAGTGAATTATTAAAGTATAAATTATTAAAGTATGAATTATTTAAGTGAATTATTAAAGTTAAAGTAAAGTAAAAATAAAGTAAAGGTAAAGTTTAAGTATAGTAAAAGTATAAAACTATGTACGTATTATACGCGTATAAATATATATAATATTAATTTAAATCGTTATATATATTTAATAAAATAAAATATAAATATCGTTATCTTTATCATACTAGTTAAGTAATGAGTTGTCAAAAGTGATTCTAGATATTTATAAAAGTTATATACGTTTTAATAATAAAGTTCTTTTTAAACTGAAAACGTTTTTGTACGTTTGAAACTAAATAGATCAATCGAGTCTTTATGAGATTCAATCTTCCACTATCCTTTGTCTAGTTCTCAATGATTGACAATTTGTTCTTATTTATAAATTACTTTACCATTTTCCGAATATTGTTAAAATGGAAAGATTTCTCAAATCAACGTGGGCCTTTCAACAGAGACTTGTAATCATAATTTAATATATCTGATAATTCAATCAGTTGATCTTATCTTCTAATTCCATTGATAAACATTTTGAAACAGATACAATCATATAAAGTATTTAATCTAATATTTCGTTTACGTTTCGAGTTATAATATATATACACATATACATATATAATCATATTCGTTTAATAGTTCGTGAATCGTTGGAACTTGGTCGAGGTTGAATGAATGTATGAACATAGTTTAAAATTCTTGAAATTTAACTTAACAAATATTGCTTATTGTGTCGGAAACATATAAAGATTAAAGTTTAAATTTGGTTGGAAATTTCTGGGTTGTCACAATACGGGATCCATCTTGTATAATTAGGGAGATGGTTTTTTTTATATATGAATTAGATTATAGAATGTAGTTTGGTATTCTTCAATACATAATTTACATATGTATATATAATACCAAATTCCATAAATCATGGAGAAATTTTCGGAAGATTTCAGGAAAAGTTTACAGTAACAGATACGCTAAGATATGAATTTTGTCTATACGCTATTCATGAAATCAATGCAGTAAAACGTGTCAAGACTAGGAATGATAAGCAGGTAATTTCCAATAAAAATGATAAGTAAAACTTTTGACATGCAGACACGGTCGAAGTCCAGACTTACTAATGCATCCTAACAACTATCAGTTAGACACACTCATGCAAGACCTGGTTCGCTAGGACCAACACTCTGATACCAACTGTGACGATCGCTCCAAATCCATATGGACGAACACGTCATTCATTGATTTCATTGCGAGGTATTTGACCTCTATATGATACGTTTTATAAACATTGCATTCTTTTGAAAAGGCACACCATAAATGAATATTTAAATCAAAGGTTTTCAACATCTGATGATTTTTTACATATAGACAATCACCATAAATAATAGTTTACAACAGTATTTCCGTTGACAATGCAGTCAAAATAAGATACATGGTGATGATTTGGTGAATGCAACGTCTCCTTGAAAAATATGTCATGTAAGACTCCATGCACATAGCTTGTTTAACATCTAAGCAAACAGCGGAAGACTTCTAGAAAACCTGAGAATAAACATGCTAACAAGTGTCAACACAAAGGTTGGTGAGTTCATAGTTTTATTGTTTCATATAATCTGTATATAAAGGTGGATCACAAGATTTCAGTTGTTTCATCCAGAAACGTTTATCAAAATATTCTACAAGATTGAGCACCCTGATAACTAAGCTTTAACGTTATAATATAATTTGTACCCTTTGTATAATCATCTTAATAATACACGCAAACCAACGTGTACGTTTCTCAAATAGCATACATCCGTTAAAAGGCTAGCGCTCTAGCTCGGACGGGGATGTCAAGCCCTATGGATCCATATACTACTACTCGCGCCCACCAGTTCTTATAACTGGCAGTTACTAGTTACCAAAGCTAAGGGATTTTCGGTTCAAACTCAGTGTAGAATTTAGTATGTACTTGTATCCATTGCGTTTAAAATAAAGTGCATGTATTCTCAGCCCAAAAATATATATTGCAAAAGCAATTAAAAAGGGATCAATGAAACTCACCTTAGCAGCATATAAAGTTGTTCACCAAAATGTGACTGAAACTCGGATTACCAATTAATCGTAGATCTCAACCTAGAGAACATACGTTGGTCAATAAATGTCTATCAAGCTAGGTCAAGTCATAGTGTATCACAATCCTAATGCTCGAGATCGACATATAATAGTTATCCAAAGTCGTTTCAAAAAGTCAATTTTGACAATAGTTCAACAAAACGAGACGTGCCTTATATAAGGATTCATTTACTCGGTTGGTAATATTTAAAAGTTCACTTTATCAATCTCGTAAACAAGTTGTTTAAATCTTAATTGCAGATTCAAAAGCAATTTCAATTAACGTCAATCATAATTCAGTTGATCATATCTTTTAATCCGTTCATCGAAACTATTCGATATCTAAATGAAAAGTTATTGATTTTTCGCCAGCTTTCCAAAAACATGTATATCATATACCTTTTACTAGTAATATATGTATTTAATTAGTGATTCATTATAAACTGTTTAACGACGAAATTTAGCATACAAGCATATATAAATATATATACTCGAGCACTAGACATGGATACATAATTAATATATAAAAGATAAGATATGAGTGCTTACGTATCAGTATTGAGATTCAATATTGTAGGAAAGTACGTAGACATAACGGAGATGATAAACACTAGGTTTGATTCACAAATATACCCCCGAACATTACCCATAACCTCATTGGCAATAACCCATAATTTCCTTAGCTCTATCCTACTTGAAAACCATTTTGAAAATAACCCACTCATGACCTCGTCGTAGTATTTTATGTATAATACATAATTAATAATACTAATAATAATAAGATTAATAATAATATTAATCTTAATAATATAAATAATAATAATAATAATAATAATAATAATAATAATAAAATAAATTAAATAAATATTACGGAGTAATAATACTAGAGAAAGAGAGATAGATTATGAGCCAAAAATCGTGCAATTTATAGAACCTTTTCTGAAAAAGTACCCCATGCGATCGCATGGGATTTGTGCTTCAAGGCCATGCGATCGCATGGCCCTCTGATCCAGCTCACAAACTTTTAACTTTTTGTTTGTCGACATAATTTTATATAATATATATAATATATTTAATTTATATAATTAATTATATATTATATTAAATTCACATGCATAGTTGACTTGTAATTTTTGCTCCGATAAGTCGTACGTCATCACTCGACTTATGTCCTGGTTCCGATTTTTCAAATGTCCTTTCGTACGCTGAGAAAACTTGTATTTTACATTTTGTGTCACGTACCTTTGTCAAAATATAGCCTTAAATTATCCCTAAACTATACCACTCAAAGTATATTTTAAACTTTCGATTATTTTGATCATTTACTTCTATAAATCATCATCTCGCTATTTGTTAATATATATATAATAACAATTCGTTTTTATGACCAAGTTAATATTATATTTTATCGTATTGTTAAATATGTATTTTCAATATTAATAAACATGTTTTAAAATACATATCGCAAGTTATTCATATATCTAATTCCAACAGTTGATATTCCTTATTATTGTATGTGTCCAAATTACGTTATTTAAACAAACACTTTACCATTTATTCCGAATACCGTTAAGAATGAATGATTTCCCAAATCAACGTGGACCTTACAACAGAGACCCGTAATAATATCATAATCCTTAAGGAATTCAATAATTATCTTTTAATTCAATCGTTTGGCATAATCTTTTAACTCTGTATCTAAATATATCAATCAGATATCAAACCAATAAGTTTAATGCACAGTATCATATACTCAACACTTTATTATGTTTTCAATTTATGGTATATATATGTATCTATTTACATATAATTATTCGTGAATCGTTGAAAACAATCGAAAGGTAATTGAATAGTTCAAAAATTTTGAGATTCAACTTTACAGACTTTGCTTATCGTGTCGGAAACATTAAATCATTTAAAGATAAAGTTTAAATTTGGTCAGAAATTTCCGGGTCATCACACTATGCCTTAAACCATTCATATTTCTAACTCGTGTAATAAAGGCTTATTTAACGCCTCGTTCTTAATAAAAAGCGTTTGGTTTATATCATACTCATCTTTATCCCGCTTAAAATTTTTCAAACTTATGACCTATCAAATTTATCAAACTTCTATACACCCTTATGAAGTGAAGAATCATGGTCCGTCCAACCGCACCAGCTATTACCACGATGTTTCATAACTTTCTCGTCTGACTATTTCCTAACTTTCACAACTTCCATAACTTTCAAGGATATGAAAGTTGACCAAGTCTATAAAGACTGCAACTTAAAACTAGCCAACCATAATTCGACAAGTTCGTAACTGTTTTCAAGGATGACATTTCGATCTACTCCAAGAGTGAGAAGGAACATGAGAAACATTTGCAAATTCATTCTTGAACTCTTAAGAAAAAGAACAACTCTACGCAAACTTTTCCAAGTGCAAGTTTTGGCATAAAACCAACATGTTGTCGATCCAGCTAAGATTACTGCTATCCTTAACACACTATATTAGAAATCGTCATTAATCACATATCCTGACCTTATGGAGTGACCTTGGAATGAAAATATGAATTAGTGAAATATAATGACGGTGGCCAATGTGATTATATTCCGGTAATTCATAGAGATATTCCAATATCATGACATATGGAATAAAAAAGTGAATCAAAGAAAACTCTCAAGCTATCTGTTCAAGAACCCAAATGCAAGGGCATGAAAGGAGAAAAATGATCATCTTGATATTATTACATTCATTTACCATAAATGAATATCTCCTGATCATGGATACTTAATCATCACTTGTTATATCCAGATCCTCTCTATTATTACACTTTTGGTACGACTTTTGAACCCTCAAACGTTGATATTACAAACACCATGGCCAATGAAGCATGGAACCTCCATACGTGTAACGTTCTGACTATCATAGTCAAGAAACTTCTCGAACATCTATTTATAATACTTGGCACCATGCAAGTAATGGTGTCATACTCAAACAATAATCGATCATTGTCAACTCTAAAATCAAAGGTGAAATACACTATCTCAAGTTGTGATCACTACATCTGAAGAACTGCTGTAACAACTGAAACGATTCCATCATACTTTAACGTATCCTCCCCTCGTGCCAATTAAGGCTGAATTCAAACGATCATTTCATAGTTGAAAGTCACTGCTTTAGCATTTATACTTGTCTATGCGACTGCCAGATTATTCATGCCGAGTTCTCGAACTCTCACTATCACTCGAACAATTCGAAGTTGCAAATCTTATTTGAAGTTCTTTCATACACAACTCTAAATCCAAGGGATTTACTCATTTGATGATAATCACATTATCATCCTTCTTACTTTAATGTTAAAATTTTGAGTCCAAGGACTCGTGCCCTGATAAAAGTCAATTCATTAGTTTTCACTACCTCGAAACAATTATTACACAATTACCCTCCGGAATTTTAAAATCTTCAATCAATTTTTCTCAAACAAATAAACTCTTAAATACAAATATCCTGTTTTCCAAATATTTCTTACACGTGTCTTTATTTTCAAATTATCCCAGAATTTATAAAGAAAATGATTTTTCATTTATGCGATCTACAAAATCTTATACGTAAATTTACCTATACATATTTTGACTAGTATATACCAAATTATACTTTCGCTTTTACAAATTTCCACTGGATTAAATCAAAATTTCTTTACAATTTTACGTAACCCTAGTTTTACTACGAACATCATTTCGTCAACCTCTCTAAAATTACATTCACTAATTATATAAACACTTTCGCATTTTTATCAATTTACCTTTTATTATCAAATTAAACATTCTTTTAATCAACTCTTTTTTCGTATTGTTCAAATTATTTCATGTAAATAGTACGTGATGTACATAACTCAAGTCTTACTAATAGCTCCGCTTCGTTTATATTGTTATATCAAACGTCGCAACTTTTCAAAAATTACTTTGGCTCATTATTAAAACTTTCGTATTGCTCTCCAATGCATTTGGATCACCTTTATTCTCATTCTCCGTGCAAGAACGAGACTTACCTCATTACGTACGTCATCTCTTCCTTGCTATAATAATCATTAAGAAGTTTCTACTTCCAGTATTTCATGGATAAACTACAACGCTCTTGTAAACATCAATTCTACGATCTTTCGAACAAAGAAGCAGAGGTTCCTTCATCCTATAAACAATGATTCACATTTATTCGAATCCGCGTTTAAACTCGTAAGTAAATAATAGACCGACTCGCCATTTGTGTGAAAACACTTTTCTTACTCTGAAGGAGTTACCTTAAACATTTATGAAGATACTCTACACATTTCTTCCTTCTTGGATTGCAACTAGATGTTATTATAGTCAAGTCTAGATCTATGATTCGACATGAAGCTGAAATCATAAATCTTGAAGCTACATTTTGAAACTATTTTTAAAGACAAGTTCTCATGTATACTGAACGATGTCTTTCATTTAATCACTCGTATTATCCTGAGGTCAATGAATCCTCAACTAATGTCTCATTTATCTATTAGACATCTCTTGAAAACTAAAGGTATTACGGTTACCTTTCGCAACTTGAAGCTGGTACTATCTCCAACAAGCACCAGCCATACATCAAACCACGTAACTAAAATCTTTACGTACTCTACTCTATTTTATCTGCCCTACTATTGCGGCATAAAAACTCAAAATCTTAATGAGCTCAACGATACATTTCATGCTGATATAGCATCATCTTTCCTTTTAAAGGAAAACTAGTCAAACGACACTCTTGTTATTCCTTGGAAAAATCTCCGCATTTAATGCACTTTGTAAACGACCTAATAAGGTTAAGGATCATGAGATCAAACGTGTAAACAAAACAATATACTTATTGTTAACACTCATTGGAATTCACGAAAGGGCCCTGATTGTACCAGGGAACATGAAAATAAAACTCTATTAAAATCTGTTGGGATTCGCGTAGCAGCCCCTAACATACATGGGAACATGAAGACCAAACGATACGGAAATACCTCTATCTATTCTCAACTGCTGATGCAAACGAGAGCTTTACCTAAAACTTCGGGACGAAGTTTCTAATAACGGGGAGGTACTATAACGACCCTCATTTTTTTCATTCTATATTTTCCCTTATTAAATGCCCAAACAATATAATTAAACTTAACAATTAAACTTTAATCAATAATTGTTAAGCGTTAAAAAAAAATTATAAAACATATAATTAACTTTGTGTAACGAACGACAAGTTAATAAAAAGATAAAAATAATGAGCTAATTAACTTTCGTGAACAAAATGTAATACTTTAAACTTGTAGCCTTTAAACATTAAACTAGAATATTTAATGAGTTATTTTAACTAATCAAAAGTGCAAGGTTTAAAATGAAAAAGTTCCATGGAATGCCCTAACTTGTTCCCTAAGTCTAACTTGTTCCCTAAGTAAACCTAACCCTAACCCTAATTCTAGAACCCTCTAATCCTCCCTATAAATAGAGGCCTAGGCTAGAGCTAAACATGTACCAAATCTCATTCACAAATCTCTCTCTCAAATCTCTCCCCTCTCTCCCTATTTTCGGCTCAAAAACCGAAATCACCACCCCCCACCATCGAATTTCTTCAACAAGATCTTCAAGGGTTTTCAAGCAATCTTCAAGATCTTCAAGTGATCTTCAAGGTTGTTCATCATGTTCTTCGTGTTCATCGAAGATCTTCAAAGGTGTTCTTCAAATCTTCAAGGTTTTGATCTTCATCTTCAAGTGTTCATCAACTTTTCTTGTTAATCTTCATCCATCTTCAAGGTATAAGACTATAAACCTAAACTTGTCCATTCAATTCTTGTTTTGATTCATGTTTATTCTTGATCCATATTAATCATGCGTAATTAACCTAAAATATTATATATATATACATGCAAGTCAACATATACATATCTACATATATGTCGACTACAAAAAATATATATATATATATATATATATATATATATATAATGTATGATCTACAAACCCTTAATATCTAACCCTAATTTATTTAAACCTAATCAAATCTCATTAATTGAATATATATTCACTTATTAAATTTAATTAGAGTATGCCAAGTATCTTTAGTTATTAAGCTTGCTAACCTTGTTTTAAGTATGACTAAATTCGTATTTATTAGAACACTAATTTTTCAGAAACTGAAAAAGTCTTATTCTCTTATTTGAGTTCATATTTGGATTCCCCTTTCAAAACCAATCAAAATGCATATAAATATCATGCGATTTGGATTAAAATTGAGTTTGATATGGTTAAAACAAATTTTGAAGTTTCCATATAAAATAAATCCGAACTTTTACATAAATTTTTATAAAAATCATTAACTTACTTAATAAGATAACTATTAGACATATTAAATTAATAAATTTATATTTTAAAATTATCTTGTTTAAATAAATTTACAATATATATACACGACACATATATTGTACATATATTATTAAAACTCTAAATTAACTTTAACCTAAACCTAATTAATTAAACTTAAATCCTAGGACATTAATTAAACCCTAGTCATTTATTACAAACCCTAATCATTTAAAATACCACTTTAATCAACTAACCCTAATTAATGAAATTCTAATATTACTTATACTATTAATTAACATGTATACGCTGTTACTATTATTAATACCTATAACCTACTACTTATATTATAACACTTAAGAACATTTTGGGATATGTATTAGAGATGTATAGATCTTCGAACTTTCTTGACGAATGGTTTCTACGAGACTCTAGGCAGAGGGTTTGGATTTCCTATTTAAAGGGTCCTATAGCTCAAGCCCCTAGACCTGAAATGGCCATTTGAAGAGAAAGGGGTGATTGGAAGCTTATCTAATACGGCAAGTATCCTAAAATGGAAAACACTCTTAAAGTAGAAACTTTCTAGTTATAGAAACTTACTAAGATAAGAAACCTGCTAAAAGTGAAAACTTTCTAAAAATAGAAACTTACTAGGAATGAAAACTTAGTGAAACTAACTATACTTAAAATACTATCATACTTAAACATCTACTTAAATATGGGCAAAAACACTTACTACTCTTAAATGTCATAGGTTGACTTTTCTGCTCACTCATCCAACTCACTATTCCAAGGAATAACTAGCTCTCTCTCTACTTACTAAGGTGAATTCATAGCCCCTCTTTACTGCTATCAAACTTACTTACTTTACTTGGGGTGAGACACATGCTGTTTTTACTTTTTACACTTTAGACACAAGTACCAATCTGTTAAACTATGTTATACCCGACTATGTCCGACTAAGTCCCTACAGTGATATTTTTAATTGCTGCGGCATGCTTAATTATTGGGGGTAGGCCTATCGGGAGTAACGTCCCCGACACATTTGACTAAATCTTTGTATTACTTGATAATGAAATTAAAACCGACAAGGACAGACACAACTTGTCATGGGGCAAACTTAAATGTTTAGTCTAAATATCACGCTTTGGCATAACTTTAGATCCTGCGGGAGATCAACTTTACAAAATAAATCTTGTGGTCTAAAAACAACTATTCCTACTTTTGTTAAACCTATGAACTTCACTCAACCTTTTTGGTTAACACTTTAGCATGTTTTGTCTCAGGTGCTGTTTGATCAAGTATACTTATCCACTGCTTATGTGATGCTACTTGAACTTAGGATCAAGAACTATCGCATTTATTACTCTTGCATTTGAAACAATTACTTTATTGTAATTTCCATTATTGTAACGACATTTCATTATTCACTGCGTACTCAATAAAGCTTATTTTTTTTTATCATTTAGAATTGTTCTCGTATTATAATATGTTGGTATATTTTAATATTATTGACGTTCCTTCCAGACCCTATTGGGAGGTCGTTACATATCCTTTCAAAGCACTCCTATGAGCACCAGTAGTTGAGTCTTTTTTTTTTTTTTTTGAAAAGTGACTTAGATTATAAAGAGTTTTTCTTGTATAAAGCACATGAAGATCTAAATCTAATCTGGGACACTCATGCAATTCTGATTTAGCGTGTAAATATCTTACAAAATAAAAAATCTATGTTCTGCAGACAGTTCAACATCGAAGTGATTGTTAACCTGGGTAGGCCCACGTTCATTGGGCTTACTTGGAGTTTTGTCCCTAGAATTAGTTGATGGTGAAATGGGTTTAACCAACTTCAACTAGTGCATCTTCTGCCTCCATAAAGGTACTTTGCAAATTTTTCTTAAGGTTTTTTGGAATATGTTTTACAACTGGCACAGTCTCAACCACCATTATAGGTTTAGTAGCCGCTTTGTTCATCAAAACGACAGCTCTATACTTTTCATAAACTTGAAAGTTTAGATTGGAAGAGGTTCCAATATCCGTTGGTTGCTTGTCATTACCCATTTGTCCCTTATCAGATTCAAATTTTGAAATTTGGTTAACTTTTCCTGGACCAATCTCCGGTACCCGTTTGGTCAGAGCAGATTCCGGTGACTCATGCCTATTCTGACCATCATCGTCTATATCGGGCTTCTACTGAAATATCTTTATTGCTATTATTAGCTTGATTATTATTGGCTTCAATAGACTTGTTAACACAATCCATAAACACATCTATATCTTCCAGATCAATGTGTTCGATTGGATTAAAATCATCCCTACTTTAAGAGCCCAAAGAGTTACCTTCTTGTTATTATTTACCACTGTGATTGTTTCTGTTGGAGATAATCGGTTAAGGAAATGCACAATGGTCCCACATCGGAAACTGATAGAAAGAAATGTATGTATATAAGCTTATGAGAACCTCACTATATCACCAAGTGATTTTAGAGTAATGTGGAACTCATGAGCTTATATGGTGTACATGTTAGTGGACCTGAAACGATCCTAATAAGGTTTTGTAAACCCTTAGGAATAGATAAGAGCTCTCCAAACTCCTGAACTGTGACGGAAATATTCTCAATACAATAATAGTCCACCGAAATGCCGCAAACTTTCACCCAAACCGCTCTCGAATACATTCCACACATATCTTTCATGGGAATGACCTTCAAAAATTGTTCTATTCCACTCCCATACAAAGGGTCTTAACATACTCTTTGAAAGCTAGGCATGTCGATACACCTCACCACACAACCATATTTACCCCAACTGCAACATTTATCAATCCTTGATTTCCGATCAATGAGCCAATTGGTGAGTTATTATTTAGAAAAACCAACCTTATCAATTATCATAACAGTCTGATCCATGCCTAGACTCACTTCATCATTGATTTGAAGTTTCTTATACATGTGACTGCTCTCGTGATCCTCGTTGTGAACACCCCCATTATGTTTAAACCGGGTTGATTTACACTTGTGTGAAGAATTTGACTGCTGTTTGTAAAATTTCGCCATGACCATTCTCGATAACAACAACAAACCCAATCCCGCAGAAGGGAGGTATGAGGGAGGTGAGACGTTAGACAATCCTTCATCTATCCTAGAATAAAGAGAAGTTATTTCTCCACCCTGAGTGACATACTCACAAGAATAGAGAAAATCCTCCCTGTCTCTGTTCACCAGATAGAGAGATTTGTTCCAAGGGGACCTCCGGTCAATAAGTTGGAAAAAAAGAGACGCCATGAAAATTGTAGAAACAAATTTGTATGGGTTTTAAATCATGTCCAGAATTCAATTTAGGCTCTAAACGGAAGTCAAGTCACTAATAGATCGCGTTTGCTGCTAATTCAATTTATCGAGCTGAAAGTCACTGAATACAAAACTCAAAAGGCATGTTAGGTGAAAGTTGTTGCGCAAGCACAGAGTCGACCACCCGTAACAGACCCAACACCACTCATGCACCTTTACGGTAGACATTCTCAGCCTATTTCCCAAAAGGAATTTGCCATTCATATTTAAAACCGCATCCATGGCTTGGTCACTGGTAGCAAATTTGATAAATGGAAAATTACGCCCATCACGTCATGCTATATTCTAAATCCAACCATAGTGTCTTAAAGCTTCACTGATTACCATATGTGTGGTTGTCCAAGAAATATTGCCTACATACATCGTTGAAATTCTCTTCGTCTGCCTTCTTTGGAAACCTTCAAAATTCGTGCAGCGTTGTTTGTTACAGTTTTTGTTGACCTTGTTGGTGCATTATAGTCCCCGAGTTCATTGCAACCAAGTTGAAATGCTTTAATGTTTAACTTTCAATGTTGGAATGCAACCGCACGGATGCAGTTATTTGTGTATTTGTTTTAGTTTTAGCGTATGTAATTTCCTCTTGCTCAAATTGTGGGAGAGTATTGAAATATAACTAGATTAATTGTTATATTAGTATGGCCCAACCCAAATGTATAGATGGGCCATTAGAGTTTAGTGAGGATTATGTATTACACTAATAACTATTTATAGAGTACATTAAATCCCGAAACGCCTAACTAAACCCTAACATGCCATCTATACAATTGGGCCGACTAATCTACATACATATTTTTAATAATGTTGATGGTAATTGTACTACTGATGATCGATTAGTAAATGGTACGTGGTGTTGGAGGTGGTCTCGTAATAGTATTGGTGCGAGAAATGAAACATCTCTAAATGACTTATGTTTATTGATTAGCAATACTGTTCTAACTTCTAAGTGATGGAGTTGATACATGGGTTTGGTCTATGTCCAAAGGTAATGGTTTCTCTGATAGCAAGACTAGAGAATATATCGATGAACAAGTTTTACCATCTTCCAATATCTATACTTTCTGGATCAAACAAATTCCTAGGAAAATTAATATTGTTATATGGAGGTTGGCTCTAGATAGGCTCCCATCATGTCTCAACTTATTTCGTCGTGGGATGGAAATAGATTCGATTGAGTGTCTCATGCGGCCATGGTATTGAGTCAATTCACCACCTTATGTTCGAATGTGAAGTGGCGACAGATTTATGGAGCAAAGTAAGGAGATGGATTGATATGTTATTACCACGGTTTTCAGAGTGGAAGGATTGGATAGCTTGATTCGAAGACTGGCGTGAATTAGAAGACACAAAGATAAGATTGTTCGTCATAGTAGCTTCTACGGTTTGGCATATATGGAGATTCAGGAACAGCCGGCTTTTTCATCAACGTCCGATGAAGCGATGTATATGGTTTGATTCTGTTAACACCTATTTCCTTATGAGATAAGGCTTAGTATGTTGGCACAATACTAGAAGTGATCTAGCTAAAGGTGGGGGAGTGTTGCCGATTGATTTTTACCCTTGAGAAATAATCCCTGCAGACCTGGTACACAGATCTAAAAATCTGTGGGGTGGCTTAATCAATCTGTTATCCGTTTAGCGTTTAGCTGTTATCCGGATGACTTCTAGTGAGAGAAAGTACTATGTGAGAGAGAAAGGTGAAGCCTCTGCTCACAAGTTGTCAGAATGTCTGAATGTGTAAAATGACGACCCAAGGAATCTATTTATAGTGTCAGATCCACCGGATTGTTCGGGGACACGTGTCAGATGATGATACGTTCTGTTATTTGTGATCCGAAATATGCGCTGGATGTGGCGCTCTCCGGCCAGGGCTTAAGCGCTAGGCGGCCTTCAGGGCTTATGCATGACGGAAGCAGCCTGCACAGCGGAGAATGCTTGACGGACATTTTTAAAAAACCATTGTTCTCAGTGTTTCTGATGTTATTTTCATGTTAATATTGTGCCTTTATGCGTGTATACGATAGGATACACCATTAAGTCCCCCCAGTTTAATGACTTAAGCATTTGAAAAAGGATTAAGTTGTTAAACTTCTGCTAATGCATGCCAAACTAGTCTTCACATTTGCCATTTGCATCGGGAAAAATGTTACAGGCATTAATTGCAGACGAAATTTACTGACGCTATGATGATTAATTTTAAATGGTTGAGAATCTCCACGCGCCTCCAGCTGTAAAAAGTGTTACTTCGTACCCCACGTTTAAACGTGCCCGTACACGTGTCACAATCGTGTCCATAAAAATTGCATCGATGAACTCCTATATAAACCGTCATAACCCTTTTACCTTCACTTTTTTACCTTTTCCAAGATCCAAAAAGCACATTTCCTCCCAAATCTTCATTGCTTTCTTCAACCTTCAACTCTTTAAGGTTTATCGTCTTCCAAGGTCAGTTATATTTCATCTTTCTGCTATTTGTTTCCTGTTGATATCTTTTTACTTTATTACCATGGCTTCTGCACCGAGTACTGGCCAAGAACACGTTGAGGTTTCTTCTCCATAAACCACTGATCTACCTGAGGTTAGCACAATGGCATCATCATTAACGACAAGCCATCTGGACGGCTTGAAGATTGCTTTTCGCCATCTTAATCAATTCAACCCTATTCTTCCTACAAACACGCAAACTGCCAACGATCCTCCTGCTAGAAAAATTTCTTTATATGCTTTACAAATTACTCACGGCAACCTCCGTGTTCCACTTACTACATTTCTCCTTCGCATCCTTAGATACTATAAAGCCTGCCTTAGCCAAATACACCCCCATGGTCTTCAAAAAATTATCCTGTTTGAAATATACTGCAATGCCATCAACATTAAGCCCCGCCTTAAAGTTTTTATTTCTCTGTTTAGAATTCGTACAATTAGCCAGTGTTGGATTACTATTGATAATAAACGAAATGCTCATTTTGTCGGTACAAATAAAGTGTCAAACTTGAAAGACTGGAAGAGTCCATTTTTCTTTATTGATGAGATAGTAATTCCGGAAGAGTATTCTGTTGTCCAGAAATGGAAGCCTTTAGATCCTGATGTGGGAAAGGGTGTGAAGATAACCAATGCAGAGAGACGAATAGTGGATCGTCTGAAAGATCTCTACCTTCATCCCAGATCATATGAAAAGTATGAGGGGATTCTTGTGCTGTGCAGAGTAAGCCAGGAATGGCCAACTACTTCTGTGCCAGTACTCCGTCAGAAAAAAATGGTAGGATGCGATATGATCATCCTAATATACATAAATGTATGTCTACCTTATGTTATTGTTGTTTATATTGCTATTTTTGCTTTTGTTAAATTTTTTGCAGCAAATACCGAAATGCTTGTTCGGTCAGCTCTGTTATCCCTCGACCTTGAGGATGATGTGGTTATCACTGCCCGTGATAAGACACCTGCCGAGCTGGAGGCAGAGAGGATTGCAGCTGAGACTGAAGCTGCTGCTGCTGCTGCTGCTGAAAAGGGTGAAGAAAGCAGTTGTGGCAGTTCTGATAGTGAGTCTGATTCTGAACGAACAACGGAGGACACCACCACTGAGCTGCAAACAACAGGCTTAGTGGACATCACTGGTGAGACGCTCCCCACTCCTCCTCCGGTCAAAAAGAAATGTAAGAAGAGCATAGGGGCTAAGAGGGCAAAAAGCACTGAGGGAAGCCCAAAGCTAAAACGTAGAAGAAGTATGCACATTCTGCCCTTTCTTAATACTACATATATTGATGCTTATAACTGTTATGTTTGCTAATTTATTTATGTTAGTAATTGTGATGACCCGTCCTAATCCATCCGGACGAAGTCCATATCGATTATAAACGATTCACAACAGTTGATTACATCGCGAGGTACTTGACCTCTATATGATACATTTTACAAACATTGCATTCGTTTTTGAAAAGACAATCTTTCATTTCATCGAAAGTTAACGACATGCATACCATTACCTAATATATCTAACTATAATGGACTAAATAATAATCTTGATGAACTCAATGACTCGAATGCAACGTCTTTTGAAATATGTCATGAATGACTCCAAGTAATATCTTGAAAATGAGCAAATACACAGCGGAAGATTTCTTTCATACCTGAGAATAAACATGCTTTAAAGTGTCAACCAAAAGGTTGGTGAGTTCATTAGTTTAACATAAATATTCATTTCATAATTTTAATAGACCACAAGATTTCATATTCTCAATTCTCAAAAATATACGTCCCATGCATAGAGACAAAATTAATCATTCATATGGTGAACACCTGGTAACCGACATTAACTAGATACATATAAGAATATCCCCTATCATTCCGGGATCCTCCTTCGGACATGATATAAATTTCGAAGTACTAAAGCATCCGGTACTTTGGATGGGGTTTGTTAGGCCCAATAGATCTATCTTTAGGATTCGCGTCAATTAGGGTGTCTGTTCCCTAATTCTTAGATTACCAAACTTAATAAAAAGGGGCATATTCGACTTCGATAATTCAACCATAGAATGTAGTTTCGATTACTTGTGTCTATACCGTAAAACATTTATAAAAGCAACGCATGTATTCTCAGTCCCAAAAATATATATAAAAAGGGAGTAATGAAAACTCACCTAATGTATTTTGTAGTAAAAATACATATGACGACATTGACAAATTGAACAATGCAGGGTTGGCCTCGGATTCACGAACCTATATCATTTGTATATATATTAAAATGTATAATCGTAATTGATCAAGTTTATAATTTATATCTTAAATTATATATTATATATATTTAATTTGTGTATATACTCAAAATGTTTAATATCTATATAGTTATATTAGTATATATTTAATTATTATTTTAATAAAAAATCTAACTTGTTATATATATGAATATTTATATAAATATTGTTAATATGATTGAGACATACTTATAACTTAATAATACTCTTAAAACTTTTATTTTTATAAACGTAATTATTTTTAATAATTTTGATATAGATAATACTGATACTAATAATAATAATGATGGTTTTAATAATAATCCCATAATAATGAAAATATCAGTAGTTTTTAATAAATTAAATAATTTAATAATAATGATAATGAAACTTATACTTTTTGATATTAATACTTAGTAATAATACTTGTAATCGAACAATATTTATATCATTTAGTGATATCATTTTTATATTAAAATTTTTTTGTAGGTTTCATTATTTGTTTAAATATATACATTTCATATATTTTACAGATATTAATATAGTTAAGTTGTGTAATTTAAATATATCTTTATATATATAATCTTTAATTATATACGTATAATCATAACAACGTCATTAAAACTTTAGTAATAATGATATTAATACTTAACAACAATAATAATAATTTTAATAATGATATTAATAATAATAATAATAATACTAATAATAATAGTAATAGTAATAGTAATAGTGATATTACTTATTAATAACTAAAATAATAATAATGGCACTCATACCATCAATTTTAATATAATACCAACAACTCTTAATAATAACAATAATAATGATAATAACAAAATTAATAATAATAATAATAATAATAATAATAATAATAATAATAATAATAATAATAATAATAATAATAATAATAATAATAATAATAAGAGGTTATACCCTTTTGAGAAGCTTTATAAAAAAAATTGTCCAAGACGAGGATTGAACCCACGACCCCTCGCTCACAAACACAACCTCTTAACCATTCCAGCACATCTGTTTTTCTGAATATTTACTCAACCTATATCCATATATCATAACTTTCTATGTTCATCTTCTAATCCTAAAATCAAACGATCCAGCTTCCCATTAATCATACCCAGAGTTTTATGACTTGAATTAGGAATTTCCAACAGACTACAATCAATATATGTATGACTTTGAATTTCTTAAAAACGAAAAAAATAAAAAAAAAATCAAAGAAATAACTGCTTCTGCAGCCTTCGGTCTTAAAAAAAATATTGATTGCAAATTTAGAAGCATTATAGACACAGGTTATAATACAAAATATGTTTCAAATCAATCCTAGAAAAGTTCTCAAACATCAATTGAATCAAAAACATAAACATGACTTCGAATTTCTTCAAGAACACAATTGTTTGACTTTTTGAAGATAAACTTTGACTCCAAAATTTGTGCTCGATATTGATAATTGGAACGTATAAATTTGCAGGTAGTTTGGCTAAACGATTCCTAACAAAACGGTATTTATGGATTTTGAAATGGTTTTTGAATTTGTGTTTTGGTAATAAAGTTACAAGAACAGAGGGTGTTCATATGTTCTTCACTTTTTCTGAATAAATTGGGCAATTTAAATGCTGTAAAGGGTAATTGAATTTGATAGTGGCTAATGTGAGACAGATAAGTTTCGTTTTCAACTGGAATGAGTCAATTTTTGAAATTATAAATTAACAGCTAGTGAAATCGGGTACAAAGAAAAATAAAAAAAATAAAAGATGAAAGGGATTTCCAACTGATTTTGTTCTTGTTATAAATGATTTGTACGATTTTTAATCAATCAGCTACAGATAGATTACGACTGATAAACAATCTGGATTACTAATCTATCTATACGGTTTTTATTTATTTATTTATATATTTGATATCCATAAATAATGAATTAATATTTATTATTTATAATTATATTAATTATCATAAAAAAACTAATAATAATAATAGTATTAATAATAATAATAATAATAAGAGTAGTAATAATAATAATAAGTCACAATAATAATAATTTTAATGAGGATGATAAGAATAATATTATTATTGATAATAAATATAATAATAATACTATTCATATTAGTATTAATAATGATAATAATAATATTAATAATTATATTTATATATGTATTACATTTTATATCTATATGTTTAATATAATAATATTTTAAGATACTAATATTGTTATTTAATATTGAAGTTGATAATATTATTACTTTAGTAACTATATTTTAATTTATAACTTAATTTAACATTTTATGGTAATATCATATTATATAATAACATATACTGAATAGTTAATATTTACATATTTTATCAATATATTTTATGTAATTGTATTTGCATATTAGTTACATATTATATATGTGTATATGAATACCTTAATAATATTTTTTTTATATAGTTATTATGTATCTATTTACCATAGTATATATATATATATATATATATATATTACTATATAATAATGATTATATATAATAAGCACATATATATCCATTCTAATAATAACTTAACTATTTTGTATTTTATTTTACTTCTGTAGTTCAAATGATTAACTTGTATTTTATTATTTCCATTTATTATATATATATATATATAAATGTATTTACATTTATATATATTTACATATTTGTTTACGCGCAATTGTTCGTGAATCGTCGGGAATGGTCAAAGGTCAAATGTATGCATGAACACAGTTCAAAGTTTTTGAGACTCAACATTACAGACTTTGCTTATCGTGTCGAAATCATATAAAGTTTAAGTTTAAATTTGGTCGGAAATTCCCGGGTCACTACAGTAATTTTAGCAGATTCTGATGATAACCAAGAAAAAGCTGCTGAAGGTGGTGAGCGGAGGCCGGAGGAGAATCTTGAAAGCCAAGGAGATAAAGTTCTGAAAACTCCTGAGCAGAACTTTACTCTATTTGATGAAGATGAATTCCATGAACAGAGGTCGGAAGACGACGCCTCCTATTATTCTCCACCCCCCAGCACCACCATCCCTCTGGTCACATCATCAAACATTCAAGAGCCATCAATTCCTGCTCATCTTTCCGCCCTACAGGCGTTTATTGATAACCCTGCAACTAAGTGTGCAGATTTCACTACACTTCCTCAGGTATAAAAGAAAAAGCAATTTATATGTACGTGCTTGCACATGAATTATTGATATTGACCATAACATTCTTCTATTACAGGGTTGTACTCCTCCTGAGCTAAACCCCTACTTTGTTGCTCTCCGTTCTCAACAACTTAGGCAATCAACTAATGCTGCTGCTGTGCTATTGATGAGCCATCTGAATGTAACATCCCGCCTTTTTCCGTCTACTTTTCCGTTTAACTATTTGAGTTCCGTTATATGTTTATAACACCTCCCGTTAATACGCGTTTCGATTTATATTGATTAGGTAATTTAACGCACCCGATTGGAAGTAGAGGGACTTGTTTCGCCAACATGCCAAAATGGTGACTAGCCATTTGACTAGTCAACCCCCTTATCCTCCCCATTTTCATTTTCTTTCTTCTTTTCTTTTCATACTTCTCCATTTTTCTCAAATTCTCCAAAAAGCAAATCATCATCTAAAATCATTCAAGAAGGATTCATTCCAAACCGTTTACATATTTGAACTCCTCGTGATCTCCTCTTCGATTCCATACCAACCTCATCAAATTTGGGTAACTTTCTAAAATCACTAATCTTTGTGTTCTTGAGATTTTTAAGTTATAAGTTTGTTAATTAGTGTCTATGGCTCAAGTTTAGTTTGTTTATGTGATTTGTATGCGTGATTTCGATATTTTGAAGTAACTAGTTCATATGGAAAGTTAACATGTTTAATCTTGAATATTAAGTGTTCATATGTTGTTAGATGCTAAGACTTCATGTTTTAATCTTGTTCCTAGTGTTACTAGCTTCATTATGATGTAAAGATTGACCAAGGAAACCCCTTAAACTTGATTATGAAATTTGGTGATTTTTGGTTGGGGTTTCATGAACTAAGAATGAATCTTTGATGCATTAAATGACATGAATGTTAATTGTAAGTGTTAGGTTGTGTTGTATGCTTAATTACCTACGAAACGGCATATCGTTCATGTAATTTGGTTACCGAATCATTTAATTTCAATATTGACTTGAATGCATTGATTATGGAACATTAAATGCGATTTTAGGTTGTTATAAGTGCAAGTTTGATTGATGATATGTGTTTAGTTGCTTTCCTCGTCAAATTACCTTTCCAACGATGTATGATAGGCGTTATAAGTGTTTGCGGGTCAAGAATTGTGTTAGAATTGGTTTTGGTTCGTGCACATTTAAAAAGCAGAAAAATAGCTGAAGCAGCAGGGTGGCGCGGCGCGCCATACCCCCCGCGCGGCGCGCCGATTGGGTCTGTCCAATTTGGTCAATTTTCGAATAATGTTTGGCATGCTACGCACCTCCGATTAACATGTAACTTGGCCAACATGCTCATATATGATTTCTAAGATTAGAAAAATAGTTCGGAACCCGACCCGAACGTGTTGACTTTCGTTGACTTTGACCGACCAAAGTTTGACTTTTTGTCAAACTTAACCAAATGATTATGCAACCTTCCTAACTTATTTACATACTTGTATCTTGCATGAAACTTGGCAATTTGATTTCACATGCTAAATAATCGAGTCGTAACGAGCCATAGGACTAATTGAACATCTTTGACCTATCGTGTTTACCGTTATTGATACAACCTATTGTTTAGGTCAAGACTAGCATTGTTCTTTGCACACGTTTACTTGTTGAAGTACTTTACTACTCGTGCACTCAAGGTGAGATCATAGTCCCACTTTTACTCTTTTAACTTACTTTTGGGATGAGAAAACATAAACGATACTTTTGAACTAAGTGAACACAAGAACGGGAAAACAAACATTCTACATACGAGTTTAGAACGAAAATCCTCAATCCGATTATCATTAGTTACATCAGATGGTGTAAGCGAGAACTTATGTTATATGGCCATATGGGTTTGACAAACCCTCATTCAAACGGTTCGCTACCGTTTACGAATGAAATATATTTTCGGGAACAGTGTTGTTCTAGCACTAATTGATGGGGTATTCAACGGACGGAACGTTAAGCTTTGATAATTGGGTGCTCGTGAATATTAACTTTTAGAATGTACTATGGCTTTATCGATGTTGCAAATCTTGTGGTTCAACTTACTATTACTCATTTACTTATTTAAACCTATGATTTCACCAACGTTTTCGTTGACAGATTCTCTATGTTTTTCTCAGGTCCTTGAACTTAGGTGATACATGCTTCCGCTCATACTATTTGATACTTGTATTGGATGTCGAGTATACTTGCATACGTGGAGCGTCTTTTGACTACTTTTAATCGTGTCGCATGTGTTTCACACAAACTTTAAACATTGTTATGTACTTGTTGTGGAAACTACTTTTGTAAACTTTGAAACACCCTTATTTATGAAATGAATGCGACATACTTTTCGGTCAAACTTTGTTATAAAGACTTACGACCAGGTAATGGGACCATACGTAGATGACGCCGTCATTTGACGATTTGTCGGGGTCGCTACAAGTGGTATCAGAGCTTTGGTTGTAGGGATTTAGAGTTCATTGGTGTCAACCCCGAGTCTTAGGGTACATTGGTGAGTCTAGACTACAACCGGCATATAGACTTGACATAGGAATTACTTGACAAATTGTGCATTTATACTCTAACTCTTCTACTCATATCTACTCTTATTCTATCTAAATCTTGCGTTATATAATTTAATTGACACGCCACCTTGACTATATGACGTAATGTCGAATGCACATATGAATTAGGGTAATATAATTCCCGGAAATTATATTACGGTGACTCATATGAACATACCGACATTATGACATAAAGAATTTAAGGCGGGTCAAGGATAATTTTCTCTCTATCTTTATTCCATATCACGGTTAGTATTATTTAGAATACTAACCAACGGTATTATTTTGTTTTGAAGGAACAATGGCTCCTCGTCGTGTACGCCGCAATGAAACTCCCGAACAAGCTCTCGAACGGATGATAGCTACCGCCGTAGATGCGGCCATGGCCGGTCACTCTTCCAACAACAATAACAATAACAACAACCACAACAACAACAACAACAACAACAATGGGGCCGGTAACTCAAACGAGGGATGCTCCTACAAAGCTTTCATGGGGTGCAAACCTCACACTTATGATGGAACCGGTGGACCGGTTGTGCTTACTCGTTGGTTTGAACAAACCGAGGCCGTCTTTAGCATAAGCGGTTGTCGGGATCAAGACAAGGTCAAATACTCCACCCACACGTTCTCCGGTGTTGCTCTCACTTGGTGGAACACCTATGTTCAATCGGTGGGTACCGATGAAGCTCATGCCCTCTCTTGGGCCGACTTGAAGGAAAAGATGATTGTCGAATACTTTCCGCGCGAAGAAACCCGAAAGCTCGAGGAAGAACTAAGAGCTTTGAAAGCGGTCGGAAACGATCTTAAGGCTTATAATCAACGCTTCGCCGAACTATCCTTGATGTGTCCTAATCTTGTTAACCCCGAATCTCAAAGGATTGAGCTCTACATGCTCGGTCTTCCAAAAAGCATCAAACAAGGGGTGATGTCATCCAAACCCACTACTCATCAAGCCGCTATGAACATGGCTCGCCAACTAATTGAAACGGTTGACGAAATCGTAGTTCCGGCACCTAAGGCCGAGGATAAATCGGGTGGCAACAAAAGGAAATGGGAAGCCACTCCATCAACCAACTACAACAACAACACCTTCACCAAAAAGCCCTTCAACAACGACGGCAAGAAGGGTTATGTCGGAAACTTACCTTTGTGCAACAAGTGCCACAAACATCATTACGGCGAATGTAACAAGCTAATTTGTCACCGTTGCCAAGGAGTTGGTCATAGGGCCAACAATTGCACAAGCACCGCACCCGTCGCTCGAAAGGGGCCCAATCCTCCAAAAACGGTCACTTGTTACGAGTGTGGCCAAACGGGCCATTATAAGAACGAATGCCCGAAAAAGAAAACCAACCCCAACAACCGAGGCCGAGCCTTTAACATCAACACCGAGGAAGCCCGAGATGACAATGAACTAGTCACGGGTACGTTTCTTCTCAACAACTCTTATGTTACTTGCTTATTCGATTCGGGTGCCGATAAATGTTTTGTGTCTAAGACTTTGGCTCCTACCCTTTGCACTCCACCACACCCTTTAGATACTACTTATTCCATCGAAGTGGCCGACGGAAAACTCTTAAGTGCCGACACATATTACCGGGGGTGTACTTTAAACATTTTGGGTAATGAATTTGAAATTGACTTGATACCCATGGAATTAGGGAGTTTTGATGTAATAATCGGTATGAATTGGATGGTCAAAAATAAATCTCACATTCTTTGCGATCTTCACGCAATCCGAATTCCTATCGAGAATGGTGAACCATTGATTGTCTATGGCGATAAGAGTTGCACCAGACTCAACCTCGTTTCGTGCCTTAAAGTTAGAAAACTGCTCCGTAAGGGTTGTTTTGCGATCCTTGCTCACGTTAAGAAGGTCGAGTCCGATGAGAAGCACATCGATGATGTGCCAATTGTTAGTGACTATTCCGATGTATTTCCCGACGAATTGCCGGGTCTTCCGCCTCATCGACAGGTCGAATTCCAAATCGATCTTATCCCGGGAGCCGCACCCGTAGCACGTGCACCATATAGACTCGCCCCATCCGAAATGCAAGAATTGCAAAGTCAAATCCAAGAACTACTTGACCGTGGTTTTATCCAACCTAGCCATTCACCTTGGGGCGCTCCGATTTTGTTTGTTAAAAAGAAAGACGGATCCCTACGAATGTGCATTGATTATCGCGAACTAAATAAATTGACGGTTAAGAACCGATATCCTCTTCCTCGCATCGATGACCTCTTTGATCAACTACAAGGGTCTTGTGTATATTCGAAAATCGATCTCCGCTCGGGTTATCATCAATTGAGGGTTAAGGGGGAAGATGTCTCCAAAACCGCTTTCCGAACTCGTTATGGTAGTTATGAATTCCTTGTCATGCCATTTGGTCTCACTAACGCACCGGCGGTATTCATGGATCTTATGAACCGCGTGTGCAAACCGTATCTCGATAAATTCGTTATTGTGTTCATCGATGACATATTGATCTATTCTAAAAATGAAGAAGAGCACGAACAACATCTCCGACTTGTGCTTGAACTTTTAAGACAAGAACAACTCTATGCCAAATTCTCCAAGTGTGAATTTTGGTTAAAGGAAGTTCAATTTCTTGGTCATGTTGTAAGTGACCAAGGTATTAAAGTCGATCCATCGAAAATCGAAGCCATTAGCAAATGGGAGACTCCTACTACTCCTACTCACATTCGTCAATTTTTGGGTCTCGCCGGGTACTATCGTAGATTCATCGAAAATTTCTCTTTGGTTGCACGTCCTCTAACCGCCTTGACTCACAAGGGAAAGAAATTCATTTGGGCGACCGAACATGAATCCGCATTCCAAATCTTGAAAACGAAGCTAACCACCGCTCCTATCTTGTCACTTCCCGAAGGCAATGATGACTTTGTTGTATATTGCGATGCCTCAAAACATGGTTTTGGGTGTGTATTGATGCAACGAACGAAAGTCATTGCTTATGCTTCTCGACAACTTAAAATTCATGAACGAAACTATACGACACATGATCTCGAACTCGGAGCCGTTGTCTTTGCACTTAAAATGTGGAGACACTATCTTTATGGAACCAAGAGTACTATCTTTACCGACCACAAAAGTCTCCAACACATTTTCGATCAAAAGCAACTAAACATGAGACAACGACGGTGGATTGAAACTTTGAACGATTACGATTGCGAGCTTCGTTACCATCCCGGGAAGGCAAATGTAGTAGCCGATGCCTTAAGTCGAAAAGAAAGAGTGGTGCCTCTCCGTGTCCGAGCTTTAAACATCACCATTCACACCAACCTTAATAGCCAAATTCGGGTAGCCCAAGATGAGGCTCTTAAGGATGAAAACATCTCTCTCGAACACTTGAACGTCCTCACCTCTCGATTCGAAGTTAAAGAAACCGGACTCCGATATTTCGCCGGAAGAATTTGGGTGCCTAGTTATGGGGACCTACGAAGCCTTATTTTAGATGAAGCCCATAAGTCACGATACTCGATTCACCCCGGTGCCAATAAGATGTACCATTACCTTAAACAACTATATTGGTGGCCGAACATCAAAAGGGACGTAGCTACTTATGTTTCCAAGTGTTTGACATGTTCCAAGGTCAAAGCCGAACACCAAAGACCGTCCGGACTACTTCAACAACCCGAAATCCCGCAATGGAAGTGGGAAAGGATAACGATGGATTTTATCACAAAACTACCAAAAACGACGGGCGGTTATGATACCATTTGGGTTATTGTTGACCGTCTCACCAAATCCGCACACTTCCTTGCCATGAAAGAAACGGACAAAATGGAGAAACTTGCACAACTTTACATTAAGGAGATCGTAGCCCGACACGGTGTACCTTTATCGATTATCTCCGACCGAGATGGTCGTTTCGTTTCTAGATTTTGGCGTACATTGCAAGAAGCGTTGGGAACGCGTTTAGACATGAGCACCGCATATCATCCTCAAACCGATGGACAAAGCGAACGTACAATTCAAACCTTAGAGGACATGTTACGAGCTTGCGTGGTTGATTTCGGAAAAGCTTGGGACAAGCACTTACCTCTCGCCGAGTTCTCTTACAACAATAGTTATCACGCGAGTATTAAAGCCGCACCTTTTGAAGCGCTATATGGCCGCAAATGTCGTTCACCTCTTTGTTGGGCCGAGGTAGGCGACGTGCAAATCACCGGACCCGAACTCATTCACGAAACCACCGAGAAAATCGTTCAAATCCGAGATAGGCTTAGGACGGCCCGAAGTCGTCAAAAGAGCTATACCGACAAACGACGCAACGATCTTGAATTTCAAGTCGGTGACCGAGTAATGTTGAAAGTCGCACCTTGGAAGGGTGTAATCCGTTTTGGGAAACGCGGGAAGCTAAATCCGCGGTATATTGGTCCTTTCGAAATCTTGGAGCGTATTGGAACCGTTGCTTATCGTTTAGATCTTCCGCCTCAATTGAACTCCGTTCATCCTACCTTCCATGTATCTAACTTGAAAAAGTGTCTTGCCGAACCCGATATCGTCATCCCTCTCGAGGAACTTACTATCGATGACAAACTTCATTTTGTGGAGGAACCGGTTGAAATTGTAGACACCTCCGTCAAGACATTGAAACAAAGCCGAATTCCAATTGTCAAGGTTCGTTGGAATGCCAAAAGAGGACCCGAGTTTACTTGGGAAAGACAAGATCAAATGCAAGGGAAGTATCCTCACTAATTCGTGAATTCGGAAACGCAAGATCTCGAGGAAGAAACAACGATTACTACGCCTGCCTAAATTTCGGGACGAAATTTCTTTTAAGGTGTAGGTAATGTAACATCCCGCCTTTTTCCGTCTACTTTTCCGTTTAACTATTTGAGTTCCGTTATATGTTTATAACACCTCCCGTTAATACGCGTTTCGATTTATATTGATTAGGTAATTTAACGCACCCGATTGGAAGTAGAGGGACTTGTTTCGCCAACATGCCAAAATGGTGACTAGCCATTTGACTAGTCAACCCCCTTATCCTCCCCATTTTCATTTTCTTTCTTCTTTTCTTTTCATACTTCTCCATTTTTCTCAAATTCTCCAAAAAGCAAATCATCATCTAAAATCATTCAAGAAGGATTCATTCCAAACCGTTTACATATTTGAACTCCTCGTGATCTCCTCTTCGATTCCATACCAACCTCATCAAATTTGGGTAACTTTCTAAAATCACTAATCTTTGTGTTCTTGAGATTTTTAAGTTATAAGTTTGTTAATTAGTGTCTATGGCTCAAGTTTAGTTTGTTTATGTGATTTGTATGCGTGATTTCGATATTTTGAAGTAACTAGTTCATATGGAAAGTTAACATGTTTAATCTTGAATATTAAGTGTTCATATGTTGTTAGATGCTAAGACTTCATGTTTTAATCTTGTTCCTAGTGTTACTAGCTTCATTATGATGTAAAGATTGACCAAGGAAACCCCTTAAACTTGATTATGAAATTTGGTGATTTTTGGTTGGGGTTTCATGAACTAAGAATGAATCTTTGATGCATTAAATGACATGAATGTTAATTGTAAGTGTTAGGTTGTGTTGTATGCTTAATTACCTACGAAACGGCATATCGTTCATGTAATTTGGTTACCGAATCATTTAATTTCAATATTGACTTGAATGCATTGATTATGGAACATTAAATGCGATTTTAGGTTGTTATAAGTGCAAGTTTGATTGATGATATGTGTTTAGTTGCTTTCCTCGTCAAATTACCTTTCCAACGATGTATGATAGGCGTTATAAGTGTTTGCGGGTCAAGAATTGTGTTAGAATTGGTTTTGGTTCGTGCACATTTAAAAAGCAGAAAAATAGCTGAAGCAGCAGGGTGGCGCGGCGCGCCATACCCCCCGCGCGGCGCGCCGATTGGGTCTGTCCAATTTGGTCAATTTTCGAATAATGTTTGGCATGCTACGCACCTCCGATTAACATGTAACTTGGCCAACATGCTCATATATGATTTCTAAGATTAGAAAAATAGTTCGGAACCCGACCCGAACGTGTTGACTTTCGTTGACTTTGACCGACCAAAGTTTGACTTTTTGTCAAACTTAACCAAATGATTATGCAACCTTCCTAACTTATTTACATACTTGTATCTTGCATGAAACTTGGCAATTTGATTTCACATGCTAAATAATCGAGTCGTAACGAGCCATAGGACTAATTGAACATCTTTGACCTATCGTGTTTACCGTTATTGATACAACCTATTGTTTAGGTCAAGACTAGCATTGTTCTTTGCACACGTTTACTTGTTGAAGTACTTTACTACTCGTGCACTCAAGGTGAGATCATAGTCCCACTTTTACTCTTTTAACTTACTTTTGGGATGAGAAAACATAAACGATACTTTTGAACTAAGTGAACACAAGAACGGGAAAACAAACATTCTACATACGAGTTTAGAACGAAAATCCTCAATCCGATTATCATTAGTTACATCAGATGGTGTAAGCGAGAACTTATGTTATATGGCCATATGGGTTTGACAAACCCTCATTCAAACGGTTCGCTACCGTTTACGAATGAAATATATTTTCGGGAACAGTGTTGTTCTAGCACTAATTGATGGGGTATTCAACGGACGGAACGTTAAGCTTTGATAATTGGGTGCTCGTGAATATTAACTTTTAGAATGTACTATGGCTTTATCGATGTTGCAAATCTTGTGGTTCAACTTACTATTACTCATTTACTTATTTAAACCTATGATTTCACCAACGTTTTCGTTGACAGATTCTCTATGTTTTTCTCAGGTCCTTGAACTTAGGTGATACATGCTTCCGCTCATACTATTTGATACTTGTATTGGATGTCGAGTATACTTGCATACGTGGAGCGTCTTTTGACTACTTTTAATCGTGTCGCATGTGTTTCACACAAACTTTAAACATTGTTATGTACTTGTTGTGGAAACTACTTTTGTAAACTTTGAAACACCCTTATTTATGAAATGAATGCGACATACTTTTCGGTCAAACTTTGTTATAAAGACTTACGACCAGGTAATGGGACCATACGTAGATGACGCCGTCATTTGACGATTTGTCGGGGTCGCTACACTGAAAGCCTCTCTGCAACTGCAGACACATCAAGAATCTATTCTGGAGATAGCCCGTTCTGAAAGGACTGAAGGTACAAATGCTCGCAAAAGAGCTATGGATGCTGAACGTGCGTTATCTGATGTTCAGAATACGCTAAAGGCGAAAGAAACTGAGCTAAAAGTGCTCAAGATGCTTTGAAAGCTAAAGAAGCTGAGCTAAAGGGTGCTCAAGATGTTGCTGTGGTTTTGCGAGAGGAGAAAGAGAGAATGGTTGAAGCTGAGAAGAAGAAGGCCGAGGAAGAGAAGCTGAAGGCTAGTGAGTTGGAGAGTCAACTGAATGCCTGTAAATTAGAGCTAAACACTGAGAAGGAGAAGGCTGCTGAACTACTCCGGAGGGCGGAGGCAGGGGAAGGTAATTTTTCTCAACTGAAGAAAGGGATTCCGGGCATAATAGCTAAGGTTCTTGGATCTCAACTTGTTGGGAATCCTTATAATGATTATGTTGATGCCACGATTGCTCATTCCATTTCGGATGTTACTGATAAAATTACCAAGCGTCTTGCCCCAAACCAGCCTCTCCCTCCTGCTATTGCTAACTTGATGCACTCTGGAACTTTGGAGAGGGTTAACGAGGCAAGAGACAAACTGACAAGCCTTAAGATTAACGTTTATGATGAGGTGTGCAGCAGAGAAGAATCATCTGCTCAGGATGTGCTTGGTGTAGAGTTTGCATAAATTTTGTAACTATTGACGAACAATACTTGTAATAAAGTTTGATGCTTTTGATGCCATAAACATATGCTATTTTAATGATTATGTTTGTTTGTATGCTTGCACCAAAGTTTTTGACGTTTCTTGTGTAAAACAAATCTGTTACGCACTTAAGCACACAAGAAATCTTCTATGTACAATTGCACACAAATTATTTTATTAAATTACATTGAAAAGTGTCTGAAGTAATTCGTATGTAAATGCCTTGCATTATTAATTTCTGCTGAATTAATAACATATGAAATTTTGAAATTGCACTTTGTAAATATTATACTTTCAAATGGTTAATAGGACCTTTGAAGGCCACTATATGCTTTCCGTCATTAAATTAATGAGGAATATGAAGTGTTTTTGAAGAGTGGTTATGAATTAGTAACCTGTCCGTCATACGCCTTCTGTCATAAAGCATATGAGGAAGAATTGAAATACTTTTTCCTTCATAAAATATAGAAACTTCTTTCGTTCTGTGAAGTTAGTTTTTTTTTATGTTTGTCATGACAAGTATCTGGTTTTTGTATTTTGCCTCGATGCATTCTAGTAAAACTTTAATGTTTTCTAGCCGATCCCTTGTGCCTTTTGCTGGCCGGCACAAAAGTTTCCGCCATCGAAGGTATAAAAATACTCTCCTTCTGTGGGCAGGATATAAATGCAATGTTTTACATTTGTCACAGGCATAAGCACTTTGCATAAGAAAAATATAAAATTTTATTGATCAATACTGGGCAGTACATAAACAATTTATGACGAATTTAGGTGGATCAAGCCTAATTAGTACATCATGAACGTTAAATGTATGCAATTGTTAACATAGGCACTGTAAAATAACCACAATGGTTTACAGTAAATTGATAAACTTTGATCTTCAGAAAATGCTAACAAACTGGTCTTCACACGCTAAGCGCCCAGCGCTGTTCGGCTTGAAAATTTGATCATGGTATGAAAAATTTCTGAACTTCATCCTCTCTGAACAACCGATTGCGCCTTCTCTGATTTGCTCTGCCATCTGGCAAATTTGCAAATGTGTAACGTTCCCTGGTTGGTGCCACATACTATGAATGTATGGCAGCTACTCCGTTAGGAGTTGGGAATCTGATTTCTGCATGAGCAGTTCATGTAATTGCTCCATATTTAGCCAGCGCTGTCCTTCCAAAAAGGACATTGAATCGAGAATTGCCATCCAAAATAGTGAAATCGACTATTTCAGTTCTTAGTAATGGGTATGTTCCCATAACAACCTCCAAACGAATTCGCCCCATGGCGTTCACCAGTGCTCCCGTCAATCCTGAAACTTTTAAACTCGTCCGCCTAGCTCTATCCTGCACATGCTTTGGAAAATTCTTCAAACAATGCCAATAAATGATATCAGCTTCACTACCGGTATCCGTATAGATATGACTGATAAACTTGTTTGCAATTTCTGCTGAAATAATCACTGGCTGAACGGACAAGGCCCAATTTTGAATTGGTTGAAAAATGATTGGAGCATATCTCCAGCCATCAACATTGTTATCCGACTGCTCACTGTCCTCATAGTGACTACCATTCAACCACACCATCTTGATTACAAAATTTGGAGTTGGCTCACGCTCCGTAATCCGGTCTCCGTACTGGTTTCTGTTATCTCTTCCGCCATGCTCTTCCCTTCTTTTGTTCTCACCTCGACGACCTCTTCCACCATCATTCTTTTGTTATCCAAATTTCCTGCGAGGATCATTTCTCCTATATTGTTTTCCTGGCAACAAGTGGTTTAACTCTCCTGCTTTGATCTTTGCAATGATTTCTCTCATCAGAGATTTACAATTATCTGTATCATGACCCCATGCCTCATGAAAATCACACCATAGTTCACTTTTTGGACCCTCTCTTTCCTCCATGGGTGCTAGAGAATTGAAAGTAGTTCGGATTGGCTCAGTGAAAAGAATCTCTTTTGGAGTTTTAGTCAGCGTCATTATCAACGGATGCCTCTCTATTGGCCTTCTGTTATGATGAAAATCATTAGGATGATTGTTGCCTCTCCATCCACCATTGAAATTTTCATTCCTCCTCTGATTTCTGTCAAAGTACCGCCCTCCGTTGTGCGGTTTGCTACTGCCGCTTCCATCAAACTTGCTTAGTCCTCGCTCACCAGCTCGAACATATTTTTGTGCAACTTCCAATGCCTGATGCAGAGTTTTTGGCAAGTCATACCTTAATGTATGAACAAGTGCACTAAACCTTCGCTGATCCAAACAGAAAATGAAACCGGACACTAGCTGCGACTCTGGACAATCAGGTATCTTTTGTGCTTCAAGCGTGTATCGCTTCATGAAATTACTCAAGGACACATTATGATGCATCGTTATCTCATGTGCATCAAGATGTGTCAAAGTGCAGCTACGAAGATTTTGATATTGCATAACAAACTTTGCACGAAGATCTAAATAACTTGTAATACTCCTTGACGGTAAGCTTGCAAACCATTCCCTTGCCATTTTCTGCAACACCATTGGAAACATATGACAGGCTACCTCATCATCCCAATGATGTAACCTCATCGCACCCTCAAACATAGTAAGAAAATCTTCAGGATCCGTTATACCGTCATAATCTCCAATTGTCGGTATGCCAAGATTTCTAGGCAACGGATAGTTATCAATTCGATCAATAAAACATTGAGTGGATTCTGCCATAGCTGGTGGTTTTGTAGCTTGTTCTCCAGTGATTAAAGCGAAAAAATTATCCACAGCCACAGAACGGACAGCGGGCTGCGCTAAGCGTTGCTTATACTTTGTCGGAGCCGTCTGTTTAAGGATGTCATTTAAAAGCAATACTGCCTGCTTCTCAGACATGAACTCATCTTTGTCAATTTCATCGTCAGAATTATTATTAATATAGCTCAACTCATTATCATCCTCAGAATCATCAATAAGACTGCCCAGCTTATCAAGTAGTCAGGATAACCTGTACTTTGATATAGATTGCTTTTTCATGATTTGCTTGTCTTTGCCATCCGCCATCCGTCGAAAAGGTATAAATGATGGGCATCGCCGTGGTTGCATCAATGGTCGCCTCTCTGGATTAGTAACAAGATTTGGAAGCCTTTCTGCACTTTTGGTTGTGGCTTCTTCGATTACTGGCCTTTTCTCTGAATTAGTTGCCAAACGCTTAAGCCTTTCTGCAGTTTCAGCAACTGTTTCTTCAATCGTACCGTCCGGTGGCAGAACAGGTACATCTTCTACAGTGATCATGTCTTCAGTTAATGGATTGTTGACTGCTTCAAGTACATTTACGAATGGAGCTTCAGTTGCTTTTGTTCCTTTTCCGTTTCGCGTGTTCTTTGCATTAGTGGATGGCGCCATTGTTAACACCTATTTTCTTATGAGATAAGGCTTAGTGTGTTAGCACAATACTAGAAGTGATCTAGCTAAAGGTGGGGGAGTGTTGCCGATTGATTTTTACCCTTGAGAAATAATCCCTGCAGACCCGGTACACAGATCTGAAAATCTGTGGGGTGGCTTAATCAATCTGTTATCCGTTTAGCGTTTAGCTGTTAGCCGGATGACTTCTAGTGAGAGAAAGTACTATGTGAGAGAGAAAGGTGAAGCCTCTGCTCACAAGTTTTCAGAATGTCTGAATGTGTAAAATGACGACCCAATGGATCTATTTATAGTGTCAGATCCACCGGATTGTTCGAGGACACGTGTCAGATGATGATACGTTCTGTTATTCGTGATCCGAAATATGCGCTGGATGTGGTGCTCTCCGGCCAGGGCTTAAGCGCTAGGCGGCCTTCAGGGCTTATGCATGACGTAAGCAGCCTGCACAGCGGAGAACGCTTGACGGACAGTTTCACAAAACCATTGTTCTCAGTGTTCCTGATGCTATTTTCATGCGAATATTGTGTCTTTATGCGTGTATACGATAGGATACACCATTAGATTCCATTTGTCTTTTTTCTTTTAATTGGTATAGAAGTAGAGGCAAAAATAATGTAAACTGGAACGTCTGGCGCCTTAAGCCGTTGTAATTTGGTTGGCGGGTCTATTCTAGTTTCTTACTAGAATAGATCTTTGTTATTAATATATTTTAGCCGTTAAAAAAAAATACATTAATTCCTTTGCCTTTTACTATACAGCTAAGTAAAAAAAAAAAGACTAAATTGTTATAATTCAGTAGGCTTATAACTACCTTTAATGGTTATAAGAACAAAGAGAGAAAAAGAGAGAAGAAGGAGAGAAGAAATATTGATATTGATATTTCAAGAGAAATGGTGTACCTTAAATGGTTACCATACATGTCTATTTATAGTATAAAATATTACTATGCAAGAAATATAATAATAATAAAATTAACATCCAATCTAGATATTTTATAACAAAATCTAGATATTTTATAACACTCCCCCTTGGATGACAATTTTATTAGAGAATAACTAGTACTGCCTCGTTAAAAACCTTGCTAAAGAAAACTCATTGGGATAAAACTTTAGCTAAGGGAAAAAGAGTGCAGCATAAAGTTGACTCCCCCTCAAGTAGGCAACGCCTGAGTTGTTACATCTTCTGAACATGCCTCATGCCAATATTATGAACGTGTGTTCTGAAAATAGCAGTTAGCAGTGCTTTGGTATAAAGATCAGCAGAGTTGTTGATTGAACGTATCTCATTTTAATCTGGTTGTCTTTTACGATATCTTGAGTATATGAGAAAAATCTGAGGTTTTCATCTGAAACTGTATCATCTAAATCTTTTATGTACAAGTTTGGCCCTCGTGATTTGTCTACAGTCTCATTCATGGTTTTTTCAAACCGTTGTTTCAGTTCCTATTCCCTTTCAGTCTTTTTCTGAGCCTTACCAATATACCATTCTTTTCCATCAAACTTATGACCGTTAAGACCGTTTATAGCTTTAGCGCCTCGTCAGCATTTATGTTTTGTTCTGTCATTTTTGATACTCTTCTTTCATTTGTATTATGTAAGCTGTATTATCTTTATAGATAGTTGTTACGCTTTTATAGCGTTCTAGTCCACAAGAATCAATAATGATTTGTATCATTGATCTTAACTAAAATCATTCCCGAGTAGCTTCATGTAATGCAATCACTTCGGCATGATTTGATGATGTTGCAACAAGTGTTTGTTTTGAGAACGTCATGATATTGCGGTGCCTCCATTTAGGAATACATATCTAGTTTGAGATTTAGCTTTATGTAGATCGGATAAATAATCTGCATCTGTATAACCAAACAAATCTTGTTTTGAGTTGTTAGAATAAAATAATTATAAATCAGTAGTTCCCCGAAGGTATCAAACTATTTGTTTGATCCCATTCCAATGTCTTTTGGTAGGGGCTGAGCTGAACCTTGTCAACAAATTAACTGCAAAAGAAATGTCAGATCTTGTATAATCTATAAGATACATAAGAACCTCAATTGCACTAAAATATAGAACTTCCGATCTGTTAAAATTTTCATGATCTTCGCAGGGATGAAATAGATCAGTGTCAATATTGAGTGATCTAACAACAATGAGTTTGTCTTTAAAAAAATGTTTTAAAATCTTTTCGGTATAAGTTGTTTGATGTACAAGTAAACCATTAGGCATATGCTCAATTTGCAATCCAAGGTAATACTTGGTTTTTTCAAGATCTTTCATTTCAAAATAATTCTTTAGAAGTTGAATGATTTCATAGATCTCTTTATTTGTTCATATGATGTTAAGAATATTGACATAAACAACTACGATCTCATATCCGAACATTGTTTTTTATAAAACATACGTGCAAAATAAGTTTATATTTATACCCTTTTTTTATCAAGTAGTCATTTAATCGGTTATACCACATACGTCCCGTTTGTATAAACCCACTTAGAAATCTTTGTGATTTAATGGAATATATTCCCTTGGGTTTTACATTAGATGCTTATGATACCTTAACCCTTTAGGTATATTCATATATATCACTATTAAGTGATCCATACAGATAAGTAGTAACAACATTCATGAGATGCATTTAAATAACTACCAGGTTGATTAAGTATCTAATAAGTAATTGTATCCATTACAGGAGGATAATTTTTCCTCCTAATTCATTTCTGGTCTTTGTGGGAAATATTGAGTTACAAGTCTAGTTTTGCCTTGTAACTTCATTTGCACATTTCTTTTCGGATAAAAATTCATTTGTATCCCATACGTTTCACATCTTTAAAAGTGATAACGATTGATCCGAAAACTTTTCTTTTATCGAGCGATTCTAATTCAGCTCTTATTGCTCCTTTCCATTGAGCTCAATCATGTCCATTTTGTATATTCAATGACAGATTTTAGTTCCAGATCATCATCTTTATTCATGATGTCATTGTAACATTATATGAAAATATCTCATAGAGATTTTAGTTTCATTTCGGTTCCATAATATTGCATAATTTATCGCAATTTTAGTATTTACATTTATCAATATCCTCTGCAGAAGGAATATTGATATGTGGTTCTTCTTGAACACTTTCTCTTACCTCATTATCAGCTGATTTTCTTTTTCGAGGATTTTTATCTTCGGAACCAATTGATCTTCCACGTTTGATGCGTGGCAAAGACTCAACAGTGACATTATTGCCAGCTTTTGGAATTTCAGTTCGAGCTGGAGCATTTATCGCTGGTATATATGATTTAGTCACTTTTTTATATCTGTAAATGCATAAAGTAATTAATTTGCAAGTTCTTGCATATGCATTATTTTTGAACTTTCGTTTCACATTCTTTTGTGCGAGTTCAATATACCTTAATTGATGTTCACATCATGAAGCATCATTTTATTTTTTATTTTTATTTCTCCCCCTAATCTAGGGAACAATGTTTTATTAAAATGACAATCAGCAAAACGTGCTGTAAAAACATCACCCATCATGGGTTCAATATATCTTATGATTGAAGATGTTTTATATCCAAAATATATTATCATCTTTCTTTGAAGAACCATTTTATTGTGTTGTGGTGATACAATTGGAACATACACTGCACAACCAATGTTTTAAGGTAGAAAATATTTGGCTCTTGGCCAAAATCAAGTATTAAGTGAAAATATTTACGACTTCCACATGGTATAATGCGAATTAATGTCGCAGCATGTAAATTTACATGTCCACATATAAATATTGAGAGATTTGTACTCATTATCAATTGTCTAGTTATTAGCTGTAAGCGTTTATCTATTGATTCAGCTAAACCAATTTTGTGTATGCACATGAGCAACTGGATGTTCAACAACAATCCCCGTAGATATATAATGATCATTAAATGCTTGAGATGTTAACTCACCAGCATTATCAAGTCTCATCCTTTTAATGGTGTAATCAGAATAATGTGTTCTCAATTTAATAATTTGTGCAAGAAACTTTGCAAATGCCATATTACGGCTTGATAATATACAAATATGAGACCATCCGCTAGATGCGTCTATTAGAACCATGAAATATCAAAATGGTTCACATGATGGATGAATTGGTTCATATATCTTACCTTGAATTCTTTCAAGAAACATTTGTGATTCTTTTTTACAATATACTTTTCATTAATCACCATATGTGCTTTCCATTAATCACCATATGTGTTTTTTTTTTTTTTTTTATAAATCACCATATGTGTTTTTTTTTATCATATATCCTTTTCACCATATACGCTTTTAATCATATGCGCTGTGTTTTTCACCATATGCGCTTTTAATCATATGCGATTTTCATCATATGCGTTGTGCTTTTCATCATATTCGCTTTTTATCATATGCGCTTATCATATGCGATGCGCTTTTTATCATATGCGCTTTTTTATGTGAATAGTAAATTAATTAATTTCGTTTTACTATTCATATGAATTAATTTAGATTTACTATTTTGTTAATTGAGTAATATATATATACATCATATACTTGTGACTCCGAAGGCTCAAATGAATTTGACCATATAGTTATACGTTGTACCTTGCACATTAATTTTCAGTAGAAGCTTTAGATGCATATTATTTTCAGTAGAAGCTTTAGATGCACTTTTTTTTTTAATCACCAAATACCACAAACACTTTGTTTGCGTTTGTTCATAGTCATCAATGAAAACCATTTTCTTTAATTTTATTTTATACAATAAAATTAACGCATCATTATTCTTTTCAAAAACAATAATCTATTGTTATTGTTCACTTGTGCCATGTTTAACAACAAAAGTCAACAACCTCTGTCTTGTTTGTTGTGGCAACCAAAAACAACCTTTGCTTTTGTTACCGAGAATCCAAGACCAAAAAACAATTAATTTTTAATTAATCTTTTATCAAAACCATAAATGATTTTATTGATCTACGTTGATATGGCCATAAAGAATTGACGGCTGACCTACTTTTGTAAGTGTATTTCGGCTATCATCCCGAAAACGCACAACGACCTTTTTTTTTTTATGAACTATTTGTTTCATATCTAGCTTAGGCAATTATTGTGAACATTTGGTCCCTATAAGAGCATTTATTTTTTAGACTTTTAGTTGATTTGTACTTGTCACAATTAGGGATAGCACCCGCGGGTCGTGGATGCGGATCCATTGGATCCATCACCCGTACCCGCGGATTTTTTTTAAGAGACATCCAATTGAACCCTTGTTCGTTGAAACAATTTGACTATATTTTTACTCCCCATTATTAAACGGGCCATTTTGATGCACACTCTTAAAAAAATAATTTGTTTTTTAAGTTTTATTATTCAACCTCCTTTTTTCAACGGTCACGTTTTTAACAAAACATTTGACAAGTTTGGAAAAAAGTTTTTTATTGATTATCATCAAAAGTTTTCTATTGTCACTCTACTGGATGGAATTATGGCATACAACCAAAATTGCAACCCAACACTACATAAGAACAAAAAGGTTGTTTTTAATTAACATATGTATATGTGTTAAACTCGGAATAATAATAACTTATTTTAGAAAATTAACATAAGACATGTTGAAACATTTTTGTCACATTTAGCTCATCAAGTCTAATACTTATCATTGATAGATTTTATCACGTCTAGGAGATGTTTACTTTTTTCTTGTATTAAGTCCTACTTTCATTTACCTTTGTTTGGAAAAAAGTTTTTTTTTTTACTTTGCTTTCCCCCTTTCTGTAAAACTCATTTAAACACTTTCTTTGTTTTTTTTTTTTTTTAAAAAAACTTCCTTTTTTTTACGTTACCCGTAAATTATAAATATATAAAAAAAACTTTTTGTTTAAATTTTTTTTCTAGTTTTTAAAAGGCCACTTGACCAATTTTTTAATTCTTTCACAACACCTGATATCGTGATCGTGACCTTTCACCAAAGCAAGAGATATTCTTGATAAACTAAACACGGACTCGTGTTTGAAATTGTCGGTCACAAAAAAATTCATTTGATAAAAGTATATATTTTTTTTTAGTTATAGAAGGAGACCACTTCATTTTCAATACTTCATTTTTGGCAAAAAACTATTCCATTTTACCATCCCTTTTTTTTCTTACTTTAACTTTTAAGATATACTTTTAATAAAAATACAAACTACTTTTTCTTATTTTAACTTTTAAGATTTACTTTTAATAAAAATACAAACTACTTTTTGTATTTTAACTTTTAAGATTTACTTTTAATAAAAGTACAAACTACTTTTTCTTATTTTAACTTTTAAGATTTACTTTTAATAAAAATATAAACTATTTTTTTATTTTAACTTTTAAAATTATAAATTTAAGAATAAACATTAGTATGCATGAAATAAATAATGATTAATTGCATAAATAATCATAAATGTTAGATAACATATAAAGACCCCGTCGTATTCGTATTGATCGGAATTAATCTCGACCCATGGTACCGTGTTGTCAAATGACGTGTTGCGTACATAAAGTACCGTGTTGTCAAATGACGTGTTGCGTACAATCATGAGGTCTTATTAACATAAATATAAATGTTAGTGAAGTTAATAAGAGTTAGATTACAGAAAATATAATTCAGGTGGTATAACCGACCATATATAACTTAAATAACATAAATATAAATGTTAGTGAAGTTAGTAGAAGTTAGATTACAGAAATATAATTCAGGTGGTATAACCGACCATATATAACTTAAATAACATAAATATAAATGTTAGTGAAGTTAGTAAAAGTTAGATTACAGAAATATAATTCAGGTGGTATAACCGACCATATATAACTTAAATAACATAAATATAAATGTTAGTAGTCCAAAATTTGATATATTCGAGTCTGAAAATTATTAATAATTTCATACCTTGATTAGTGATTCGTGATCGTTTGAGATATCTTTTAATTACACTAAACTTTTCGTGCTGATAACGTGTTATAATTCAGTAGGCTTATAACTACCTTTAATGGTTATAAGAACAAAGAGAGAAAAAGAGAGAAGAATGAGAGAAGAAATATTGATATTGATATTTCAAGAGAAATGGTGTACCTTAAATGGTTACCATACATGTCTATTTATAGTATAAAATATTACTATGCAAGAAATATAATAATAATAAAATTAACATCCAATCTAGATATTTTATAACACAATCTAGATATTTTATAACATAAATATAATAATCGGATCCATTTTTCTTGTGATAACAAACAAAATGGTGTCAAGTGAGATTAATCAAAAGAACAATAAAAAGTGAAAAGTTATATTATAGGAATGATAAAAAGAATGGTAAAAAGAATAAAAAGGTACTCGTATTTTTTTAAGAATGGTAGAAAGGGTGAAGACAAGCCAGCTCCCCTATGTGGCTATGTACAAGTACAAAATACAATTTTGTCTAAAGTTTTGCCGTTCTAAAGAAAAAAAAAAAAAAAAAAAAAAACAATTTTGTCTAAAGTTAATTTTTAACTCGCAATCAAATTATTTGGTATACCAAAAACTCATATTTAACATTAAATTGTGTATAGGGTTATAAATGTAAAACTAGTGAAATGACCCGTAAAATCACGGGTTTGTTTAAACGAAATAGTTTAATGATGTGTTTTAGGTATTAGTTCAACGTAAATGTTAAAGTTATTTAGTTTAATGACCCGTGGAACCATAGAGTTCGATTAAGAAACCCGTCAGCTGAACATTTCATCAAACACCTAAAATGCATATTAAACAATTCTAATCATAAGAGATAATATTGGTTGTCTTTTTATTTTAAAAGTGTAAATTAAAATTTAAATTTAGAATTTGTTTTCTTCTGCCTAGCTTTTATAACTTCTCGTACTTAATTCAAAATAATTAATTAAAATAATTTAAAATTATTTAATTTTAATAATTAAAATAATTATTAATAAAATTTAATAATAATAATTAATTAATAAGATTTAAATTTAATTCAAAAATATTTAGATTAATGAAATCACCCACAATGCTTAGATTTTTTTTTTTTTATACTTAATAAAGGAATTAGCTTAATAATAACATCATTAATATAAAATTTTAATACTGTATTAACTATATAGATAGATAAATAGATATCCCGCTTGCCATATACATAATAACATGCATAAAAGAACAATAATCCCATCCGATAAATTCTCATCCATATTCTTAGCCCCACAAATGCTTCCTAAATGTTAGCCATCACTGATGACGACCAGAACCGGTTGCCGGAACCGAACGAACCGGATACGGCAACCCCAAGAGTACTGTCAATCTTATCTTTTGTTCTTGGAAGACTAGTGAACCGGAATGAGACATTAAGTTTAAGCAGAAGTTCAAGACGGTTAGGGAAGAACTTGGAAGCATTTCATGGAGTTAGACCGCCTGCAATCACAATACCCAAATATCTAAACCGGATTTACAAGTATACAAATTGCAGCCCGGCTTGTTTTGTGGTGGGGTATGTTTATATAGACCGGTTGGTTCACAGACACCCCGGTTCACTTGTTGTGTCACTAAATGTTCATAGGCTGCTTGTTACCAGTATTATGGTGGCTGCTAAGGTTCTGGATGATGAGTATGTCCCTATTTCTATCTACTTATTTCTTATATATACCTTTGCGATACAAATTATTGCTAACCGATTATTAGGGTTGTTCATTGTTTTGGTTTTCAGTTTTCTTAGATTATTCGTTCGATTTTTCCGTTTTGAAAATTTTTGAGCCAAAATCGAAAACCGATACTATACTAAAAACTGAATTCGAATTCGATTTGGTTTCGGTTAAGACTGAGTATACCTAAAATGTCATAATTTAAACAAGAAAAAACATAACAAATCGAATTTAAATTCAAATTTTGATTTTAACATCGGTTATTCATCTATGTATATTATTAGTTAAATTCGGTTTTGAATTTGATTTATAACAGTTCAACCGAAACCGAATATCGAATTCAAATTTATAAATAAACTGAAACTGAATTGAAAATTGAATTCAAATTCGATTTTATTTTTTTTCCGGTTTTCATTTCATTATGTTTTCGGGTTAATTAATTTGAAACTATTGAACACCCCTATATTCTTATCCTAACAAATTGGCTGCTAGTAAAATTAATTTGAATATTTAGAATGCTTTTAAGCAAAGAAAAAAAGAGCTGATTTATATGTAATAATTTTGTGTTACCACAAATATACATATGGTTATTTATGGTTTATTAAAAACAGGCATTACAACAATGCATTTTACGCTCGAGTTGGAGGGGTAACGAATGCAGAGTTAAACAGGTTAGAATTGGAGTTCCTTTTCATGTTGGATTTTGATCTCACTGTTACTTCTCGTATTTTCGAGAGTTACTGTCTGCATTTGGAAAGGGAAATGTTAATGTGGAACGGAACAATGTTAAAGATCGAGAGCGGAATTCATTCAAACGCCATTGAAGATATTGCTGAAATTTCTGTGGAAGATATGGAAAGTTTCTCTTCCCCTGTTTCTAATGGTGGACTTACCTGAAAACTAAGATATGAATATCTACATATTGTAAAATGATGAACAACATTTTTTCTAACGATATTTGTTGATATTTGAATTTATTGTATGATTCTATGTTAAGCCATCACAAGATGATTGGAACCCGCAACCGACTTATGTAATTTAACCGTTTTAAATGTATTTTTTATTGATATAAATTTCATTAAATAATATATAGCACAAATAAATAAAGATATTTTAAGTCAAAATTACTAAAATAAAAATCTCGAAAAGTCAGAACTTCTATTTTGAGAGTTTGAGACAGATGGATAATTTGAACTTAATGTATGGTTCTATATTAAGCCATCACAAGATGATTGGAACCCACAACGAACTTATGTAAATTTAAATATTTTATATTCAAGTTTTCTTACACCTCATCTTTCTCATATGCATTTAAGGCTGACTTTGCGGTTGCAACGATATCCAAGTCTTGTAGACGTGTGAAACGCTTAAGGGCATAGTGAATTTTAGAATAAACATCATGTTTTAGTTTTAAAAACTATTGAACAGTAGAAATTGCAGAAAATAATTTAAAACTTCTTCGATACAAAACCGTTAATGCGTAGTTTTACTAGCAAATAGACCGTTGTGTCCCTTATTGTGCCTGTACTTTGTTGCATCAACATAAAGTTGTTCGATACGTTATGGAATCAAAAGACACTTAAGGAGCTACCATTACGTTATAAGGAATAGGGCAGAGGATAACCATGAACCAATAACCAGACACAAACCAATGAACTTTTTACAAAAATTTGAAGAATGAAAGCAAAATAAATAAAAGTTCATATATATGCTGCAAAAAAGAACAGTAGAATATGCATTTTCCTAGTGAAAGAGTCAATCAATATCCACATCCAGCATCTCATCATCATCGTAACCATCATCATCATCAGCAACATCATCGTAACCATCATCATCATCATGAACCACATCCACACACTCATCTTTCTCTTTGTACTGTAACCATAATCCAATGACAAACATCAGTCACTTTGCATATCACACTTCATTTGAATGGTGATGATATCATATTACACATATGCATTCCAATTTCCAATACAAAAGTAATGGGCAGTTTTCTTCTACCTAGGGGGTTTATATTTTGTTATGCCTAAATGATAGTCATCTATCCACTTAAAGTTATAATAATACTCAACATAACACATATTTTTAAGGAAAACGGTTGCGAATATTTGTTACTACATCTTTAGAGTTTCCTTTGATGATTAAAATAATAATTAAAATAATAATATTTGTTCTTCTTAATTTGACCTTAAATCTCAAACACAGTGAAGCAGAATATATGTTGGCATCCAAGCAAAGGTATGTGATTTTCTCAAGAGTAAAAAAATACTTCATAAATGTTCAAAAATAATATCTTAAATAGAAAAGAATATACAATAATCAGTATCTACAATTTTAAGAAACACGAGTTAAATAGTTAAAGGTAGTGTATCTCATAACAATGGACAACCTCCATATCAAAATGCCTAATTATTTCCTAATACTAATAAATGTAAAAACTATCAACTGATACCTTATATGAGGCAAGCTTAGATTTGGCAAGATGTAGGATTTTGTTAGTAAAAAAACTTCATAGTTAATCCCCTAGTCACTACAACAACAACAACAATACCCAATTCCACTAAAGTGGAGTATGGGGGAGGTTAGATGTAGACAGTCTTTTCTCTACTCTAGAGTAAAAGGGAAGTCATTCCTCCCCCCACGGATACCTATCGGTCCGCGGGTAAAAGAAGTCGTCCCTCCCTATACTTTAGGGCAGAGAGGCTGCTTCCCAAGGACCTCCGGCCAGCAGAACCATGAAATCCGTTAAGTGAAGTAACTAAATGCAAGTAAAGTAAAGTAGATAAAAGGAACCTTACCGTGGAAAATGTAAAGGTAAGTATGGCATGTAACAAAGTAAAGTAAAAGAACATATAAGTGAAAAAAGTAAGTGTCAAGTATGCAAGTATAACAAGCAATGTAAGTATAAAATGTGTATGTAAGCATGTAGGTATAGAGCATGTAGTTATACAATGCAGTATAAAACATATAAGTATACAATGTAAGCATAAAGACATGTAGCATGTAAATGTAAATACGTGTAATTTAATGCGATATAATGTAATGCGACATGTAACGGTATAGTGCTATAAGGCAAGTAAATAAGTATAATGTAATGCACACAACATGTTGGGATATGCTACAATAAGTATTAGTATATGAAAAAAAAAAAAAAAAAAACATATATGAAGCAAAAAAGCAAAAACATATATGAAGCAAAAAAGCAAGTAGGCAAAAGGCATACGATAAAAATATATAAAACTAAATAGAAAATTAAAAAAGAATATAAAATAAAATATATATACAACCTAGTCATCAATCCTAATTCTACTCCTCCACAAATTTCTATCAGAAGTCATGTCCTCGGTCAATAAAAGCTCCTTCATGTCAAGCTTCAGTCTATCCTCCAACCTACGTGTAGGTCTACCTCTTCTCCTTACGCCGCCAACCGTGAGGGCTTCCACTCTCCTGACCGGTGCTGTGGGTGGCCGCCTCCTTACATGGCCAAACCATCTAAGTCGTCCTTCTCTCATCTTGTTGACGATATTCCCAACTTCTAAGTTCTTTCTAAAAATTCCATTAGGTATCATGTCTAACATGGTCTTACCACACGTCCACCTAAGCATCCTCATTTCTGCCACCTCCATCCTCCTCTCTTGGGCCTTCGTCATTGGCCAACACTCCGATCCGTACAACATGGCCGGTCTAATCGCTACCTTGAAGAATTTCCCCTTCAATTTAAGGGGTATCTTCTTGTCGCACAAAACCCCTTTCGCAGCTCTCCACTTCAGCCATCCTACTCTTATACGGTGAGACACATCATCATCTATCCTTCCCGATTTGTGTAGCATTGATCCTAAGTATCTAAAGGAATCCTGTGGATGTAAGACCTGATCCCCAATACGAATATCCACAGTATCATTGTGATCTTCGATCCTCCCGTAGTCGCATCTAAGATACTCCGATTTAAGTCTACTAATCCGAAGTCCATTTTGTTCCAGGGCATTCCTCCATTGCTCCAGCCTTCTGTTTAGCTCATCCTGGGATTCCGATACTAAGACAATATCATCGGCAAAACTCAAGCACCAAGGGATACTCCCTTGTATCCTATGAGACAGGTCGTCTAAGACTAAAGCGAAAAGAAAAGGGCTAAGAGCAGATCCTTGATGTAAACCTACTTCTACTGGGAAAAACTTTGTGCATCCTACTGTCGTCCGAACGCGAGTTTTCGCCCCCTGGTACATGTCCATAATAGCTCTTATATACCTACTTGGGATACCTCTACCATTAAGGATCTTCCAAATCAACTCTCGTGGGACACTATCATAAGCTTTTTCCAAGTCTAAGAAAGCCATGTGTAGGTTCTTTTATTTCTCTCTATACTTCTCCATAAGACTTCTAATAATGTGAATTGCCTCCATCGAGGAGCGTCCTGGCATGAACCCAAATTGATTCTCTGACACCTTTGTCTCTCGTCTAAGCCTAGTCTCAATCACTCTCTCCCATAGTTTCATGGTATGGCTAAGTAACTTTATACCTCTATAGTTACTACACGTCTGTGCATCCCCTTTGTTCTTGTAAATGGGAATAACCTCGCTCAGTCTCCACTCCATTGGCATTTTTGCGCTTCTAAACGTCATGTTGAAAAGGTTTGTCAACCACCTAACCCTATCATCGCCTAGGCACCGCCACGCCTCTATGGGGATTTGGTCCGGTCCTACTGCTTTGTTTCTCCCCATCTTGCGTAGGGCCACTCTAACTTCCCCATGGTTGATCCTCGTGCAGAAACAGTTGTTTTGATATTGTGGGGCCATATCATAGACATGAGGTTCTCCATTCCTAGTCCTTCCCCCATCGAAAAGGGATGAGAAGTATTCTTCCCATCATTTCCTAATTTTGTCTTCCTTCACTATGCTTTGACCTGCTTCATCCTTGATATATTTGATGTTATCCAGATCCCTTCGCCGACGCTCCCTAGCTTTGGCTATCCTGTAGATGTCGTTTGCCCCTTCTTTAGAGTCTAGTCTCTTATATAAGTCTTCGTAAGCTTTATCTTTTGCACGTGTAACGGCGATCTTTGCTTCTCTCTTGGCTTCTTTATAGCTATTTTCTATGCTAGTTCTGTCTACTAGTGTACCCCCTCTAAAGGAGGTGAGCTCCCGAAACCTCCCTAGTCACTACAGAATACTTGATTCAAAACCGTGATGTTATTAGAGTCGGTGCTTTTTAACCTTCAGGTCATTTACAATATTGACATTGTGAGAGTGTAATGAAGACATTTGACTAGCGGCTAGTTCCTACTAACTTGTGCACAGTGTTGTTGAACTCGGAAATACTCGGCGAGTACTCGGTTTTGCAAATCGACAAATACTCAGTCAAACTTGGTCACACTCTGTCAAACTCGGCCAAAACTCGGGATTACTTAGAAAATCGGTCAAAACTCGGGATTACTCAGAAAATCAGTCAAACCTGGTCAAAACTCCGTGAAAATCAAAGTCAAACTTAGTCAACATCGGAGTACTCCCCGAGTAGCATAAAGTTATGTAGTACAATTGTGGAGCAAAAGTTAGAAATCATTATTATATTAATTTATAAAAAAATAACAGTCTAACCTGCAGGTACGCATTCCCTGGAACTGGGGGAGGTGGTGGAGGTGGCAACACTGTATTGTCAACTGTGGAGTCTTCTTCAACTCTGGTCGGTGAGTTATCTTTTGCATCGAGTTTTTCATCCTCAGCCACTTCAAAAGCTTCATCCATCATATTTGCTACCATTCGAGATGAGTTAGTATCCTTAACCTGATCATTAAACATGATTACGACAACTGTTTTAGAAAAGCTGCAAATAAATCACTACCCTCTATTTTCAGTCTATTTAAGGGACAATGTTTCTAATTAGCGATCGAAGCAGTAACACTTTCTCTGAAACAAATATGGAATAAAGTAAAGTCCACTTCAACTCGGGAAATTTTGAAATTGACACTAAAGCTTCAATGCGTGAGAGGCAGCACAAGTTGACAAAACACAAGTATTATTATTATTGATAGCCTAGACTGTTGTGGGCACAATGAAATAGTAAATGGCATATAATAGTGAAAATTCAACTCCGCTTATATTTTTTTTATATGCTATACTATGGTAATAACATCCGTGAAGTTGACTGCACGGTCATTATCACGTATACTCAAGATTGTAAAATCCACTGTTTGGTCGAGACTTTGTAGGGACTAGCCGGAGACCAACTTTTGATTTGACTATTTTGACCGATTATAACCGATTTTGACCAAATAAATCTGCCTTTGACTGGATAAATCCGACTTTTGACCAATTTTGACCCGCTGAACTGCGACTTTTGGTCGAAATGGCCTACTCAGCTCAGACTACTTCAAAATCACGACTAGTCGGGGACTAGGGCTAACTTTTACAACCATTTATATACTATTTCTGTGTTGAGTTACGTATACTACATATTTTGGTCTCCAAAGCTTAGCTTTCACAAACATATTGTATTTTTATTTTGCGTTGTGAAATATCATACATACTGTCTGTAGGTAGATTAAAGGAACCCAGTATTATAAAATTTTACAAAATAGAATTACATATAAAAAAGGCACCTTATCTCTTGAACGAGTGCTGGTGAAATTGCTCTGCTTTTCCTTAGGCTTGCTTCCACTAACCAAGGGTCTAACATTCCTAATTCCATTAGTGTCTTCCCTTACGTTTCCAGTGTTTGTTGTATATCTAGCATGCCTTTCAGATATCATATGACCCGAACTAAGTCGTTCTCCAGTTGCAGTTCTTGCTAGTGCATCCAAAGTAAGAATTTCTTAAAATAAACCTAATCAAAACATGCTTTCATATTTACATGGAAAACGGGTCAAGTTGGGACGGTTTGGGGAATGGGTCAAATAAAAATTTGGGTTAAAATGGGTCATGGGTCAAACAGGTCAAATTTTTAAACGAGTCTAAATGGGCCAGGTTGACTTTTTGTCTGGCCTTGTTTTAGAGGAATTGCGCTATGTTTTATTTCTTTTCAAGTGATATTAAGGGATACCTTGTTTAGATATTTCATCAGCTTCTTCCATGTGAACTCTCATCCTTTTTTTGCTTGGAGATGCCTTATGTTGATCCTTTTGTGGGCCCATTAAATGATAGCCCAACATCTCGTCTTTCCTTGGTGAAGCCTTATCGTTTGATGGGCTCATCAAAAGATGGTCCAGAGAATCTTCATCACTTAATATATTGGTGCTAATATTCTCTTCATTAGCAAGTTGATCCCCAAGCCTTTGAAGATGAGCTTGTGACCTATAAGAAAATTAGAACATTAAAAGGTAAAGGAAAAGATAAAACAAAATAAATAAATTGGGTTAGCTCTCACAGAATGTGCAAAACAGTATATAAATGTATAGTAAAAGATCATGCCTCTTCAGTTCATCTTGTATCCTTGAGTGACGAATATTTGCCTTAACAAACTTCCTAATCTTGGAAGAAATTCTGGCATATTACAAGTTATTTTTACAAGAAAACAGTAAGTGTAACTATACAGCTTAAAATTTCAAATTTCAAATGTATAACGTATAAAAGGATTAAAGATTGGCTATTATTCATCAAATACCTTTTGCATTCCTCTTTCTCTGAAGACAGTTGCTTCTCAAGCTCTTCAATTTTAGAACTTAGACTATCTGCTTCGTGTACGCTTTCTTCCAAATACATCTACACAGCATCACATTCGTTATAAGATACGCAATAATGCTAAAAACAAGGAAATAAAAAAGTATATATAATTATAATTTTCCAGTCCCAAGAAAAAGGGCCTATTGCATACATAACACACGTGACATGACTTGAAATGAAGTTATATATAAATTTAATTTTAGTGTGTGATAGCCTCCATCACAGTTTATAAGAATTACATCTGCTTTAGAAAACAGATGATATATAAACAAAAGCTTGTCGAAACGCTCAAGAAAAGAAAAACAAAAAGATCTTACCTGTAATTTATGCTTGTGATCTTCTAGGTTTTCAACTTCAGATCGCATTTGCTCCAACTAAATCATGGATTTAGAAAGAAACGCGAAAAAATAAGAGACCTGAGAGCTCAATCTTTATAAGACTAAAGTAAACTTGTGATTTGTAATTCAATAAAAGTTAAACCTGCTCATCATGATCATCCTTTGATTCTGATAATGAAGGTTTTCTATCCCTGCCTTGCCGTTCAGCCCCATTTGACACTCTCAAGCTTCCAGAAATATCACTTTCACCATCAAAGTGCGGTTTCTTTCTTTGACCCCAGTCACTAATATAAACGACATACAGAAATGTATGACAAAGTAATGTCGATTATCTCAATGAATCTGTAAAAACCTTATCCAAAACGCACCTCTTTTTACCAAATCTTGGAGAACTATGACCTTGAGATGTGAGTCGATCTCTTGAATCGCGGTCAAACGAGTTCCTACGAGGTGGGGACCGCAGTTTTCCAATCTTCTCTCGTAAATCGGCACCGCGATAATCACGCCTCCCTGCGGAAAATATGAAAAGAATATTTCCAGTAGGCTGAAGACGAATCCGCTTATTCGAATTTACATAAACCATATGGCCCTCAGTAATTAACAAAGATACAGCTGACCCATCATAACAATAACGAAAGGCGATTGAGCCTTCTTTCGAGATCCAAAGGCGGTCACGGTCCATATTAAATACACCTCTAACATAGATAAAAGAAGTGCATATATCCATGTTTGAGGTGCAACATCAAGAAAACATTTGCATAACAAATAAGATTGTAGATAATTCTTTTCTTGAAGAATATGGACATAATTTGGTCTGAAATTCTCCTTGACGTCATAGACGAAATATATAACACATATTTCATCTTCCATTCAATAGGCGAGCTCAGAGAGAAAGTAGGCCCAACTCCACCAGAGCATGCAAGTGAGAACTTTACAGAAAAGCATTTGAATACATGAAAAAACACGTCTGGTGACGCCTAAGCCACAAATCTTCGGAAAATTAGTTGTTTCACTTCGTAGATACACAAATACAAAAGAAGATGAGGTCCCCAAGAGACAAAAACTTGATTATTGATAATGAGAGACAACTTCTGGTAGATTATTTGTCTCAAAATGACAACAGATGACATATGTCTAGTCAATCAAAGATAAGTAGGGAGTTCCCTGTCCTACATATACTCAAAAAGGCATTATGGGCAGCAACCTTTTTGACTTAAGATTGATTTTAAGACATGATGAAACGGCAACCTAAAGAGCTGAAAGCTCCTTAGATAACATATCAAGGATTGAATAGCCATTCAGGGGAACAACCAAAATGCAGGCATGGGCCTACTTGTGTAATTTCAAATACAAATAGTTAGATCATTAGCTTTAAAAACCATTCAAATAAGAAAATGAGAATAAGATATATGTATAAGCTTCATCAAATGATAACAACACATATTTAATTGGATCAAACAAAAAGAAAAATCATCTATATCTGATTCTTTAGCCATCCATCCTATAAATTTCCACAATGTTGCTCATGCGTAGTATGTTAGAAGCTAGCCAAACAAAAAAATTATCATCGAATTATTATCTAACCAACAATGGTTTGGCAAATAAACTTTAGTGCGATAGAAGCTAGCAATAAAAACAAAATATCATCGCACTCAATCCATCTATCCTGTCTGATTGAGTGCACTTTCTCTCGATTCCTCTCGTTGGTATTACACGAGTTCTATCTAAGAGTGAATTTGACCTCTGCTTCCCAAGCAAATAAAATATCATCTCACTCAATAAGGGTGTAGCAATAAAAACAAAATATCATCGCACTCAATCCATCTATCATGTCTGATTGAGTGCACTTTCTCTCGATTCCTCTCGTTGGTATTACACGAGTTCTATCTAAGGGTGTAGCTGAGGATTTGACCTCTGCTTCCCAAGCAAATAATATTCAAAGCATTGTATGCACTTATATAATAATGATTGACCGCATAAGGTTACCGTATATTTGGCCAATCCTAGAACCATAACAAATCAATTATTCAAAAAAGGCAAGAGAATAAATACAGAAAACACTAGTTTTAAGAACATATCTTTTCCCATACAATTATTCAAAACTCATACCATTGCAATTAACAAACTTAACCGTTTGTTCAACATTCTCTAACAAAATTTTATGACGTCATTACTTAATCAATTACTCGTCAATAAACAACACTGGATGTTATATGTGGCTCAATTATACGAAACCCTAACATCCTGATACATCTATTATACAAATTTAGAATGAATAATATGAATAACATATAAATGGAAACATGGATAAGAAATTGAAGGGAGTGAACAGTATTCGTACCATTAAATGAGGAGGATGAAGAATTAGGTTTATTAGAATTATGATTATTATTATGATTATAGCGACGGAGCTCAGCGTCACCATGTGCGAAAGAACAGTTGTGACGATTGCAAAGACCTTTTCTATACTGAAGGCATATCCTCGTTTTAAAAACCTTCTGTCCAGCCATTATCTAATTCGATTTCACAACTATCTATCTATCTATCTATCTATGCAATTTTTGTAGTTTCCTTGATGATATATACACAGACACGAAAGAAGATGAATTAAGTGTGGTCGATCACTCGATCAGTCAGCGAACCGCCGGTTTAGGCCTAGGGCAAAATTAATTATTTTGTTTTGATTTGATGAAGGTTTAGATAATATTTAATTTAATACTATATTTTTTTGGGAAAAAAAAGAGAGTTAGATATAGATATTAGACATAGACATAGATGATAACTAGAAACAAATTCGACCGCGCGTTACTGCGGTTATATTCGACGCGCGGTCGAATTTAGATATACGTTCTTTGGTACCTAACATATCTAGTAGATTGGGTTGTTTGTTGGACGTGTATGTATGTAATATAGCCCGAAATATTTAGTGTTTTTTTAACGATGTCCGTTTCGCGTATAGTTAGTCGCGTTGTGTTCGTAAAATTATTTCGAGTTAAGCAGTGGTCTCGGGAAAATTTAACTCGCACGCACCCAGCGAGAATATAGGGCCCGTTATCTAGTGTTTTTTTAACGATGCCCGTTTTCGCGCATACTTAGTCCCGTTGTGTTCATTAGATTTTTTCGAGTTGAACGGTGGTCTCGGAAAAATTTAACTCGCACCGAGCGAGAAGATATGAAAGGACCTGTCCTAATCCATCCGGACGAAGTCCATATCGATTATAAATGATTCACAACAGTTGATTACATCGCGAGGTACTTGACCTCTATATGATACATTTTACAAACATTGCATTCGTTTTTGAAAAGACAATCTTTCATTACATCGAAAGTTGACGACATGCATACCATTTCATAATATATCTAACTATAATTGACTTAATAATAATCTTGATGAACTCAACGACTCGAATGCAACGTCTTTTGAAATATGTCATGCATGACTCCAAGTAATACCTATTGCACAGCGGAAGATTTCTTTCGTACCTGAGAATAAACATGCTTTCAAGTGTCAACCAAAAGGTTGGTGAGCTCATTAGTTTATCATAAATAATCATTTCATAATCTTAATAGACCACAAGATTTCATATTTCCATTTCTCATAAATAAGCGTCCCATACATAGAGACAAAATATCATTCATATGGATTGAACACAGGTAACCGACATTCACAATATACATATAAGAATATCCCCATCATTCCGGGATCCTCCTTTGGACATGATATAAATTTCGAAGTACTAAAGCATCCGGTACTTTGGATGGGGCTTGTTGGGCCCGATAGATCTATCTTTAGGATTCGCGTCAATTAGGGTGTTTGTTCCCTAATTCTTAGATTACCAGACTAAAAGGGGCATATTCGATTTCGATCATTCAACCATATAAAGTAGTTTCAATTACTTGTGTCTATTTCGTAAAACAGTTATAAAAACAGCGCATGTATTCTCAGTCCCAAAAATATATATTGCAAAAGCATTTAAAAAGGAAGCAAATGAAACTCACCTATTGTATTTTGTAGTAAAAATACATATGACGACATTGAACAAGACATGGTTGTCCTCGGATTCACGAACCTATATCATTTATATGTACATTAACACACATATTTGTAATCGAACAAATTTATATATATTATTAATTGTGAAATTATATGTTCTATTAATAATCTAATTAACTATATTTATCTTATATACTTTAGATAAATAATTAGTATTTACTATAAAATTATTAAATTAGTTATGTCATTTAGTTATGTTATATGTATTAAATGAATTTCTATATATCTAATATTTATTTGATAAAGTAATACTACAAAGTTGTATCTTTATATAATAATAATAATGATAAAAATAATAATGATAATGATGATAATTCTAATAATAATAGTAATGATAATAATAATATTACTAAAAATAAATATACTTTAAAATAGTAAAATAATGATATTATTAATGATAAAAGTAATAATGATATTAATAAAAATAATGATTTTAATTATAAAGATACTACCAATAATAACTTTTATGATAATACCTAATAATATTACTTTATAATAATAATAATAATAAGTTTTCTACTAGTGATACTAATAATAATGATAATAATAATACTTAATGATAATACTATTTATTATGTTAATAATCATATTACTAATATTGGTCATAATAATAATTAACTTAATAACAACCACAATTAATAATAACAATAATAATAATAAAAATAATAATACTAGAAACTACCTTTAAAAGCTTTTTCCTAAAAAAATGCCCCAGACAAAGCTTGAACCCATGACCTCTCGTTCTACACAAACACCACTAACCAACTGCTCTACTTATCTTTTACTAATATAACACGGATTTAAATCACTATAACTAGTGTCTGTTGTCTTCCATTTACTATCAGCCCAACAGAATATATTACAGCCCATATGTAGATCTTCGGCCCAATCAAAACACTGGATCAAAGCAGCCCAATAACACTTTTAATTAACCTGGTTTGATGGGTTTTTGGTGATGCGATTTCATTTAGAACAAACAGCAACGCATCATCAACATTTTACTTAGACATCATTGATGTCAAAGCTAAGGTATACGAAATAGTTTATATTTTACTAGGAAAAACTATTAAATACGATACAATTTTACACAAGATATTTATTTATTTATAGAATGGATATACTTAAACCTTGCTACAACACTTATAGGCAGTGTACCTAATCGTACAGTAGTGTAGTTTTTAGTAAGTCCGGTTCGTTCCACAGGGAATCTTTTTTAAACAAAGCTCAACACTATATTAGTTTACTTTTATATAAATACAAACATATATATAAGTAATATTATTATTATAAAGGGGGGTTTTTACCGTTTAATGACCGGTTTGTCGATTTTAAGACTTTAGTCGCAGTTAAAACCTAATGTAAAATATAAAATAAATATAAGACTTAAATTAAAGCGTAAAGTAAATAACGATAATGAAATTGCGAATAATAAAAGTGCGATAAAATAAACTTGCGATAATTAAAGAGTACGATAATTAAAAGTGCAATTAAATAACAATAAATAAAAATGCGATAATTAGAAGTGCAATTAAATATAAAATAAAGGAAATTAAATATGAAATAAAAGAATTATGCTTATTTAAACTTCCGTAATCATGATGTTTGATGTGTTGATTTTAGTTTTATGCCCATGGGTTAATTGTCCTTTGTCCTGGATTATTTAATATGTCCGTCTGGTTTTTGTCCATAACAGTCCATCAGTCATAAATATAAAGTGCGAGTGTCCTCATCGAATTATTCTTATACCCGAAGTTAAATATTCCAACTAATTGGGGATTCGAATTGTAACAAGGTTTTAATACTTTGTTTAATGAATACACCAGGTTATCGACTGCGTGTAAATCAAGGTTTTACTACTTTGTTAACAATTACACCAATTACCCTTGAATGTAATTTCACCCCTGTTTTAATTATTCTAGTGGCTATTAATCCATTCCCGTGTCCGGTTAAATGAACGATTATTCGTACATATAAATACCCCGCCCATCGTGTCCGATCGAGTGTATATGGTAATTTATAGGGACGCCCAATTGTAAATCTTTATATTAACATTAACAAACTTTCATTTATTTAAACAAATATAAAGCCCATTAATAGCCCATAGTCTAATTTCTACAAGTGTCGTTCTTTTGTCCAAACCCCAATTATGGTACAAAGCCCAATTACCCAATTTTAGTAATTAGCCCAACATCATGATTACTTCGTTTTAAATAAGCATAATAATAACTTAGCTACGAGACATTAATATAAAAAGGTTGAACATAACTTACAATGATTAAAGATAGCGTAGCGTTACACGGACAGAATTTCGACTTACACCCTTACAATATTCGCTAACATACCCTTATTATTAGAATTATAATTAAAATTAAAATTAAAATATAAATTATATATATATATATATCGTTTACATATGAGAGAAGAGAGAAAAAGATTATGAATTGCGATCAGAATTCGGTTGCTTTTATAGGAAAAGTCAAATTTTGGGGCTCCGCGACTCGCGGTGAAAACCTCTTCAAACTCCGCGAGTCGCGGAGGTTACTTTTACAGCTCAGAGGAGTTTGGCTCTTTGTTTACCGACGGTTTATAATATATAATATATATATATATATATATATATAATTAATATAATTAATTATATATTATATTATATTTATATACATAGTTAACTTGTAATTTTTAGTCCGTTGCGTCGAGCGTTAAGAGTTGACTCTGGTCCCGGTTCCGGATTTTCGAACGTCCTTGCGTACAATTTAATATCTTGTACTTTGCGTTTTGAATCTTGTACTCTTGTAATTTCGAGACGTTTCTTATCAATAATTGGAACCTTTTTGATTGTCTTTTGTTCTTTTGAGCTTTTTGGTCGTTTGCGTCTTCAATTCGTCGAATCTGTCTTTTGTCTTCACCTTTTATTATTTAAACGAATATCTCTTGTAAATAGAACAATTGCAACTAAAAGCTTGTCTTTCTTGAGGAATAATGCTATGAAATATATGTTCGTTTTTAGCATTATCAAATATTCCCACACTTGAGCGTTGCTTGTCCTCAAGCAATATTGTCTTGAAATACTAGAATCACTTATTTATTCTTCACACTTTGTACATCAGTGATTTCTATACGGCGGTATAAACAATGGTAGTAACGATATGGTTTACAGTCCCACATGACTATAAAAATTTAGATCCATTAAGGAAATTGGATCTTTATGAAAACATTTGATCTTTTGAAAATTAAATCTAGTTTTTACCCTAGATAAGTTTTCCGGGATAACCCTTTTCCGGTGTTTGCAAAATATTTTTGTGGGTTTGGTGGGTTTCAGATTTGAAAATTTTAGCTCAAAACTTGCGGTTTTGTGTCACCCACTTGCTAACCTTGTATTTGGAAAGCAACACGTCCAGTTTACTTGTCCCGTATATTACCTTTCGATAAACTACCGTCCGGTTGTAAAGGAAAGCGTTGAACAAGCAACTGTTAAGGCAATGTCCCCTGACATGCTTTTAATTATGGTCTATAACGTGTCGGACGCAATTACTATCCTTGGTAGGAGCAATAGTAAAGCTCACCCTTATAATTTTTCGGTATGGCACAAGGTCCTGTCTTTGACCACTATGCAACCACCGTTCTTACGGTTGACACCCGATTTAGTTCAGGTGACCTAATGAATTCCAGGTGAATTCCTAGGATTTTACGTTCAATGGTAATGAACGCATTGAAAATAGGGTTTTCAGAAAACAAATCGGTTTGTAATTTTGATCAAAATATTTTCTCGTTCAAGCTCGAGTTTAGATATCATTGAATTCCATGAGTTTGAATTCTCAATCTTTAGGGTCAATCTCTAGGATTGAGTAATATCAGTCTTAAAAGCTGATTTTTAATCTTTAAGGAGATTATCCTTTCTGGGGATCTGATTCATTAGTCTTATCCAGCTAATTTGCATGGTGCCCCCCCATTTTACAAGATAAATCCTTCTCAAAGTTAGGATAAATCTGACCACTTGGCGACCCTGTTTAATGCTGAGGTCCGTGGATTTCCAACCGATTTTAGTGATGACTTTTCTAGATTTTTCGTCAACCTACAGCTGGTCTGGACGACAACTTCTTGACCTAAATTAAGAAGCGCGTTTCTTTTTCGGAAGACTTTACTTCCTTTTAATGATGGAATTGATTCATCGTGTAGATCCATCTCTTCTTTTCTTTTATCGGGTAAAACAGTTTAGTTTAGTCCAAAGCAAGAGTATTTTCAGTTATTTGTTACAGATATATGTGACATATGTTTAAGATAACTTGGTAAATTTTCCCACACTTGGCTTTTATTTTCCTTTTTATCGTCCTCTATTCCATTTTAAATGAATTTTAACATTTTAGTTTGTTTCTCAATTTATGTCCTTTCCGAGGTAACAATAATTTCGGTGTTAAAACCTAGTTTTATCGTTCATAAATATGTATAAACATGATTTTGAATTCATTTAATTGAAAATTTTTAAAAATTTTACTAGAATTGGGTAGTTAGTATATAAGACTAGGGCTGCTCTTTTTTTTCTTCAGAGAGCACTAGATTCTAATACAACTACTGATTTACTAGTATTTTTAATGGTAACCAAGTGTATAAAGTAAAAATTTTTAAAATCCAAAAGAATTTAACTTTAAAATCCGAAAGAATTTAACCCCTTCCCACACTTAAGATCTTTCAATGCCCTCATTTGCAAGAAATCAGTAACAATTTAAATTATTGAGGGTGATTTGTGTGAAAATGATTAAATTTTTTACCAAAGTTTCCAAATATATTGGCGTTTGTTTGCTGAATGATAAATGGTGCACATCATTTGTTCATTCCGTCTTGTTGTTATTTCACATATATTTTGCATCTTGTCGTCAAAATTAGTTGCTTTTGCTGAACTTAATGCCAGTCTTTGAAAATGCGTTGTTTTACCCTGTTGTGTACATAAGATAAACTGCAAACATATATACATATTTTTGAAGTTTGGTATATTACCCCACATTCAAAAATTATTAAAATCTAAGAATAAAAGTTAGATAATTATAAAAATGATTACAATATTAACAAAAGTATTAAACGTATCAATAATTACAAATTACAAAATAAAAAAAAATAATAAGTAAACTAAGGATGATATTGGTACCAATAGGGGTTCCAGGCATAACCATAGGTGCTATAGAATGCTTCGGCAGGGTCATACGTAGGATACGGTGGCTGCATCTCTATAGACCAAGGAGGAAAGATGGGTTTCGGTGTAGGAATATAGTTTCTACCTATATGTTGGCAATGAGCTATGATCTGGTTCTGATGAACTTGCCAATCTTCAAATGCTCTCTGTCTAGCATTTTCGTATTCCTGAGAAGCTATAAACCTATGCATTTCTTGCATCTCATTCCCCCCTCCTACATTACCTTGTTGTTGGTTTCTCTCCACCTGTGGATGTCTACCATGGTATCGTACTGCGGCGTTATTTTGCCTATTCAAAACTTTCGCACCATGGTATACATTTAAACCTATAGTATCGCGGGGTTCCGGTTCTTCTACTAATAATCCCCCCGACTTATATCCACACCGAGATATTCACCAATCAAAGTAATAAAAATACCACCTCCTATTATGCTATGCGGTCGCATCCCCCGAACCATAGCTGATAAATAATAACCCACACAATACGGTATACTTACAGCGCTTTGTGGGTCTCGAATACACATATGGTAAAACAAATCTTGTTCATTTACATTTTCCTTGTTTTTACCCCTTTGTGTAATCGAATTAGCTAAAAACCTATGTATCACTCTTAATTCGGCTCTATCTATATCCAAATAAGAGTAATTTCCCCCTTTGAAACGGTGATGGCTTGTCATTTGACTCCACACATCGTGTGTATCAAAATTTTCATCTATCTTTCTACCGTTTAGTATCAATCCTCTACAATCGGCAGACGCTAATTCCTCAGGCGTATATATACGTAAAGCCTGAGCCATGTCCAGTAAAGACATGTGGCGCATCGAACCGCCTAACAAAAATCTAATAAAAGAACGATCGGTTAAATTAGCTACCCGATCATTCAACTCTATACTACATAACAATTCTTCACACCATACTTTATATACAGGTCTACGTATGGTGAATAAACATACCCAGTCATTAAAAGAAGAATTACCATACCTCTGTACAAGTAATTTCCTAATTAGCCCGGCCAATTTTACAGCTTCTAAGGGTCCCCATTCTATGACCCTTGGTACCTCAACAACCTTAGAATGAAGAGTATGCAAACCCCGTTGATATTTTGGATAATCTATCCAAAGTCTGTCAAATCTCAGGTTCGGGTGCAATTCTTCCAAGTGCATATCGTAAAAGGTCATGACTGGATGAGGTATATCCTGCTTGTAGTAGTTATCCACCTCCTGTTGTTCCAAATTCTCAGCAGGAGCATTGCGGGCTTGGGATGAAGATTCACCCCTTTCATTCTGCAAAACACATCAAACACAATTTTTGTGCATCCAAATATGCATTAGTGTCAGCAAAATCATCAATCAAAATAATTACAATGACATTATCAATTTATATCAAACTTAAGCTCATTTTCACATTTTTATCAAATCTACACTTTTTCAAATAAGCATATACGAAAATGTTCGCCAAGTTCATAAGCATTCAACTCTAATAACATGTCAAAATAATCATTACTAGCAATTAAACAAGTCTCAAATGGCATTATCTTTCAAAAATCAAGTTCATGAATTTTAGACTTGAAAAAGTCTACTTTAATTCTCAAAATCATGTTTAGGCTCAAAATTTGGATCATTTAACTACCTAGACATGTTACACTACTTAATTTAGCAACAATTCATGACAAAAATCGGCCATAACCTGTTTATATCAAAAAGCCCCAAATTTGCTCAAGAACACAAACCCTAGATTACTCAAAATTTGAAGTTTAAGGCTTCTAATCATGTTAAACAGCATCAATCTAGGTTATACAAGCATAATACATAAACAATTTAAGCATAATTATACTAAAAAGCATCAAAATCAAATTGGGGAAAAAATTGCTCAAGAACACCAAATTTCGGATTAAATGGTGTTTAGGTGTAGAAATTTACCGTTTTTCTTGAGTAATTCTTAGATAGCATCCTTCTCAACATGATTTTAGCAAAAAATTTGGTGATTAACGGTTAAAAATTGGGATTTTTGGGGTGTATTTTTCGAGTTTTTGGGGTTTTTGTTCGCTGTTCTTCGCAGTATTTTTGGGTGGGGGAGTGAACTGCTCTGTTTTTTACGTTTTATTTTTTTCTGGGAATTGGTCCCTCCGCGAGTCGCGGGGATTTACCCTCCAAACTCCGCGACTCGCGGAGTTTGGTATTTTTTTTTTTTTTTTTTTTATAAACTTTAACTTATTAAAACAATTAAGTACTTAATTTTAAAATTTTTTTTCCCTTGTTATTTAGGACGAGGTCGTTTCGGATCGATGTCCTAGTCCGTCCCTCGACAAAATTTTAAAATTTGTCTTTTTGTAGCGATTGTTTTAAAAGCTAAGATTTTTGGGTTTTTTCAATGTTTTTGGCATACTTTAATTCAATAAGATTAAAAATAATGATAATAAAAGTTCTCGTCCCTCCCTCGGGTAAAGCAATTTCGGTTCAAAGACCTAGTCTTCAACTTACGACGAATTTTAAAAATCATATTCTTAACTTAATGAGATAAAGTAAATTTTTGTTTTTAAATTCACACAACTTAAATATAAAATTCAAAATTAATATTAAAAATTCACACCAAACTTAAAATTTGAAATGCATAAAATTAAAAATTAATATTTTAAAAATTAATTCACACCAAACTTAATTTAAAAATTTATAAATTCATACTAAACTTATATTAATTTTTCAAATATTTACAATTTTAAATATATTGTTTTTATAAAGTTTACAATATTAATTTAAGATTTAAATATTAATTTTAAAAACATGGTAAAAATAAAATTAAAAATCTTTTTGTCTTTTTATCCCACTTTAATCAATCAAATATTATCAAAAATATGCGCCCCTCTTTTCGGTAAAGTAATTTCGGTTCCAAGACCTAATTTAACTCATGACGAATTTTTGAAATATTTTGGGTTGATTGATTAAAGATATTTATACCTTAAGAATAAACGTTAAATTTCGCAGTGATGTAATAAATTTTTGAATGATATCAATAATTTCGGTCGCCAAACCTAATTTTATTCAATACCAATTTAATACTTTTTAGCGAACAAATTAGCGTTTATTATCAAAAGGTTAAAAATAAAAATAAAAATAAAAACTGTACAGACATACCTGTGAAATAGATTTCTTAGTTATATGATCTATCCCATTCATAAGATAGTCGGTTTAATTGGTTTTCCATGGCTACATAGGCGTAACCTCGAGCATTCAGTATCTTTTCTTCTAAACATATGAACGGTCCGTCTCTGCATAAAGTAACAAATTCGGTATTTGAATAGGTTTGATTATTGGAACATTTACCTCCATGTGACCATTTTCCGCATTTGTGACATCGTTCTAGGTGTCGTGCTCTTCTTTTCACTGCGGATTTTGATTTTCCTTTACCAAATTGTAACTTATTATCTTCGCATCTGGATTCTTTTCTAACTCCGTCCATTCTTTCTCTGATTACTGATACTATTTCACTCGGTAGTATGTCATTATTTCTTTTAGTGATCAAAGCGTGTAGCATTAGACCATGGTTTAGTTCACAGGCAGTCTTCATTTTGTAAAAACCTAAAAAAAATAAAAATTCAGAATGGGGGGAGAAGACTAGTTCTTTAGGGTCTGCTAGGGAAAGACCATTCGGGTTCCATTTTCGAGATTTACACGAAAACAGACAATCTAACTCTAACAGAAATATATATTATCCTTTAAAGACTTGATTCTCCCCACACTTAGTTAGCTGTGGTGTCGAAATTGTGATTAACTTCGTTGTCGACTTCCATCGGACCATGTATGTAATGTTTAACTATGTGACCATTAACTTTAAATTCAATCCCATTTGAATTTATTAATTCTATCGTTCCGTATGGGAAAACTCTTTTGACTATGAATGGTCCAGACCATCTTGATTTCAATTTTCCAGGAAATAGCTTGAATCGTGAATTGAAAAGAAGAACTCTGTCTCCTTCTTTAAATTCTTTTGAACTTCTGATTCTTTTATCATGCCATTTCTTCGTTCTTTCTTTATAGATTAACGAATTTTCGTATGCTTCATGTCTTAATTCTTCTAATTCGTTTAGTTGACTTAATCGTAGACGTCCGGCTTCATGTAAATCAAGATTACATGTCTTCAAAGCCCAAAATGCTTTGTGTTCAATTTCTACTGGAAGATGACATGCTTTTCCATAAACAAGTCTAAAAGGTGTGGTTCCAATTGGAGTTTTGTAGGCTGTTCTAAAAGCCCAGAGTGCATCCTCCAATTTAATGGACCATTCCTTCGGATTTGATCCTATGGTTTTCTCTAGAATACGTTTTAAAGCTCGGTTGGTATTTTCAACTTGTCCACTTGTTTGTGGATGATATGCGGTGGAGATTTTATGAGTTACTCCATATCTTTTAAGAACTTTCTCAAGTTTATTATTACAGAAATGAGTACCCCGATCACTTATTAAAGCTTTCGGTGTTCCAAACCTTGCAAAAAGACGTTTTAAAAAGTTGACTACAACTCGTGCATCGTTAGTTGGGAGAGCTTGTGCTTCCGCCCATTTAGATACATAATCAATGGCTACGAGTATATATAGATTATTATGAGATTTTGGAAATGGACCCATAAAGTCAATACCCCAAATGTCAAATACTTCACATACTTGGATGACATTTTGTGGCATTTCATCACGTTGACTTATTTTTCCGGCCCTTTGACATGCATCACAGGATTTGCAAAGAAGGTGTGCATCTTTGTAAATTGTAGGCCAATAGAATCCAGCTTCATAAACTTTTCTTGCTGTTAGTTGAGGCCCATAATGCCCTCCTGTTGGTCCTGTGTGACAATGGTTTAAAATTTTACTAGCTTCATCTCCAAATACACATCGGCGTATTATTCCATCGGGACAACTTTTAAACAGATGTGGATCTTCCCAAAAATAGTGTTTTATATCACTGAAGAATTTCTTTCGTCTTTGGTACGATAATCCTTTTTCAAGGAATCCACAAACTAAGTAGTTTGCATAGTCTGCAAACCATGGGATTTCTTTATAATCTATCTTCAATAGATATTCATCAGGAAAGTTGTCTTGTATGGCTGATTCATTTAGAACTTCTAATTCGGGATTTTCAAGACGAGAAAGATGATCAGCGGCGAGATTTTCTGCTCCTCTTTTATCTCGGATTTCAATATCAAACTCTTGTAAGAGTAAGATCCAACGGATTAATCTTGGTTTAGCATCTTGTTTTGAAAATAGGTATCTAAGAGCAGAATGGTCGGTATAGACCACCGTTTTTGCTAGAACGAGATATGATCGAAATTTGTCAAAAGCAAAGACAATAGCAAGGAGTTCTTTTTCAGTAGTTGTATAATTTGTTTGTGCTCCTTGTAACGTCTTACTAGCATAATATATAGGTTGAAATCGTTTTTCAATCCTTTGTCCTAAAACGGCTCCCATTGCAAAATCACTTGCATCGCACATTAGTTCAAATGGTAGATTCCAATTTGGTGTTATCATGATCGGCGCATTAGTGAGTTTTTCTTTAAGAATATTAAAAGATTTGATACACTCATCTGAAAAGATGAATGGCGCATCCTTTTCTAGGAGTTTATTCATAGGAGTGGTAATTTTAGAAAAATCTTTTATGAAACGTCGATAAAAACCGGCATGCCCTAGAAAACTCCTAACTCCTCTAACATTGGTGGGATGTGGAAGTTTAGCAATTACATCTACTTTAGCTCTATCCACTTCAATTCCTTCTTTTGAAATTTTATGTCCAAGAACGATGCCTTCTTTAACCATGAAATGGCATTTCTCCCAATTAAGTACTAGATTTGATTGTTCGCATCTAATTAGCATTCGTTCCAGATTAACTAGACATGATTTAAATGTATCACCGAAGACTGAAAAGTCATCCATGAATACTTCCATGCATTCTTCTATCATGTCGTGAAAAATCGCCATCATGCACCTTTGAAAGGTTGCAGGGGCGTTGCAAAGTCCAAATGGCATGCGTTTGTAAGCAAAAGTACCATAAGGGCACGTGAATGTGGTTTTCTCTTGGTCCTCAGGTGCTATTGGAATTTGAAAATATCCGGAAAATCCATCTAGAAAACAATAGTAACTATTTCCGGCTAATCTTTCCAACATTTGATCTATGAAAGGTAAGGGAAAGTGATCTTTTCTGGTGGCGTCATTTAATTTTCTATAATCAATACATACACGCCATCCTGTTACAGTCCTAGTAGGAATAAGCTCATTTTTCTCATTTGTAATGACAGTCATGCCACCCTTCTTAGGTACGCATTGAACTGGGCTTACCCATGGACTATCAGAAATTGGATATATCAAACCTGCATCTAGCAGTTTAATAATCTCTTTCTTAACTACATCTTGCATATTAGGATTTAGTCTTCGTTGGCGTTGCACATACGTTTTATGACCTTCTTCCATAAGGATTTTATGTGTGCAATACGAAGGACTTATTCCTTTAATATCATGAATCTTCCATGCAATGGCTGGTTTATGAGCTTTCAACACAGAAATGAGTTGTGATTTCTCATTTTCAGTAAGAGAAGACGATATTATTACAGGTAATTCAGATTCACCATGTAAATAAGCGTATTCCAAATGGTTTGGAAGTGGCTTTAACTCTAATTTCGGAGGTTCTTCTATCGATGATTTATATCGATATCTGTCTTCTTCTTTTAGCATTTGAATTTCTTCTGTTGTTGGTTCATATCCATTAGCTATAAGTGTAGCTAACATTTCAGCTTCATCAATTGGTTCATTACCTTCTCCTAAAGAACATTCTCCTGTTCCTTGTAATTCTAGAAATTCTTCTAATAATTCTGCATGTGCATCTATAGTTTGAATATAATAACATGTATCATCTGCAGATTGTGGTTGTTGCATTGCTCTATCAACTGAAAAGGTAACACTCTCATCCTCTATACTTAGGGTCAATTTCTTACCGAACACGTCTATCATTGCTTTAGCCGTGTTTAAGAATGGTCTTCCTAATATGAGAGGAACTTGAGAATCTTCTTCCATGTCCAAAATAACAAAATCTACTGGAAATACTAAAGTACCAACTTTAACTAGCATGTTCTCCATTATCCCTCTAGGATATTTTATTGATCTATCGGCTAGTTGTATGCTTATTCTTGTTGGTTTCAATTCTCCAAGGTCTAGTTTAGCGTATAGTGAATACGGCATTAGATTTATACTAGCACCTAAGTCTGCCAATGCTTCTATTGAACTAAGACTACCCAGAAAACATGGAATTGTGAAACTTCCTGGATCGGATAGTTTTTCTGGTATCTTATTCAACAGCACTGCTGAACAATTAGCATTCATAGTAACAGCCGAGAGTTCTTCCATTTTCTTTCTATTTGAGATTAGATCTTTCAAGAATTTAGCATATCTTGGCATTCCTGAAATCACATCAATGAAAGGAAGATTTACATTTATCTGTTTAAACATATCCAAGAATTTGGATTGCTCGGCTTCAAGTTTTTCTTTCTTCATTTTACTCGGGTAAGGAAGTGGTGGTTGGTATGGTTTAACATAAGGTTTATCCTTAACTGTGTTATCTTCATTAACTTTTTCAACTACCGGTTCTTTTTCCTTATCTTGATCAGGTTGTGGTTCTTGTGGAGTAGGAATAGTTTCATCAGAAGTTACAGGTATTTCAGGTGGTTTAAGTGTTGTACCACTTCTTGTGGTAATAGCTTTAGCTGTTTCATTCCGGGGGTTAGCATTTGTATCGCTTGGTAAACTTCCCTGTTTTCTTTCACCTATTAATCTTGCTAGGTTACTTACTTCTTGTTCTAGATTTTGAATAGAAGCTTGTTGATTTCTAAATGCTTGAGCATTTTGTTCATTAGTTTGTTTTTGAAATGTGAAAAACTGCGTTTGAGTTTCAACTAGCTTCGTCATCATATCTTCTAAATTCGGCTTTTTATCATCGGTTTGTTGTGGTGGTTTGTTTTGAAAATTCGGTCTTTGCTGATTGTAAGTATTATTGGATACTTGTTGATTGCTAGGACCTTGTTGGTTATTGTATGGAATATTTCGGTTATAATTCTGGTTTTGATTGTAAATCGGTCTTGGCGGTTGATAATTATTCTGATAATTATTTCCAGGCCTTTGGTTTATGTATGAAATATTCTCTCTTTGTTCCATTGTTAATTCAATACTGAGACAATCTTTTGTCAAATGTGGTCCTCCACACTGCTCACAACTAATTTGTATTGAGTGAATATCCTTAGTCATCTTTTCCATTCGTCTCTCCACAGCATCTATCTTTGCGGAAATGGAATCTAAGTCATGGCTAGAATCGGCTCTAGCTGCTTTAGATGATCTAACGATATCTTTTTCTTGGTGCCACTCATGTGAGTGGGAAGCAGTGTTATCAATAATTTTGTAAGCATCAGTTTCGGTTTTCTTCATAATAGAACCACCAGCTGCTATATCTATGTCTTTTCTTGTAGTGATGTCGCATCCTTGGTAAAATATTTGTACTATTTGACAGGTGTCTAAACCATGTTGCGGACATCCTCTTAACAACTTTCCATATCTAGTCCATGCCTCATATAGAGTTTCATTTGGTTTCTGTGTAAACGTAACAATTTCTGCTTGAAGTCTTACGGCTTTAGATGCAGGAAAGAATTGTTTAAGAAATTTGTCAACTAAAACGTCCCATGTATCAATCGCCCCTTCAGGTAATGATTCCAACCAATCTTTGGCTTCTCCCTTTAAAGTCCAGGAAAATAACATGAGATATATCTGTTCATCCTCCACTTCTCGGATTTTAAATAGTGTGCAGATCCTATTAAAGGTACGTAGATGTTCATTTGGATCTTCCTTCGGCGTACCACTAAATTGGCATTGATTAGTCACCATGTGTAGAATTTGTCCTTTGATTTCATAATCTGGCGCATTAATGTCTGGATGAGTAATTGCGTGACCTTGGCCAGTGCGTTTACCTCTCATTCGGTCTTCCATACTTAAAGGTTCCAGATTCTCCATAATTGAATTTGTTGAATCGGTATCACTAGATGATTCTGATTTAATGGTTCGTTCCTCAACAATCTCTGTTTGAATGATTAGTGGTTCCGGAGGAAGGTTTAGTGGTTCAGGATCTACGAACCGTTCCTGAATATTTTCCGGATTCTCAATTGTGATGTTGGGTTCAAAAAATGGATTATCGGAAATTTGAACTGAAGTACTTGGTCGACTGGATGACGATTCTAAAGAAAAATCAACGGCAGTAATATTTGCTAAATGTCTTGATCTAGTTACAGGTGGTGAACGTACAAAAGGTGATGAACGTCTTGCTCGGTGCATTCACTGAATATCCTATTAGTTTTTTTTAAAAAGGAAAGAAAAGTTATAATAAGTTATCCAATCAATAGACTTTTCTGATTTTGCCCACGTTTCGAATAGCCAAAAGATGCAGCAGAGGGGCAGGATTCGTTTGGTCTCAATATAATTGAGGACTGTTTGGCTCCAATAACCCGGTCCACGTACAAATCCAACTATTACTACGAACCAGAAAATTTTGATGTCTATTAATTTAACCACTTAAAATAAATTTTCGTAATTTTAAGAAATTTAGATAAGAAGTAGAATAAAAATCTATGTCCTAAAACTAGAATAGCGAGAAATAAGAAAGAAAAAGAGTTCGTCGAAAAAGGTCGAAAAAGAAAAATGGTTGAAAAAATAAAAGGTGGCGGAAAAATAAAAGAAACTTATAAAAACTTAAAAATACCTGACTAACCTAACCTTATTACTACAACTAACTTAAAATTATAATCGCAAATTGAAATTACTAATTGGAATGATAATTGGTACATAGTAAAAGGTGTCTAAAAATATTAAAGCTTACAAGAAAAACTAAATCCCAAATGGAAATAACTTAAAAAGAAATTAAAACTTAAAAAGGCGTCGCAAAATTCTAAAGCACCTAAATCTTAGTCTAAAGAAAAAGCACTTAAGGAATTCTACGGCAAAGCCTAAAAATCTAGGAGTAAAAATAACTATAGCAAAAACTAAGTTTAAAATTAAATATGAGCTAAAAATACAAAAGTTATGCTACAACGATTAAAAAGGGATAAAATATAAAAATATACAAAAAGTTGTAAAAAGTACAATTTTTATAAAAATATTATTTTTATATTATTTATTTAATAAAACTATTAATTTTACAATTTAAATAAATTAATTAAACTAAAAATACAAATTAATTAAAAAGTAAAAGTTAAAATAAAACTAATAATAATAATAATAATAATTAGGGTTAAATAATAATAATAATTAATTAATACCCGTAATTAATGCTCGATTAGGGTTTTTTGTCGCCTGTCAGAAAGTCTCCGCGAGTCGCGGCAATTAAAGCATCAAACCCCGCGAGTCGCGGGGTTTCAAATTTCAGCTGACAGGTTTCAAATTCGACGCGTTTTTTTTTCTTTATTTATTTTTTTTTTATTTTCTGTTTTCTGTTTTTAAATAAATAAAAGATATTAAAATAAAACTTATATTTTTATAAACTAAACTAAAAATAAAGAAACTTATAAAACTTAAATATTTAACAAAATCTTAAAAATACTTATATTTTTGTTTTTCTTTTTATATTTTCGTATTTTTACAAAAGCGAATTTTAATAAAAGTAAACAAAAAATCTTTTTTTTGTATATTAGCGTTGCGCTTCCGGCGTTTAAGAGTGATCCCCGGCAGCGGCGCCAAAAATACTTGATGTCAAAGCTAAGGTATACGAAATAGTTTATATTTTACTAGGAAAAACTATTAAATACGATACAATTTTACACAAGATATTTATTTATTTATAGAATGGATATACTTAAACCTTGCTACAACACTTATAGGCAGTGTACCTAATCGTACAGTAGTGTAGTTTTTAGTAAGTCCGGTTCGTTCCACAGGGAATCTTTTTTAAACAAAGCTCAACACTATATTAGTTTACTTTTATAAAAATACAAACATATATATAAGTAATATTATTATTATAAAGGGGGGTTTTTACCGTTTAATGACCGGTTTGTCGATTTTAAGACTTTAGTCGCAGTTAAAACCTAATGTAAAATATAAAATAAATATAAGACTTAAATTAAAGCGTAAAGTAAATAACGATAATGAAATTGCGAATAATAAAAGTGCGATAAAATAAACTTGCGATAATTAAAGAGTACGATAATTAAAAGTGCAATTAAATAACAATAAATAAAAATGCGATAATTAGAAGTGCAATTAAATATAAAATAAAGGAAATTAAATATGAAATAAAAGAATTATGCTTATTTAAACTTCCGTAATCATGATGTTTGACGTGTTGATTTTAGTTTTATGCCCATGGGTTAATTGTCCTTTGTCCTGGATTATTTAATATGTCCGTCTGGTTTTTGTCCATAACAGTCCATCAGTCATAAATATAAAGTGCGAGTGTCCTCATCGAATTATTCTTATACCCGAAGTTAAATATTCCAACTAATTGGGGATTCGAATTGTAACAAGGTTTTAATACTTTGTTTAATGAATACACCAGGTTATCGACTGCGTGTAAACCAAGGTTTTACTACTTTGTTAACAATTACACCAATTACCCTTGAATGTAATTTCACCCCTGTTTTAATTATTCTAGTGGCTATTAATCCATTCCCGTGTCCGGTTAAATGAACGATTATTCGTACATATAAATACCCCGCCCATCGTGTCCGATCGAGTGTATATGGTAATTTATAGGGACGCCCAATTGTAAATCTTTATATTAACATTAATAAACTTTCATTTATTTAAACAAATATAAAGCCCATTAATAGCCCATAGTCTACTTTCTACAAGTGTCGTTCTTTTGTCCAAACCCCAATTATGGTACAAAGCCCAATTACCCAATTTTAGTAATTAGCCCAACATCATGATTACTTCGTTTTAAATAAGCATAATAATAACTTAGCTACGAGACATTAATATAAAAAGGTTGAACATAACTTACAATGATTAAAAATAGCGTAGCGTTACACGGACAGAATTTCGACTTACACCCTTACAATATTCGCTAACATACCCTTATTATTAGAATTATAATTAAAATTAAAATTAAAATATAAATTATATATATATATATATCGTTTACATATGAGAGAAGAGAGAAAAAGATTATGAATTGCGATCAGAATTCGGTTGCTTTTATAGGAAAAGTCGAATTTTGGGGCTCCGCGACTCGCGGTGAAAACCTCTTCAAACTCCGCGAGTCGCGGAGGTTACTTTTACAGCTCAGAGGAGTTTGGCTCTTTGTTTACCGACGGTTTATAATATATATAATATAATATATATATAATTAATATAATTAATTATATATTATATTATATTTATATACATAGTTAACTTGTAATTTTTAGTCCGTTGCATCGAGCGTTAAGAGTTGACTCTGGTCCCGGTTCCGGATTTTCGAACGTCCTTGCGTACAATTTAATATGTTGTACTTTGCGGTTTGAATCTTGTACTCTTGTAATTTCGAGACGTTTCTTATCAATAATTGGAACCTTTTTGATTGTCTTTTGTTCTTTTGAGCTTTTTGGTCGTTTGCGTCTTCAATTCGTCGAATCTGTCTTTTGTCTTCACCTTTTATTATTTAAACGAATATCTCTTGTAAATAGAACAATTGCAACTAAAAGCTTGTCTTTCTTGAGGAATAATGCTATGAAATATATGTTCGTTTTTAGCATTATCAATCATCATCGTCATTAATACCATGACCATCATCATCATCATACCCATTTTATCATAACATCATAACCGAAATCATTGATCATCATCCTCATCGTGAAATTCCTTCTTCATTATTTATCATGTATGCTTATCATCATACTCGTGATATCATCATCTTTGATATCACGATCCATCATCATCATCATCATCTTCATCATCATCACAGTTGCAGGTTCACGGCTTCCTCATCATCGAGTTATCCTATATCATCATAGTCTAAACACCATAATTTTTATCATCATCGTCAAAGTGGGTTTCATGATCGTGCAAACAGAAAAATAGAAGCATGGCAACAGCTTGAACGAAACAGAAATATGGAAGCTAGGTGTTTGTGGGTTTCGATTATAACAAATAATAGATGGGTTTTTGCTACGGCCCAAAAGCAGTCCATTAAGGAAATCCAGTAACTAGTCCCATTAATCTAATCAAAATGAGTTAGGTTTACTATATAAAAAAATATAGGAACGAATTAATAATTGGAAGAGTGGGGCTTCTGCACTTTTAATCTTCTTCCCGTCATCATCAACTTTATACCCCATACACTATTTATCATCTTCTCTAGTCATCATCATGTTTCATCACACCATCATCGTCGTCATATAACAGAAAGAGAGACAAAAAATATATATATATATATATATATATATATATATATATATATATATATATATATATATATATATATATATATATATAGTTGCAATTGCCGTTAAATGGTGTGTGTGGTGTCGGTCTACTCGCCAGAAATCAAACAGAAATTATATGTATGTAACAGCAATTTTGTAGTAGTTGCTGCAGTAGTAGTTTGATTGTGAGGTGGTGATCGGTTATGGTGGTTTCCATAAGAGAGAGAGAGAGAGAGAGAAGAGAGAGAGTGGTGTTTTGTGGTGGTGATCACGGGTTGTGTGATGATTTACGGCTGCAACAACAGTTAATGGTAACATAAATAAATAGTTGTTGCGGTGGTGGTTTCGTTGGATGTGGGGTGACGGGTTAGACTGTGGTAGTCGACAGAAACAATATAGAAGTAAAGGTACAGTCGTCTTCTTCATTGGTTGGTGTTTTGTAGATTAATTTGAAACAGGGAGTGCAAACGATGATGGTGGTTTAGTGGTGGTTGCATGGTGGTGATGATGGTTTACTACGGTGTTGACGTGCTATGATGGTTGTACATGGTGATGGGTTTTGATCAAGAAACATATAAATAGTGTGCAGTGATGTTAGACAATAAACAATTGAAATAAATAATAGAAGTGGATGAAGTTTTTCATATGTATGTCTCTCATACGCATATACATATTAAACATATTTAGAGTCAGAGAGATTGTGGATTGATACAAACAACAAACAGTGAACATAAATAATTAAAAAGGAAATAGTAATCTCAAATAGTAATAATATTAATATTAATATCTCGTGACTCTCCTCTGGCTACATCTTACCGACAGTTTATCCCAGGTGGCTATATCGTGTCCATTGCTAAACAGTTAACGTATAAAAGTGTTCCTAAAAATCCCAAATTTTTAGATTAAATATATTTAATTATTTCACTCATTAACTGTTTGAAACCTGATCAAAAAGGTTCAATAATTATTTATTTTCGGTTCCAATTTATATGTACGGAGTACTAATATTTAAACTTAAAAAGGTAAAAATATTTTTAACAAGTCTAACATCTTCATAATCGATTTACAGTTCAACTTTTAAATTAGTCTTTCATGAACGTGTAATATATCTATATTAAAACTAACGATACGTCAACCGAGTGTTGCTGACGTTTACTAATTAGACTCAAAATTATTCATTTTCAATATACACCTTCTATATATATATATATATATATATATATATATATATATATCCAATCTTAATTAACAAGTTTAAATAAATAAATATATTAATTATATTCTTTTAAACAACTAAATATAATATTAGATATTTACGAGTAATATTTATATATAAATATAAGTATCTATATATATATATATATATATATATATATATATATATATATATATATATATATATATATATATATATATATATATATATATATATATATATATATATATATATATATATATATATATATATATATATATATATATATATATAAATATATATATAATTACATAATAGTTTTTATTACATCGCATATCATTTTACATATTTATTTCCTACAATTACATCATATATTATATCAAATAATATTTCAAATTATTATATATATATATATATATATATCTATTTACATTTAGTTGTTCGTGAATCGTCAGACATGGTCAAAAGGTATTTGGTTACATGAATATAGATTTCAAAATTTTCGAGACTCAATATTACAGATTTTGCTTATCATGTCGGACTTATATAAAGATTAAGTTTAAATTTAGTCAAAAATTCCCGGGTCATCACAGTACCTACCCGTTAAAGAAATTTCATCCCGAAATTTGAGTGAGGTGGTCATGGCTAACAATAGAAATGTTTTCATGACAAATATGAGTTGATAAATGGAGTTTTATCATTATTGACTAATATGGATAAAAGAATACATTTATGTGAAGAGTACGAGTGAAGCTATCGCAAAAGAGTGAAATGAGAAAATTAAGTTTTGTCATATCTTTTGACGTAGATAGGATTGATTTCCAAAGTTCAAGGGATTTAAAGAAAATCTTCGAAATCTAACAGATTTGATTCTTCGGGGAATAAGGAAATTAAGATCTCTATAATTAAATACGGTGATCTGCCTCGATTACTCTGCCTGATATTTCCATTATAAATTAAAATCTTCCGTTCCATTATTCTCACCATTCCTATACTTTCTTTCTTAGTTCATATATCTAAAAGATTGTGAAAATGCTTAATCCAGTTCTGATCCTTGTCCTTCTCCTTTCTATTGCTACAATCATTCTCCTTTTCCAACTTCCACCAGAGGAATATGCTTTCTTCTACTTCGCCCTTGAGGTTATAGTGTTTTTAATTCTCCCGTGTCTTTATGTTGCGATAAACATTGACATAAACGGTTTGTAATTTATGTGTTGTTATAGGGCTTTATATTTTCCTTTAATTTTCAAAGTCCCTGCTTCTGTCTTTAATAATCATTGTCATTCACAGTTAATGCTCTCTCCTATTTGCTGTGATTTATACCCCCCATTTCTATTTTGGAGATTCATTCTTTTGTTTTCTTTTCTCGACTTTAAATCAAGCGAATAATGGTCCAGAATTCGTAGATATAGAGTTTTGAATGATTATAATGTTCTAAGCAGGAAAGAACGTGATAGCACGATTTGATTTTCAAATTTATCAACATCACGGAAGATAGATCCATCAAGAATACATTTTCTTGATATGTTCAGAAGTTAAGTAGAATAAAAGAGTTATGTAACATGACACATGATGACGGTATGATCTACTGTGAACCATCATCACGTTTCATTAGAAACGCAGCATGACTTACTGTAATATAATCATGTTGATCAAGTGTCATTATATTATACTAACTCGTGCATCAGTTCCCAACACTACTTCAAAAACATTCATATTTTAGACTCGAAAGTTTACTGAATATAGAAGCTAACAGTTTCTATATGATGTAACACTGATAACATGAAGAGATTAATGATTCCAGATAAGAATAATTATAAAAATATCCTCAGAAATATGGAGGATATTTATAATGAAAGATACGATAATATGTTTGAATATCTAACATCAGAGAATGATGGAGACTATTGTCTGCAAGGGTTTAGAGTAACGAGCAAGATATTCGCTAAAGACTTCAGTAGACATTGAATCATTTAGATTCTTTGAAGTCAAACTTATTCTTTGTGATTTGTCTACGACTTTCTTCATAGTTTCACATAACCTGCTTTTCGGTACTAAATTTTCTCTTGAATGTTTTCAATATAATGATACACAGAAAGCACGAAGAGGTATATAATTTCGAATGAGGATATTTTTGAAAATATCCTCAGAAATATCAAAGATATTGATGATGATATTTTGGAATTTCTAAGTTCGATGGTTGATGGAGAAAGATTTTTCCGCAAGATTTTAACATGACTTCGGAGCAAGATATTCTCTAAAGATTTCATCGGGTTCAGAATTACCTGGATTCTTTGAATATAGGGTTTGGTCCTTGTATTTGTCCTTGGTCTCCTTCGTGGTTAGCTCAATCCGTTTTCCAGTTCCAACTTTTCTGAGCTTTTCCAACATACTATTCTTTATCATCATACTTTCGATGATTAAGGTCGTTTACGGTTGTCTATGGTTTCTGCTGCTTCATTCAACTTTTTCAACATTCATAGTATTGATTTGTGACTGAGTGCTTTTCAGAATTTCAGAATGAGAGATCATAATTTCTAAGAGATAAATGTCATACATATAACTGTTGATGTAGATATGATGTGAGTTTTCAATGTACTGATTGCTGATTCCCGGTAATTGGTATGGCAGTTCTCGTTACAAGATGCGGATGAGTATATGATAGGGTTTCAATGAATAAATATCATGATTTGTCAGAGAGATTTAAACCAAGAAGCAACGAGGTTGCTGGTACGTCTGCTGGTAATATGGTGGAATATAAAAGAATTCTCCGGTATCAAAAGGGTAATCATATATATATCAGGATTATAGTAAGGCTACTTCGAATGAAAAGTCGAAGTTGACTTGCTGTAGCTGTGACAAAATTGGCTACTTTGAAAAGGGATCGCAAAATTATTTTTGCTAATAAATGCCAAAGGATCTAACGCGGCTACGTGTTAAACTTTTACTCAGTTGCCGAGAATTTCTCAGGTGCATAACTATATGCATAAATCTTTCCTTCCGTAGATAAAGTGCGGTTGATTCATCCTATCGATTGAGGTGTTTTCAAGAATCATGAAAGGTTTGAACGCAGATTGTAATCGTCAAGATACAAATGGGGTTTAAGATGAAATCAAGTGGCAAACTTGAAGAAATGTTTAGTTTCAATTGTTTTAATCAATATTTTAATTCATTTTAATTGTCCAATGTTGGTAGTCCTCGATTGATAGTCCACAGTTAGCAATTCAACGATTCATCTATAATTTAATATATAATATTCGAATTAATTAATACGTATCGTGACCCGTGTACATGTCTCAGACTCGATCACAAATCAGAGTATATATATTATTATAGAATCAACCTCAACCCTGTATAGAGAACTCGATCATTACTACATATAGAGTGTCTATGGTGATTCCAAATAATATATATAGATGCGTCGATATGATATGTCAAAACCTTGTATACGTGTCCCGATATTTAAAGTGTGTAAAATAAATAACAGAAAATTAAATAACGATAAATAAAGTGCGTAAAGTAAATAACAGAAATTTAATGACGATAAATAAAATTGCGAGAATGTAAATTGCGATAAAATAAATTGCGATAATTAAATTGCGATAAAATAAAAAGTAATCAGTTAGCTAGGAATAGTTAGCTAGGATTTTGTTAGCGTGGATTCTTAACAAAATTTCTCATAGTTAGTTTATTTGTTTCTAACAAATTTTATTTTGTCCAATGTTTTCTTCATTATGCCACTTGTTGGATTCTGATAAATCAAAATCCAATTATGAAATTGGATAAAAATGGTTATTCTGTGGTGAACGGATTCGCATATCGGTGGATGTGAGTAGGATAGTAAACGACTGTTGAATCAGCTTCGAAGAATATACAGTGTAACTTATTAATGTGAAATTTAAATATTCCTCGGATATTACCTACCCGTTAAAATATTTTCACCATTAACAGTTTGTACAGAAGAATTTTTAATTACAATCTTTATGAAAATATATTTACATATATATTTTCTTCAGATATAATCATGAATTTAATGAGTTACTATAATATTAATCTCATTTGCTTTTCGGTTTGAGCTAGAATACATAATCTCTAAAACATTAGAGATTACATAATTTCCATGAAGAACGAAGATAAATAATGTAGAATGATTCGTAGAACAATGATTATGCTTGAGGTACAGAATGAGAATGTTGAGGCATGGATTGTTGATGGTATTGATGCTGTTATTGATGGTACTATTGGTGCCGGTGATGTTGCTGAAGCTGGTACATTTCACACCATATTTTCTAAATTGATTACTCGAGTGTGAAGTTCGTTGACTTATTTTATTATTCCGGGATGATTGACGATTGGAACGAGCGGATGAATAAGATTCAGAAATTGAGATAGTATATAATCATGGCGAGATATCCGGGAAATGAGGGTGAATTTGGTGTTTCGAATTGGTTTAATCGGTACCTGCTTCAGGTTCTTCACCAAGAGGTAAATTTGGTTGATGGAAAGGATCGCCTCCTTCTCGTCTCCATTGATTAAGTCGACTATGAACCCATATCCAATTCATCCAGAATAGATGATGGCTAATTGATTGATTCATTTCGGTTACACTGCTTTCGGAGCTCGAGTGGAAATCCATATCAGAATAGCTGTCGGAATAACTATCGAAATAGCTATCGGAATCTGAAGGACTCGAACTGATTGAAGGATTCATCTCGTACGATCAGATGAAGGATTTTTGATAAGAAATAGATTATAGGATATAGATTAGTACTCTGCAATACATAATTTACATATGCATATATAATACTGATATCCCATAAGTTACGAAAGAATCTACGAAATCTGTCAGACAAAGGTAACAATAACAGATACGCTAAGATATGAATTTATCTATACACTGTCTATGCATTAGAGGCAGTAAGACGTGTCTAGACTTTAAGGATGATAAGTAAATAATTTTTGACACTAACGATAAGCAAAACTTTTGACATGCAGACACGGTCGAAGTCCAGACTCACTAATGCATCTTAACGACTTATCAGTTATACACACTAATGCAGACCTGGTTCGCTAAGACCACCGCTCTGATACCAACTGAAAGGACCTGTCCTAATCCATCCGGACGAAGTCCATATCGATTATAAACGATTCACAACAGTTGATTACATCGCGAGGTACTTGACCTCTATATGATACATTTTACAAACATTGCATTCGTTTTTGAAAAGACAATCTTTCATTACATCGAAAGTTGATGACATGCATACCATTTCATAATATATTTAACTATAATTGACTTAATAATAATCTTGATGAATTCAACGACTCGAATGCAACGTCTTTTGAAATATGTCATGCATGACTCCAAGTAATACCTATAACATGAGCAAATGCACAGCGGAAGATTTCTTTCGTACCTGAGAATAAACATGCTTTCAAGTGTCAACCAAAAGGTTGGTGAGTTCATTAGTTTATCATAAATAATCATTTCATAATCTTAATAGACCACAAGATTTCATATTTCCATTTCTCATAAATAAGCGTCCCATACATAGAGAAAAAATATCATTCATATGGATTAAACACCTGGTAATCGACATTCACAATATACATATAAGAATATCCCCATCATTCCAGGATCCTCCTTCAGACATGATATAAATTTCGAAGTACTAAAGCATCTGGTACTTTGGATGGGGCTTGTTGGGCCTGATAGATCTATCTTTAGGATTCGCGTCAATTAGGGTGTCTGTTCCCTAATTCTTAGATTACCAGACTAAAAGGGGCATATTCGATTTCGATCATTCAACCATATAATGTAGTTTCAATTACTTGTGTTTATTTCGTAAAACAGTTATAAAAACAGCGCATGTATTCTCAGTCCCAAAAATATATATTGCGAAAGCATTTAAAAAGGGAGCAAATGAAACTCACCTATTGTATTTTGTAGTAAAAATACATATGACGACATTGAACAAGACAGGGTTGGCCTCGGATTCACGAACCTATATCATTTATATGTACATTAACATACATATTTGTAATCGAACAAATTTATATATATTATTAATTGTGAAATTATATGTTCTATTAATAATCTAATTAACTATATTTATCTTATATACTTTAGATAAATAATTAGAATTTACTATAAAATTATTAAATTAGTTATGTCATTTAGTTATGTTATATGTATTAAATGAATTTCTATATATCTAATATTTATTTGATAAAATAATACTACAAAGTTGTATCTTTATATAATAATAATAATGATAATGATGATAATTCTAATAATAATAGTAATGATAATAATAATATTACTAAAAATAATTATACTTTAAAATAGTAAAATAATGATATTATTAATGATAAAAGTAATAATGATATTAATAAAAATAATGATTTTAATTATAAAGATACTACCAATAATAACTTTTATGATAATACCTAATAATATTACTTTATAATAATAATAATAAGTTTTCTACTAGTGATACTAATAATAATGATAATAATAATACTTAATGATAATACTATTTATTATGTTAATAATCATATTACTAATATTGGTCATAATAATAATTAACTTAATAACAACCATAATTAATAATAACAATAATAAAAATAAAAATAATAATACTAGAAACTACCTTTAAAAGCTTTTTCCTAAAAAATGCCCCAGACAAAGCTTGAATCCATGACCTCTCGTTCTACACAAACACCACTAACCAACTGCTCTACTTATCTTTTACTAATATAACACGGATTTAAATCACTATAACTAGTGTCTGTTGTCTTCCATTTACTATCAGCCCAACAGAATATATTACAGCCCATATGTAGATCTTCGGCCCAATCAAAACACTGGATCAAAGCAGCCCAATAACACTTTTAATTAACCTGGTTTGATGGGTTTTTGGTGATGCGATTTCATTTAGAACAAACAGCAACGCATCATCAACATTTTACTTAGACATCATCATCGTCAATAATACCATGACCATCATCATCATCATACCCATTTTATCATAACATCATAACCGAAATCATTGATCATCATCCTCATCGTGAAATTCCTTCTTCATTATTTATCATGTATGATTATCATCATACTCGTGATATCATCATCTTTGATATCACGATCCATCATCATCATCATCTTCATCATCATCACAGTTGCAGGTTCACGGCTTCCTCATCATCGAGTTATCCTATATCATCATAGTCTAAACACCATAATTTTTATCATCATCATCAAAGTAGGTTTCATGATCGTGCAAACAGAAAAATAGAAGCATGGCAACAGCTTGAACGAAACAGAAATATGGAAGCTAGGTGTTTGTGGGTTTCGATTATAACAAATAACAGATGGGTTTTTGCTACGGCCCAAAAGCAGTCCATTAAGGAAATCCAGTAACTAGTCCCATTAATCTAATCAAAAGGAGTTAGGTTTACTATATAAAAAAATATAGGAACGAATTAATAATTGGAAGAGTGGGGCTTCTGCACTTTTAATCTTCTTCCCGTCATCATCAACTTTATACCCCATACACTATTTATCATCTTCTCTAGTCATCATCATGTTTCATCACACCATCATCGTCGTCATATAACAGAAAGAGAGACAATATATATATATATATATATATATATATATATATATATATATATATATATATATATATATATATATATATATATATATATATATATATAGTTGCAATTGCCGTTAAATGGTGTGTGTGGTGTCGGTCTACTCGCCAGAAATCAAACAGAAATTATATGTATGTAACAGCAATTTTGTAGTAGTTGCTGCAGTAGTAGTTTGATTGTGAGGTGGTGATCGGTTATGGTGGTTTCCATAAGAGAGAGAGAGAGAAGAGAGAGAGTGGTGTTTTGTGGCGGTGATCACGGGTTGTGTGATGATTTACGGCTGCAACAGCAGTTAATGGTAACATAAATAAATAGTTGTTGCGGTGGTGGTTTCGTTGGATGTGGGGTGACGGGTTAGACTGTGGTAGTCGACAGAAACAATATAGAAGTAAAGGTACAATCGTCTTCTTCATTGGTTGGTGTTTTGTAGATTAATTTGAAACAGGGAGTGCAAACGATGATGGTGGTGTAGTGGTGGTTGCATGGTGGTGATGATGGTTTACTACGGTGTTGACATGCTATGATGGTTGTACATGGTGATGGGTTTTGATCAAGAAACATATAAATAGTGTGCAGTGATGTTAGACAATAAACAATTGAAATAAATAATAGAAGTGGATGAAGTTTTTCATATGTATGTCTCTCATATGCATATACATATTAAACATATTTAGAGTCAGAGAGATTGTGGATTGATACAAACAACAAACAGTGAACATAAATAATTAAAAAGGAAACAGTAATCTCAAATAGTAATAATATTAAAATCTCGTGACTCTCCTCTGGCTACATCCTACCGACAGTTTATCCCGGGTGGCTATATCGTGTCCATTGCTAAACAGTTAACGTATAAAAGTGTTCCTAAAAATCTCAAATTTTTAGATTAAATATATTTAATTATTTCACTCATTAACTGTTTGAAACCTGATCAAAAAGGTTCAATAATTATTTATTTTCGGTTCCAATTTATATGTACGGAGTACTAATATTTAAACTTAAAAAGGTAAAAATATTTTTAACAAGTCTAACATCTTCGTAATCGATTTACAGTTTAACTTTTAAATTAGTCTTTCATGAACGTGTAATATATCTATATTAAAACTAACGATACGTCAACCGAGTGTTGCTGACGTTTACTAATTAGACTCGAAATCATTCATTTTCAATATACACCTTCTATATATATATATTCAATCTTAATTAACAAGTTTAAATAAATAAATATATTAATTATATTCTTTTAAACAACTAAATATAATATTAGATATTTACGAGTAATATTTATATATAAATATAAGTATATATATATATATATATATATATATATATATATATATATATATATATATATATATATATATTACATTTAGTTGTTCGTGAATCGTCAGACATGGTCAAAAGGTATTTGGTTACATGAATATAGATTTCAAAATTTTCGAGACTCAATATTACAGATTTTGCTTATCGTGTCGGACTTATATAAAGATTAAGTTTAAATTTAGTCGGAAATTCCCGGGTCATCACAAGATAGGACCTGATAGTGTTCCAAATGAACATATATTTAGTAGCAATATCGTTCCAATATGTAAAGTTTTTAAATGTAATTTCCTTATTTTTAGTTGTAATAGTTAAATAAATAAGTGCGAAGACGAAAGACGCAAATCGCTCAAAAATGAAGATTTAAAGACAAAAACGAAGATTTGAAAGACCAAAACGTCCAAAAAGCTCAAATGTACAAGATACAATTCAAAAGGTTCAATTTATTGATGAAGAACGTCTAAAAATGACAAGAGTACAAGTTACAAAACGCAAAGTACACGATATAAAATTGTACGAAAGGACGTTCGAAAATCCGGAACCGGGACATGAACCAACTCTCAACGCTCGACGCAACGGTGTAAAAATTACGAGCCAACTATGCACAAGAATAAAATATAATATTTAAATAATTCATAATAAGAATAATATTAAATAATAAAAAGTTGTTAATTGAGCATAGTTCAGGGGTCATAAATGAAAATTCAAATCTATATTTCGCCTATAAAAGGCCTCGTTCTCTGCTCGATCTATTATCCCATTTTCCAATCTCTCTCTCTCGTATATGTAATAAAAATATATATAATTTTAATTTTAATTTTAATTTTAATAATTTTAATTATGATTTAATTTAGTTATGGTACAAATGATTTACGGGTTTTAAGTCAAAACTCTGTCCGTGCAACGCTACGCGATTAATCACCACTGTAAGCTATGTTCTTCCTTTTTAATTTAATGTCTCGTAACTAAGTTATTATTATGCTTATTTGAGCCGAAGTAATCGTGATGTTAGGCTAAAATATTAAGACGGAGTTATTGAACTTTGTACCATAATTAAGGTTTGGGCAAAAGACCGACACTTGTGGAAATTGGACTATTGACTATTAATAGATGGGGGGTATTGTCTAATTGAGTGACAACTCATTGGAGTCTGTCGAACCTATCTTCAAATTAATTAACCTAATAATTAATAATGATTATGGTTGTCCTATTTAGTGACGTTAATATGGAATCTGTTATAATCATTTAATTAATCAATTGGGTTGGGTAATTGATTATTCATTCTGATCAAGTGGATGAATTAATATTCATAAACTAATTAAAACAGGGGTGGATTACATACAGTGATAACTGGTGTAATTGTTGACAGAAGTGATAACTGCGTCACAGTTTAAATCCTTAATTAGTTGGAATATTTGACTTTGGGTATAAGAGTAATTTGACGAGGACACTCGCACTTTATATTTATGACCGATGGACTATTATGGACAAAAACCAGATAGGTATCAAATAAACCATGACAAAGGACAATTAACCCGAGTAACAATTAATTAAAATCAAAACGTTAAACATCATGATTACGGAAGTTTAAATAAGCATAACCCTTTTATTTCATATTCTATCGCAATTTTATTTATTGTTATTTTATTTATCGTCATTTATATATTTTACGCACTTTAATTATTGTCATTTATCTTTACGCTTAAAAATATAAAATCGACAAACCGGTCATTAAACGGTAAAAAAACCCCCTTTTATAATAATATTACTACTTATATATATATATATTTATATAAATATAGTTTTATAAAAATATAGTACGTAATCACTAGCTCCCTGTGGAACGAACCGGACTTACTAAAAACTACACTACTCTACGATTAGGTACACTGCCTATAGTGTTGTAGCAAGGTTTAGGTATATCCCATCCGTAAATTAATAAAACTTGTGTCATATTTTGTAGTATTTTGTATTAAAAATAATACTATTTCGTACCCTCACGCTACATCAACAAGTTTTTGGCGCCGCTGCCGGGGAGCACTAAAACGCTATATTTTTAATTTATATTTGCAAAAATATAAAAAAAAAAAAAAACGCAAAAAAAAAAAACAAAAAAACAAAAACGTAAAAAAAAAAAAACGTAAAAAAAAAAAAAAATTATTTTAAGTTTTATTACCTTTAGATTTTTAGACTCAGTCACAACTTTTAGTATTAAGTTTAGTTTTGCCATAGTTATTTTCATTTTTAGATTTTTAGGCTTTGCCGTAAAATCCCTTAAGTGCTTATTCCTTAGACTAAGTTTTAGGTGCTTTAGAATTTTGCGACGCCATTTTTCGCGCTATTTTCTTATTTTTATTTTTCGACGCGTTTACCTATGTATCAATTACAATTCCAATTAGTGATCTCCATTTGTAGCTTTAATTTTAAGATAGTGATCGTTATAAGGTTGGATTAACCGCGTGTTTACAAACCACTCTTCGTCTTTTTCATTTTTCGACACTTTTCGACGCGCACTCTTTTTCTCTCTTATTTCTCGCCATTCTAGTTTTTAGGACTTAGATTTTTTTTCTACTTCTTCTCTAAATTTCTTAAAATTACGAAAATTTATTTTAAGTGGTTAAATTGATAGACATCAAAATTTTCTGGTTCGTAGTAATAGTTGGATTTGTACGTGGACCGGGTTATTGGAGCCAAACAGTACTCAATTATATTGAGACCAAACGAATCCTGCCCCTCTGCTGCATCTTTTGGCTATTCGAAACGTGGGCAAAATCAGAAAAGTCTATTGATTGGATAACTTATATAATTTTTCTTTCCTTTTTAAAAACTAATAGGATATTCAGTGAATGCACCGAGCAAGACGTTCACCGCCGGTCATACGTTCACCACCTGTAACTCGATCAAGACATCGTTTAACAAATATCGCCGCCGTTGATTTTTCTTTAGAATCGTCATCTAGTCGACCAAGTACTCCAATTCAAATTTCCGATAATCCATCTTTTGAACCCGATTTCACAACTAAGAACCCGGAAGATATTCAAGGACAATTCCAAGATCCTGAACCCCAAACCGTTAAATCATAATCCTCTAGTGATTCGGATACAACAAATCCAATCATGGAAAATCTAGAACCTCTAAGTATGGAAGAACGAATGAGAGCTAAGCGCACTGGCCAAGGTCACGCCATTATTAAACCAGAAGTTAATGCTCCAGATTATGAAATTAAAGGACAAATCCTACACATGGTAACTAATCAGTGCCAATATAGTGGTACGCCGAATGAAGACCCAAACGAACATCTTCGTACGTTTAATAGGATCTGTACACTATTCAAAATCCGAGAAGTGGAAGGCGAACAAATTTATCTCATATTATTTCCCTGGACTTTAAAGGGAGAAGCCAAAGATTGGTTAGAATCGTTACCTGAAGGGGCGATTGATACATGGGATGTTTTAGTTGAAAAATTTCTTAAACAATTCTTTCCGGCATCTAAAGCCGTGAGACTTCAAGGAGAAATTGTTACGTTCACACAAAAGTCAAATGAAACTCTATATGAGGCGTGGACAAGATTTGGAAAGTTGTTGAGAGGATGTCCTCAACACGGTTTAGACACTTATCAAATAGTACAAATATTCTACCAAGGTGTCAACGTTGCTACACGAAAAGACATCGACATAACAGCTGGTGGTTCCATTATGAAGAAAACCGCAACTGAAGCTTACAAAATTATTGATAACACAGCCTCCCACTCTCATGAGTGGCACCAAGAGAAAGATATATATCGTTCATCTAAAGCGGCTAGAGCCGATTCTAGCCATAACTTTGATTCCGTTTCCGCAAAAATAGATGCTTTCGAGAGACGAATGGAAAAGATGAATAAAGATATTCACGCAATACGAATTAGTTGTGAGCAATGCGGTGGACTACACTTAATGAAAGACTGTCACATTGAACAAACGATGGAACAACGTGAGAATGTTGTCTACATGAACCAAAGGCTGGAAAATAGTTATCAGAATAATTATCAAACGCCAAGGCCAAACTTCAATCGAAATCAAAACATTCTTTACAATCCAAAAGGACCCGACAATAACTCGTATAACCAACAAGGTCCGAATAACCAACCAACTCAAAACAACACTTTCAATCAACAAAGACCTGGCTTATATAAACCACAACAACAAACCGAAGAGAAAAAGTCAAATATGGAAGACGTGGTATTCAAGCTAGTTGAATCTCAAACACAATTTATTGAAACTCAAACCCAAACGAACGAGAGGTTTGATCAGTCATTAAGAACTCAACAAGCTTCCATTTTGAATCTAGAAAAACACGTAGGTAATCTTGCTAGCATGATGAGTGAGAGGGAACAAGGAAAGCTACCGAGTAATACTGAAGTAAATCCTCGGAATGAGAATGTTAATATGGTGTCAACAAATTCTGAAAAACCAGCACCAGAAGATGGGAAGATTTTAGATGTGAGTAACAATGAAGAAGTTACACCACCACCACCACCACCCGAGTATGTAAAGCCAGTGGTGACACCATACAAACCACCCCTCCCGTTTCCAAGAAAAGGAGTTGAGTATGAGCAAGTAATAGGTAATAAAGATTGTGATACCTCTGGAAAGAAGAAGAAAAAGAATAAGAAAGTACAAGAAACAAAAGCCGTAGAAGTAAACCCGGTGAAGACAGTTCCACCAAAACCTCCTCCTAGGATAGGTGATCCGGGTGAATTTATTGTTCCTTGTCTACTTAGTGATTGTGTCATGTATGATGCACTAGCAGATTTAGGTGCAAGTGTAAGTGTTATGCCTCTTTCATTATATAAGAGATTAGGAGTAGGTAAGTTAAGTCCAACGGATATGAGTGTTCGACTCTTTGATCAAACCATTAAACACCCAGTTGGAATTGTTGACAATCTACCCGTTCAAGTAGGAAATTTAACCTTTCTAGTCGAATTCATTGTCATTAACATAGAAGAGGACCCAAACATTCCTCTAATTTTAGGTCGACCATTCTTAGCGTCCACCAAAGCATTATTTGATGTAGGAAATGGTAGAATGACACTTAGTAGTGGTGACAAATCGATCACCTTTATGATTCGAAAGACTAAATCTCCACCAACCAAAACCGTTGAACCAGCAAAAACAATTGGTAAGAACCATGTTGTTTTACCAACTCCAACGGTAATACTTAGCAATAATGAAACGCCTAAGTGTGGGGAAAATGAAGTAACACCTAATGATGACATGATAACAAAGAACCCCGTTGTTGATACGAAATTAAATGATCCCGTTATTAATAGTTCAATGAAGAAACTTATTAAACGGATTCGCGATGCTAGAACCAAGGGGAACTTTAAGTTATGTAACCGGTTAGTATCCAATCTATCACCTAAAGAAAAGGAGAAACTAGTTGAAATTGTGGATATTACACAGGAATCCGACCAATGGCTTAAAGAAAAAGTCACGGATATGCAAGTTGATTATGGACCAAGAGAAATTAACGATGAAGTTAATCACAATTTTGACACCACGGCTACCTAAGTGTGAGGAGATTCAAATATTCTAAAAAGAAAATGATGTTTGGAGTTAGTTGTTCTGTTCTCGTATAGTTCCGAGAATGGAATCCGATTGGTCTTTTCCGCTAGCAGACACTAAAGAACTAGTTTTCTCCCCCCATTCTGATTTTTTTTTATTTTGTAGGTTTTATATGAAATTAATATGCTTTTTAAATTTAAGTTTTGTGTGAATTTAAAAACAAAATTTACTTTATTTCATTAAGTAAAAAAATGATTTCTAAAATTCGTCGTGAGTTGAAGATTAGGTAGTTGAACCGAAATTACTTTACCCGAGGGCGGGGCGACAAATTTTGTTATCATTATTTTTAATTTTATTGATTTAAAGTATGGCAAAAATATTATACTTTATAAATTTTTGAAAAGTGGGGTTATAAACCAAACTTCAAAAATATATATATATATATATATGTTTGTATTTTATCTTATGTACAAAACAGGGTAAAACAATGCACTTTCAAAGACTGTCATTAAAGTTCAGCAAAAGATACTAATTTTGACGACAAGACGCAAAACAACAAATATGATATAATAGATGAAGGAATGAACGATGAGGCGAGCCATCTATCATTCGACGAGCTTTGTAATTACAAACTGGGTATTTTTAATCACTTTCCTACACTAATCACCCTCATGAATTTATAATTATAGTCTGATTTCATGCAAATGAGGGCATTGCATGATCTCAAGTGTGGGGAAGGGTTATAAATTCTCTCGGGTTTATACTTGGCTTATTTTCTAAATATTATGAAAATTTTAAAAATTTTTAACTAAATGAATTCAAAATCATGTTTATACATATTTATGAACGATAAAACTAGGTGTTAATGCCGAAATTATCGTTACCTCGGAAAGGACATAAATTGAGAAACACCCTAAAACGATTGAATTCATTTAAAATGGAATAAAGGAGAATAAAAAAAGCAAAGAAAGAAACTAAGTGTGGGGAGAATGTACCAAGTTATTCAATTAAAAACTATCTATCACATGTTTCTGTAAAGTTATTACAGGTACTTTTGTTTTGGACGATTTTAATCAGTTTTACCCGATTTACTGTAAGAAAGATGGATCTACACGATGAATCAATTCCATCATTAAAAGGAAGTAAAGTCTTCCGAAAAAGAAACGCGCTTCTTGATTTAGGTCATGAAGTTGTCGTCTAGACCAGCTGTAGGTTGACGAAAAATCTAGAAAAGTCATCTCTAAAATCAGCAGGAAATCCACGGACCTCAGCATCAAACAGGGTCGCCATGTGGTCAGATTTATCCTAACCATGAGAAGGATTTATCTCGTACAATGGGGGGGCACCGTGCAAATTAGCTTGATAAGACTAATGAATCAGATCCCCAGAAAGGATAATCTCCTTAAAGATTAAAAATCAGCTTTTAAGACTGATATTACTCAATCCTAGAGATTGACCTTAAAGATTGAGAATTCAAACTCATGGAATTCAATGATATCTAAACTCGAGCTTGAACGAGAAAATATTTTGATCAAAATTGCAAACCGATTTGTTTTCTGAAAATCCATTTTCAATGCGTTCATTACCATTGAACGTAAAATCCTAGGAATTCACCTGGAATTCATTAGGTCACCTGAACCAAATCGGGTATCAACCGTAAGAACGGTGGTTGCATAGCATGGTCGGAGACAGGACCTTGTGCCAGACCGAAAAATCATAGGATGATCTTTACTATCGCTCCTACCAAGGATAGTTCTAGCATCCGACACGTTAAAAGACCATAATCATCTGCATGTCACGGGACATTGCCTTAACAGTTTCTTGTTCATCGCTTTCCTTTACAACCGGACGGTAGTTTGCCGAAAGGTAATATACGGAACAAGTAAACTGGATGTGTGCTTTCCGATACCGGGATAGCAGTGGATTACACGAACCTAAATGTTTTTAGCTAAAATATTGATCCACAAATATATTTTGCAACACCAATGGTGGATCAAATCAGAAAACTTATCTAGGGTAAAAGCTAGATTGAATTTTCAAAAGATCAAATGTTTTCATAAAGATCCTATTTCCTAAAGGATCTAAATTTTTATAGTCATGTGGGACTGTAAACCGCCTTTCAAATGTGCACTTTGCTTTGGAAACCGAAAGTAAATCGGCTATTTGATTGCAAGTGTCGTTGACCTAAACCCAAGGCAACTGTGGATGACACACCCACCTTTAACCATCATTACTGTCATTGTTTATACCGCTATATCAAAATCACTGATGTACAAAATGTGATGAATAAAAAAGTGATTCATGTATGTTTTTATTTCAAGTTCTGTATTGCTTGAGGACAAGCAACGCTCAAGTGTGGAGATATTTGATAGTGTTCCAAATGAACATATATTTAGTAGCAATATCGTTCCAATATGTAAAGTTTTTAAATGTAATTTCCTTATTTTTAGTTGTAATAGTTAAATAAATAAGTGCGAAGACGAAAGACGCAAATCGCTCAAAAATGAAGATTTAAAGACAAAAACGAAGATTTGAAAGACCAAAACGTCCAAAAAGCTCAAATGTACAAGATACAATTCAAAAGGTTCAATTTATTGATGAAGAACGTCTAAAAATGACAAGAGTACAAGTTACAAAACGCAAAGTACACGATTTAAAATTGTACGAAAGGACGTTCGAAAATCCGGAACCGGGACATGAACCAACTCTCAACGCTCGACGCAACGGTGTAAAAATTACGAGCCAACTATGCACAAGAATAAAATATAATATTTAAATAATTCATAATAAGAATAATATTAAATAATAAAAAGTTGTTAATTGAGCATAGTTCAGGGGTCATAAATGAAAATTCAAATCTATATTTCGCCTATAAAAGGCCTCGTTCTCTGCTCGATCTATTATCCCATTTTCCAATCTCTCTCTCTCTCGTATATGTAATAAAAATATATATAATTTTAATTTTAATTTTAATTTTAATAATTTTAATTATGATTTAATTTAGTTATGGTACAAATGATTTACGGGTTTTAAGTCAAAACTCTGTCCGTGCAACGCTACGCGATTAATCACCACTGTAAGCTATGTTCTTCCTTTTTAATTTAATGTCTCGTAACTAAGTTATTATTATGCTTATTTGAGCCGAAGTAATCGTGATGTTAGGCTAAAATATTAAGACGGAGTTATTGAACTTTGTACCATAATTAAGGTTTGGGCAAAAGACCGACACTTGTGGAAATTGGACTATTGACTATTAATAGATGGGGGGTATTGTCTAATTGAGTGACAACTCATTGGAGTCTGTCGAACCTATCTTCAAATTAATTAACCTAATAATTAATAATGATTATGGTTGTCCTATTTAGTGACGTTCATATGGAATCTGTTATAATCATTTAATTAATCAATTGGGTTGGGTAATTGATTATTCATTCTGATCAAGTGGATGAATTAATATTCATAAACTAATTAAAACAGGGGTGGATTACATACAGTGATAACTGGTGTAATTGTTGACAGAAGTGATAACTGCGTCACAGTTTAAATCCTTAATTAGTTGGAATATTTGACTTCGGGTATAAGAGTAATTTGACGAGGACACTCGCACTTTATATTTATGACCGATGGACTATTATGGACAAAAACCAGATAGGTATCACATAAACCATGACAAAGGACAATTAACCCGAGTAACAATTAATTAAAATCAAAACGTTAAACATCATGATTACGGAAGTTTAAATAAGCATAACCCTTTTATTTCATATTCTATCGCAATTTTATTTATTGTTATTTTATTTATCGTCATTTATATATTTTACGCACTTTAATTATTGTCATTTATCTTTACGCTTAAAAATATAAAATCGACAAACCGGTCGGTAAAAAACCCCCTTTTATAATAATATTACTACTTATATATATATATATATATATTTATATAAATATAGTTTTATAAAAATATAGTACGTAATCACTAGCTCCCTGTGGAACGAACCGGACTTACTAAAAACTACACTACTCTACGATTAGGTACACTGCCTATAGTGTTGTAGCAAGGTTTAGGTATATCCCATCCGTAAATTAATAAAACTTGTGTCATATTTTGTAGTATTTTGTATTAAAAATAATACTATTTCGTACCCTCACGCTACATCAACAGGACCTGTTAAAAATTATGGTGGAACTAGGTTCTTTTATTTTAATAAAATTATATATTTACGTTTTCTACCCCTGAAAAAGTGTAAAGTTGAGGGGCCGTTGTATAAATTGAGCAGAAGTTGAGGGAACGTTTGTAGTGTGAACGCAAACTTAAAACAACAATCCGATAAAACTGAAACGACGAAATCTGGCGCCTGTTTTAGTATATATAGAAATTTAGGGATGGCAGTGGGCGGAAAAAACCCGTGACCCACGGGTACCCGTGCCTGTGACGGGCGGGTATTTATGAAAAAATGTACCTGCGGGTACGGGTCGGGTAAAATATTTTACCCGTTGGTGGGTCGCGAGCGGGTCGCGAGTGGGTCGCGGGTATTTCATACCCGTCGCGGGTAAAATCCGACCCGTGAATCCGTGATGCCCGTTTGAGCTACTCGCGAGTATACCCGTTTACCCGCATGGATATACTTTAATTATAAATTATATAAATTAACTTTTTAATGTATTTTTATAATTATTCGCGGGTAAAACCTGCGGATAATGGGCATCCGTTACTAAAAACTAATTAAAGTGTACATTTTATAAACTCACGGGTCACGGGTACCCGCGGGTTGCGGGTACGGGCGAAAAAGTTTACTCGTTGGCGGGTAAACGGGTACCCGCGGGTAAAAAAAATCCTGGCGGGCAGGTCGTGGGTACCAAAGATCTGTGCCCATCGCCCGCGGGTGCCATCCCTAGATGATATATTATATGAAATATATGGAGTCTTAAATCTATCGTCATTATTTATGTATCTTTTTTTTTACTTTTAAGTTACTTTAAAAAAAAAAAAAAAAGCAAATGTTACATTTTTCTCTGAAAAAATACTAGTTACTTTTTCTTTTTTGAAAAAAATGCATATATAATTAAATCACAAACCAACAAACAATAAAGTAGGCCTAACCTATATACAACTAAAAAACAATTCAAACAACAAAAACAAATCCACCAATATTATTCCCGATGTAGCTCATTATCTCTCAACTCTAAATTTCAAATAACAGCTAGATCAACCACTAAGTTTTATTGTTTGACTTTAAAAGTCAACAATTTATTCTTCATGAAATCAATCACTTCATTGCTTAAAACATCTTCATTCCTCTTTTGATTCTTGAATAACCTCCCATTTCTTTTTCATTCATCTTTTGATTCTTGAATAACTTCCCATTTCTTTCCTGCAGCAGCCACCATCAATCTGTTGATCACATTCCATATGTATATAGAGCAATGATATTCTGCAAGTCTCCAAACTACATCATGAATCATATTAGGGAGCCTTCTAAATAGCAATTTTGACTCCATTTTCATCCAAACTCTATCAATATAATCAAATTTAAAGAACTGATGGGCCACTGAATTAATAGATCCATCACATAAAGCATATTTGTAAACCTTGTTAGGATACCACAGCTGCATTCTATCCATCACATAAAGCATATTTTTCATCAATCTGTTGAATGGCAAGCCATAAAATGAATGCATGCTTACGCTTAACAAGGGAAAACCACACAACATGATGCCATGATACAATAGGCATCAGACCAGAAACTTGACTGAAATCTTTCATGGCCTCTTTTATCAAAGCAACAGACTTAGTATTGTGACGACCCGGAAATTTCCGAACAAATTTAAACTTAATCTTTAAAATGATTCCGACACGATAAGCAAAGTCTGTAATGTTGAGTCTCAAAATTTTTGAACTGTTTCCTAGCACTCATTTGACCTCCGACCATTTTTGACGATTCACGAACAATTAATTGTAAATAAGATATGTGTGTATATATGTAAATAATAATTTGAAATATAACTTGAAGTATTATATGATGTTGTTATTAAATTTAATAAAAATAAAAATAAGATATTATAATAATTATTATTTAAAATATATTTATATATATAAATAAAGTATATTAAAAATAAATATTAAACGATTGTAATATTCGTTGATGTTCCAATTGATATTAAGCAAGTTAAATTCAAACATATATAATTTTAAAATAAACGGTGATCCAAAAATGAGTTCAATAAATTTTTGGCTTACTAAAAATGTATTTAGGATCTAGTTATTAAATTTTAACATTTTTTATATTTTACTCAGAATTGAGAGGGACAGTTGATGTAATTTTTATTTAATAAATTAATGATCAAATTTTATACCATAATGACCAAAATAAATAAATATAGTTAATGTAAAAATTTGGGAATTAGTGGACGATACACAGTCCGGGATAACTGTCGGCACATAATGATAAATCGTAGGCTGCTTACTGTACTAATTCCTTTCAATCACACTTTGAATTATATATGTAATCTTATTATATTATTATTATTAACACTTTACACCTCTATATATAATTACATATAGATATAAATGATATCACATAATTATTCAATCAACTTCCCTCACTCTCCTCTTCTATCCTTGATCATCGACCACAGCAGCTCACCGCCACCACTTTCCTCCACTATAACCGCCGGCAACCACCTTACCCATCCCACCTCATCGTTAATAACCCCACCACCACCATATTTTTCTGTTTTCCGGTTTCTATTTCGATCAACTCATATCATCACCTCTTGGTGCTTACTACGGTTGTTATACGAGATCACCATCTCACCACCATGACCATCTAATAAACCACCGTCACCATGTTAGATTACCACCCTACACCACCACTACAACTGGCCACCTTTGCTCACTCATCAAACCACCTGCAACATCCTCGAGCACCATTACTTCTACTTTTCTGTTTCTATTCGAGCCAAGCCATGAACCACCACACACCTTTCAAAGACTGCTATGTTTATTGTTTCGGATCACCATGGAAGTCACTGATGTGCTGCTACTTCGATAAACAGAGGAAGAAGGTACTGCTACAGTAACAATGTCTAAATCTTACGTATTCAACGTAATCTTGTTGATATTATTACTGTATTGCTGTTTCCTGCATTTTTGTTTATATTCATATATCAGCTATACACGATGTCAATGATGATACGCGTATATGATGATGAAGGATGATGATGTACTATTAGGTGAATGATAATGTTATAATGATGATGATGCGAGTAAATGATGATGAATATGGTACATGAAATTACAAGAATGATGTTGATGGAATGAGTTTATGATTATGATATTATTAGCGATTAAGATGATGATATAATCATGTTTATTGATGTCATGATTAGGATGTATGATAATAGCGATTTTTGATGATGATATATATACGGTATGATGATGATGATGTATATAGTAATTAGATGATGATGATGATGGAATTAGGAAAACAGACGAAAATTGAGCATAATGATTTAATCTGTAATTAATAGAGAAAAGATGAAATGGAGGGACGGTTAAGTGTGTTGTCGTTGAACGAGAGGTCTCGGGTTCGAAACTCGGCCTAGGCGACTGTACACTTTTTTTTAATGAAAGATGGGCTGTTGTCAAAGTGAGGTGTTGGGCCGTATATATAAAATTTCTAGTTGGGCCGATTAATCGCTGTTGGCCGAAGGGTTTGGGCCAGATTATTAAGATGTTGTTGAGCTAAGTTAGTTTAAAGAAAAGGAAGAGAAAATAGAAGTAACGTTTTAATTTATATGGGGTTTGTATACATTCAGAAAAGCTGAGACAGTGTTGTGGTTAAGGATGTTAGTGGGTTAGCGGGAGGTCGCGGGTTCAAACCCGGGTTTGGGCATTCTTTTTATTTTTAAGGCTACTCCTTTGAGGTAGTTATCACTAATACTCTTATTAATATTATTTCATTATTATTATTATTATCGTTATTATTATTATTATTATTATTATTATTATTATTATTATTATTATTATTATTATTATTATTATTATTATTATTATTATTATTGTTATTAAGTAATTATTATTATTACCAATATTAGAAATAAGATTATTAGTATAATTAATATTATTATATTTTTATTAAAGTTATTATTATTATTATTATTACTAACATTGCTTTTATTATTAGTATTATTATCAAAACTATTAATATCAGTATCATTACTAATTATTTATCTAAAGTATATAAGTATAGTTAAATTAGTTATTAATGAAACATACAAGTTATTAACATTAACATTTTAATTAAAATTATTACTATCATTGGAATTATTATTATTATTATTATTATCATTATTATTAAAACTATCATTACTATTATCATTATTACTATCACTATTATTATTATTTTTTATATATAATTTTATTTACATTATTTTTATTATCATTATTATTAATCATTTATATTATTATTATTACAGTATTATTATTACTACAAATATAATAACATTATTTACATATAAAATTTTGATTTAAACAATATAATACTAATTATATAGATATATAGGTATTAATATAACTATATGTATAAATATTAATATACAAAATAAATATAAATATATAATCTTTGAAATAACAAATACATTACTAAATTAAATAAGTAATATATATATATATATATATATATATATATATATATATATATATATATATATATATATATATATATATATATATATATAACTAGTTTGATTATTATTACATGTTAATTATATGTGTTAATATATATATAAATGATATAGGTTCATGAATCCAAGGCCAAACCAACACTTGTTCAATACCGACATATGTATTTTTACTACAAAATACAGTATTGTGAGTTCATTTGCTCCCTTTTACTCTTTACATTTTTGGGACTGAGAATACATGCACTGTTTTTATAATTGTTTTATTAAATGCTTTTGAAATCTATATTTTTGGACTGAGAATACATGAGATGCTTTTATAAATGTTTGACGAGATAGACACAAGCAATACATTCCTCGAATAAATTATTATGCACACAGAAGTTCTATGGATTATTATTGAATTAGTTGGACGTTATAATTGCCACTAATTGTCGTGAATATTTTCCCCTGATTATTATTGCTTGGTAACCTAAGAATTAGAAACAGGTATGGCCCTAATTCACGTGAATCCTAAAGATAGCTACCTGGTTTAACACCCCCACCCAGAATGTTCACTAGACGAAAGAGCTAGTAGGCGTGGTGTTTAGTACTTCGAAGTTTATATATTATACAGACGAGATGTTCTGTTTTGGAGATATTATTGATGCGCATTATATGTTAAGGTCAGTTAGCATGTTGAGCAATGAAATCAAATTGAATGTTATGTATCGAGAGAATGATTTTTATACACAGGTTATGTGTATTATTTTTGTGCACAAGATATGTGTACGGTTATTTAAAACTCGCGAGGCAACCTACGGGGGAGAAAAGGATACGAACCTACTCTTCCAAGCATTATGAAAAATGGTTTAGTACACGAGATAGGTGTACTGTATTTAAATCTTGTGTTCTATCAAAATGATGAATTTTATTGTTTTATGATAAACTTATGAACCCACCAACCTTTTGGTTGACACTTTAAAGCATATTTATTCTCAGGTATTAAAGAAATCTTTCGCTGTGCATTTGCTCATTTTAGAGATATTACTTGGAGTCATTCATGACATATTTCAAAAGACGTTGCATTTGAGTCATTGAGTTCATCAAGATTATAATTAAGTCAATTATAGTTGGATATATTATGAAATGGTATGCATGCCATCAACTTTCGATGTAAAGAAAGTTAATCTTTTAAAAACGAATGCAATGTTTGTAAAATGTATCATTTAGAGGTCATATACCTCGCGATGAAATCAATTATTATGTAACGTTTATAATCGATATGAACGGGGCATTTCAAGTATCTCCATGCCGAAGGACTAGAAGATCATAAGAAAAACAGACATGTAACAATTTCATTTGCTTGTACTCATAGTGGTATTTAAACTTCGTGTAACGACCCGAATTTTTTTCCGATCATTTTATATATATGAGATTAATATTTACATAAATTAAATATTACCAACATGATAAGCAATCCAAATTGTTGAGTCTTGTGTTTTTGAAAAGAGTTTTACACAACGTTTGACCGTCCAATTTGACCGATGATATCACGAACTATATAACATACGATAATTATACAATTGTGTACATATACGTATTTATAAATATTTAACATGATCTAAGGATGGTTTAACATATCATTGTGTACTAATAACAATGAGTTATAAGTATACTTTGAGACTACTAACTTAAGTTTTCAAAACGATAACTATATGTAACGTTCTTTGACATATATACCTATAACTTATAATGCTTATACAAGTATCGTATAAATATGTATTTAATCACTTTTAAAGGGCTTATATACATAAAACAATATAAGTATATTTACAAAAGATAGCTATATTTGAATTCTCGTTCCGTTTCCTCAAGATTTCTACACGTATACCTAGGGTATATGTAACCGTATTGTACGCAACTTCTAGATGTATATACTATTGGTGTATATACATCAATTATCATCCTTAGCAGCCTTAAATGATTAAGGAATATGTGGAACCAACCATTTATCATGTAGCATGAATTATTTAGCAAGAAAACAAAATTAGGAATCTTTTCTTTCTTTATAAACTAAAAACGTTTTTATGCATGAACACCATTTCTTCATTCCATTTTCTCATAATTACACTCCCATTTCTCTCTCAAAACACTCCTAACTTCATACTTGATCATCTCCAAGCATTTTCCCCATCATTTAGATTCAATTACAAGCTTTAATCATCATAAAAACAACCTAGAATCAAGAAGTTGCAATATTACTTCCAATCTTTCAATCCAACTTCACCACTCTTTAGGATCAAGAGTTATACTTCCTTTCCAGTAGCTTTATCCAAGTAACTTGAGGTATTAACCTTATTCATAATCTTATTCGATTCATATTCATATAGCTATCTTATTTTGAGTTACAAATTATAACAACAAGAACATAGTTTGAATGATTTCAAACTTGTTCGCAAACTAAATAGATCCTTCTAACTTGAATTTTAAAACACTTCAAGACCTTTAATATATCATAATGATATGCTAACTTAACAAGATACAACTTGATTTTACAAAGAACACCTTAAAACTGAATTTACGTCGTCGGAGTGCAACCGGGGGCTGTTTTGGGTTGGATAATTAAAAATCATCTTAAACTTTGAATTGGAAGTTTATATTTTGGAAAAAATGATATTTCTTATGAATATGTTAATATATAAAAATCTCATGGTGTAACTCAAAGTGTAAGTATTTTTGTAAAAATGATCATCTAGATGTTGTTTTTACGACGGAAATGATCACTTTCATAAGATTCACCAAAGTTTGACCTATAACCTGAGATTTTGAATACAAACTAAGGTATTTACTGTTCATATTCATAAATAATGGCTCGATCCAAGGAAGTGGCAAGTTGAACCAACAAAAATGGAGTTGTATTGAAGAAACTACGGCTAAAACAAAATTGGGTATCCGAAGCTAGTTTAGCTACGAAATTAATTGGAGTAAAACTAAACTAATCATATCTTTGCTAATTAATATGATATTTTATATATATTTACTTATGATTTGATTTTATATATTTCAGGACCACCCGTAAACAACACGAGAGGATTAATTATAAGATCTCATGATTGTACGCAACACGTCATTTGACAACACGGTACTTTAGGTACACAACACGTCATTTGACAACACGGTACCATGGGTCGAGATTAATTCCGATCAATACGAATACGATGAGGTCTTTATTTATTTTATTGAACAACTAATTGTGGACTACTAACATCGGACTGCTAACTACGGACTATTAGATATTAAAAGTATTATAAGTATACATGTAACGATTATTTGAAAAGAAAATATGTTGATATATTATATATGGTTAGGTTCGTGATATCTATCGGAGACCAGGTCGTGTTATATATCTTCAAGGCAAAAGTGAGTATATAGTCCCACTTTTAAACTCTAAATATTTCGGGATGAGAATACATGCATTTTATGATTTACGTTATAGACACAAGTGATAAAAAAAAATATTCTACGCTGAGTTGTACCACTGGCATACTTCCCTGTAGCTAGGTAACTACTATTTACATGTGGTATTGTAAACGCGAATCCTGTTGATAGATCTATCGGGCCTGACAACCCCAACCGGACTGGACGACCAGTATTCAACGGTTGCACAGTACTTCGTTTCGGTGACTACACTTGGTACAGTGTAGTGAGATTTCATAATAAAAGGAATATGCGACGTTAATTAAATGTTAAGTATGGTTATCAAGTGCTCAACCACTTAGAATATTTTTATTAAAACGTTTATGTATATGAAATCTTGTGGTCTATATTTATAACGCTGCTAGCTTTAAAACTATATCTCACCAACTTTATGTTGACGTTTTAAGCATGTTTATTCTCAGGTGATAAATAAAAGCTTCTGCTGCATTATGCTGAATTTAAGCAAGATTTGGAGTATGCATATTTGTGTCAAAAATAAAACTTCATACCGAAAGATTTGTAATGTGAAATATGTTGGAAATCATATTGTTATTCTCAAATGTAAAGTTTGTAAGACTAAGATTATCGCTAAACAATAATCATTATTATGTTGTTTAAGCCTTTGGTTATAATAAAGGTTATGGTTTGTATCATAAAAACGTATGCAGATTTTGAAAAATGTCACATATAGAGGTCAATACCTCGCAATGACACCAATAAATACGTAACGTTTATAATCGATATGAACAGGACGCTTCAGGTGGTATCAGAGCGTTGGTCTTAGAGAACCAGAAAATTTGCATTAGTGTGTCTTATCGAGTTTCTTAGGATGCATTAGTGAGTCTGGACTTTGACCGTGTTTGATTTCGAAAACTATTGCTTATCCTTGTTGGTTAAAAATTAATATGTAAATATTATGTGGTACTAACATACTAGTTGTTGTGTGATAGATGTCTGGTTCAAAATTTGTTATCACGTTCAGCGACTCCGAACCAGAATCCTCAGATAGTGTTCCAGTCATTAACCTATCCGATGATGAAAACGACACCTTTGGGGAAGACTCACAATTTCCGGATGAATCAATTGAAGAGGAACCAGAAAGTGATCCTGAGGAGGAAGAAATACAGGAAATTACGAAAGACAAGTTCGAACGAGGAAAGAAACGAAAGGCTACTGAATTGGAAAATCCAAATCCCGAGTTTAGTGAGGATGTTGTGGCACCAACTCCACCAGACACTACCACCCCTATTCCCGCTATTCCTATTAGTTCTATCCCGACATCCAGTTCTTCGGCCCCTCAGCCAAAACGCAGGGAGACAGTCAGGATAAGCGTTAAGCGATTTTTTTGAACACAAACATTTTGGGTTAAATGATGCGCTGTTGTTTTAAACCATGGGATCATATAACGTGTTGTATAATATTACTAGTGTGGTTTGCGTAATGTTTGATGTAAGATAAGCATATGTAAAAATTAGTGAAGTGTGAAATGCAATAATTTTCAATGGTGGAGTATTATTTGGATGGTAGTAATTAATTTCTGTACTAAGCTATTAAGTATGAACTTTAACGGGTAGGTACTACCCTAGAAATAATTATAAAATGCTAATAAGAAGAAAAGGCTTTTATAATAATAACTGGTTCATATTATTAATAAGCTACGATGTACTATAAATACACACTACATCTATAATATTCCATGTGAATAATTTTTTTTTTTTTCATTCTTATTGAAGAATATGGCGCGATTGAACCGAATGACGGAACAAGAAATCGAGGAACTCATCAATCAGCGAGTGAACGACAGAATGTTATGGGTCGAGGCTGCAAGAGGTGCTGCAGTTAACCCAAATCCTCGTGTGGGATGCACCTACAAAACTTTTCAAGGTTGCAAGCCCTCATCATTCAGTGAAACAGAAGGACCGGTTGGTTTAACCCGGTGGATCGAAAAGATTGAGTCCGTGTTTAAAATCAGTGGTTTTATTGAGAAGGACATGACCAAGTATGCATCATGTACCTTACAAGATAGTGTACTCACGTGGTGGAAAAACTATGTGAAGGCCGTAGGAGGAGATGTAGCTTATGATACTCCATGGGAAGAATTCAAAACAATGCTAATCAACGAGTATTGTCTAAGGAACGAGGTTAGGAAGTTGGAAGCTGAATTACGAAGTCTGAAAGTTGTTGGTACTGAACTCACCAACTACAATCAGCGATTCATGGAATTAGCTTTGCTATGTCCCGAATTGGTACCAACCGAAGAACGAAAGATAGAACTGTACAAAGATGGTTTGCCTAAAAATATCAAGGCAAATGTTATAGCATCGAAACCCAAGACTATTCATGAAGCCATCACCATGGCAAACGAGTTGATGGACCAGATTATTCTGGATAAGAACACCGATTTCAGGACATCAGAAAACAAAAGAAAGTGGGATGGTAATCATCAACAATCCAACAAGAAACAAGAAACCACGCAAGGTGCGGGTAGTGGTTCAAGCTCAGGTTACAAAGGATGAAATCCTTTATGTAACAGATGCCACAAACATCACTCTGGCTATTATAATGTGGTGTGCGATAATTGTAATCCAATGGGTCATCTTGCTGAAGATTGTAAGATTCCCGTTACAAATATAAATGGCACCAAGACTTCTACCACCAATGCAAATAGAACTGCTTTGGCCACTGATACTTGTTATGGGTGTGGGAAACAGGGTCGTTATAAGAGCCAGTGCCCGAATCCAGAGAAGAATAACGGATCTGCACGTGGAAGAGCATTTATTATTAATGCTAGAGAGGCGTGTGAAGACCCGGAGCTTGTTACGGGTACGTTTATCATTAATAACTTATCAGCATCTATTATATTTGATACTGGTGCCGATAGAAGTTATATGTGTAGAGACTTGTACGCTAAATTGAATTTTTCATCATTACCTCTAGATTCTAAGTACATGATTGAGTTAGCTAATGGTAAACTAATTAAAGCCAATAAAATCTGCCGTGATTGTAAAATAAATCTAGCCGGAGAAATGTTTAAAATTGATTTGATACCCGTAGAATTAGGAAGTTTTGATGTAATAGTCGGCATGGACTGGATGTCCAAAATAAGAGCTGAAGTTGTTTGTGCCAAGAAGGCCATTCGCATTCCTCGTAAGGATAAAATGCCAGTAATGATTTATGGAGAGAAGGGTAACTCAAAGCTAAAACTCATTAGCTGTTTGAAAGCCCAAAAGTGCTTGAAGAAAGGGTGCTATGCTATCCTAGCACATGTTAATAAAGTCAAAACGAAAGAAAAAGAGAAGTGCATCAATGACGTGCCTGTGGCAAGAGATTTTCCTGAAGTCTTTCCGAAAGAGTTGCCGGAATTACCTCCATTTAGATCTGTAGAATTTCAAATAGATCTAGTACCAGGAGCTGCACCAGTGGCTCGTGCTCCATACAGACTTGCACCATCTGAGATAAAAGAGTTACAAAGCCAGTTACAAGAATTACTGGACTGTGGTTTCATTCGACCGATCACTTCACCGTGGGGAGCTCCGATTTTATTTGTCAAGAAGAAATATGGATCCTTCCGAATGTGTATAGATTACCATGAATTAAATAAGTTAACTATCAAGAATCGGTATCCACTACCGAGAATTGACGACTTATTTGATCAACTGCAAGGATCATGTGTTTATTCGAAAATCGACCTAAGATCGGGCTATCATCAACTACGCGTCAAAGAAGAAGATATTCCGAAAACTGCTTTCCGGACACGCTACGGTCATTACGAATTTTTGGTCATGCCGTTTGGATTGACAAATGCGCCAGCTGTATTCATGGACCTTATGAATCGAGTTTGTAGTCCGTATCTAGATAAGTTTGTTATCGTTTTCATTGACGATATTCTTATCTATTCCAAAAATGAGCAAGAGCATGAGCAGCATTTATGGTTGGTATTAGAATTGTTAAGAAAAGAACAGTTATACACCAAATTTTCTAAGTGTGCATTTTTGTTGAAAGAAGTGCAATTTTTTGGCCACGTTGTTAGTAGCAAAGGAATTCAGGTTGATCCAGCTAAAATTGAGGCCATTGAAAAATGGGAGACTCCTAAGACACCAACACAAATACGTTAATTTTTGGGCTTAGCCGGTTATTATAGAAGGTTTATTCAAGATTTTTCTCGAATAGCTAAACCATTAACAGCGTTAACGCAAAAAGGGAAGAAGTACGAATGGACTTCTGAGCAGGAGAGTGCATTTCAATTATTAAAGAAGAAGTTGACTACGGCGCCTATTTTATCGTTACCTAAAGGGAACGATGATTTTGAGATATATTGTGACGCTTCGCGACAAGGTTTTGGTTGCGTCCTTATGCAACGAAAGAAAGTTATTGCGTACGCATCCAGACAATTGAAGATTCACGAGCGAAATTATACGACGCATGATCTAGAACTGGGAGCAGTAGTGTTTGCATTGAAGATATGGAGACACTACTTATATGGGGTTAAATGCACTGTGTTTACCGATCATAAAAGCCTTCAACATATTTTCGATCAAAAACAGCTGAACATGAGGCAACGTAGGTGGGTCGAGCTGATAAACGACTATGATTGTGAGATTCACTATCATCCCGGGAAAGCGAATGTAGTGGCTGACGCTCTAAGCAGAAAGGAACGAGAGCCAATTCGAGTACGAGCGATGAACATAAAAATTCGCATGAATCTCAACTCACAAATCAAAGAGGCTCAACGAGAAGCTCTTACTAAGGAAAATATAGGAAATGAAACAATGAAGAAGTATGAGAAGCAACTCATTATACGGGGAGATGGAATTCGATATTTTGCAAAACGTATATGGGTAACAAAGTTGGGTGGATTAAGGAAGTTAATATTGAACGAGGCACATAAGACAAGATACTCGATACATCCTGGAGTTGGAAAGATGTATCAAGATCTTAAAACGCATTATTGGTGGCCTAATTTAAAGACAGACGTTGCAACATATGTCGGGGAATGTTTAACATGTTCCAAAGTCAAAGCAGAACACCAGAAGCCGTCAGGGTTACTTCAACAACCAGAAATCCCAGAATTGAAGTGGGACGGTATTACCATGGATTTTATCACAAAGTTACCCAAGACTGTATGGGGTTATGACACCATTTGGGTAATAGTTGATCGTCTCACCAAATCTGCACATTTCTTGCCTATTAAGGAAACGAATAGAATGGAGAAACTATTACGATTATACATAAAGGAAATTGTTTCAAGGCATGGAATACCTATTTCATTATATCCGATTGTGATAGTAGATTTACATCAAAGTTCTGGCAATCACTACAGGAGGCCCTGGGAACTCGTTTGGATATGAGCACCGCATATCATCCGCAAACTGACGGGCATAGCGAAAGAACAATTCAGACTCTTGAAGACATGCTCAGGGTATGTGTGATCGATTTTGGAAACGGATGGGATAAATATCTACCATTAGCAGAATTCTCGTACAATAATAGTTATCATGTGAGCATTAAAGCTGCACCATTCGAAGCATTGTATGGAAGGAAGTGTAGATCCCCTATCTGTTGGAATGAAGTAGGAGATCGACGTTTAACTGGTCCCGAGATCATACACGAAACTACTGAGAAGATAGTATAAATCAAGGAGAGATTGAAAACAGCCTGTAGTCGCCAAAAGAGCTACGCTGATGTCCGAAGGAAACCATTAAAGTTTCAGATTGGTGACATGGTTATGCTAAAGGTGTCACCTTGGAAAGGTGTAATACATTTCAGTAAAAGGGGTAAACTGAACCCAAGGTATGTAGGCCCGTTCAAGATCATCGAACGTATTGGACCAGTAGCTTATCGACTCGAGTTACCACAACAACTCGCCGGAGTACATAATACGTTTCACGTTTTAAACCTTAAGAAGTGTCTTGCAAAGGAAGACCTCACCATTCCCCTTGAAGAAATCCAAGTCAACGAGAAACTACAATTCATAGAAGAACTAGTCGAAATCATGGACCGTGAAGTTAAACAGCTCAAGCAGAGCATCATACCAATCGTTAAGGTTTGTTGGAATGCTCGATGGGGTCCCGAGTTTACTTGGGAACGAGAGGATTAGATGAAACAAAAGTACCCACATTTGTTTCCCGAGAACGCAAAATAGGTACAACTTTAAAATTTCGGGACGAAATTTATTTAACGGGTAGGTACTGTAACGAACCGAATTTTTTTTCGATCGTTTTATACATATGAGATTAATATTTACATAAATTAAACATTACCAACATGATAAGCAATCCAAATTATTGAGTCTTGTGTTTTTGAAAAGAGTTTTACACAACGTTTGACCGTCCAATTTGACCGATGATATCACGAACTATATAACATACGATAATTAGACAATTGTGTACATATACGTATTTATACATATTTAACATGATCTAATAATGGTTTAACATATCATTGTGTACTAATAACAGTGAGTTATAAGTATACTTTGAGACTACTAACTTAAATTTTCAAAACGATAACTATATGTAACGTTCTTTGACATATATACCTATAACTTATAATGCTTATACAAGTATCGTATAAATATGTATTTAATCACTTTTAAAGGGCTTATATACATAAAACAATATAAGTATATTTACAAAAGATAGCTATATTTGAATTCTCGTTCCGTTTCCTCAAGATTTCTACACGTATACCTAGGGTATATGTAACCGTATTGTACGCAACTTCTAGATGTATATACTATTAGTATATACACATAAATTATCATCCTTAGCAGCCATAAATGATTAAGGAACATGTGGAACCAACCATTTGTCAAGTAGCATGAATTATTTAGCAAGAAAACAAAATTAGGAATCTTTTCTTTCTTTATAAACTAAAAACGTTTTTATGCATGAACACCATTTCTTCATTCCATTTTCTCATACTTACACTCCCATTTCTCTCTCAAAACACTCCTAACTTCATACTTGATCATCTCCAAGCATTTTCCCCATCATTTAGATTCAATTACAAGCTTTAATCATCATAAAAACAACCTAGAATCAAGAAGTTGCAATATTACTTCCAATCTTTCAATCCAACTTCACCACTCTTTAGGATCAAGAGTTATACTTCCTTTCCAGTAGCTTTATCCAAGTAACTTGAGGTAGTAACCTTATTCATAATCTTATTCGATTCATATTCATATAGCTATCTTATTTTGAGTTACAAATTATAACAACAAGAACATAGTTTGAATGATTTCAAACTTGTTCGCAAACTAAATAGATCCTTCTAACTTGACTTTTAAAACACTTCAAGACCTGTAATATATCATAATGATATGCTAACTTAACAATATACAACTTGATTTTACAAAGAACACCTTAAAACTGAATTTACGTCATCGGAGTGCAACCGGGGACTGTTTTGGGTTGGATAATTAAAAACCATCTTAAACTTTGAATTGGAAGTTTATATTCTGGAAAAAATGATATTTCTTATGAATATGTTAATATATAAAAATCTCATGGTGTAACTCAAAGTGTAAGTATTTTTGTAAAAATGATCATCTAGATGTTGTTTTTACGACGGAAATGATCACTTTCATAAGATTCACCAAAGTTTGACCTATAACCTGTGATTTTGAATACAAACTAAGGTATTTACTGTTCATATTCATAAATAATGGCTCGATCTAAGGAAGTGGCAAGTTGAACCAACAAAAACGGAGTTGTATTGAAGAAACTACGGCTAAAACAAAATTGGGTATCCGAAGCTAGTTTAGCTACGAAATTAATTGGAGTAAAACTAAACTAATCATATCTTTGCTAATTAATATGATATTTTATATATATTTACTTATGATTTGATTTTATATATTTCAGGACCACCCGTAAACAACACGAGAGGATTAATTATAAGATCTCATGACTGTACGCAACACGTCATTTGACAACACGGTACTTTATGTACGCAACACGTCATTTGACAACACGGTACCATGGGTCGAGATTAATTCCGATCAATACGAATACGATGAGGTCTTTATTTATTTTATTGAACTACTATTTGTGGACTACTAACATCGGACTGCTAACTACGGACTATCAGATATTAAAAGTATTATAAGTATACATGTAACGATTATTTGAAAAGAAAATATGTTGATATATTATATATGGTTAGGTTCGTGATATCTATCAGAGACCAGGTCGTGTTATATATCTTCAAGGCAAAAGTGAGTATATAGTCCCACTTTTAAACTCTAAATATTTCGGGATGAGAATACATGCATTTTATGATTTACGTTATGGACACAAGTGATAAAAAAATATATTCTACGTTGAGTTGTACCACTGGCATACTTCCCTGTAGCTTGGTAACTACTATTTACATGTGGTATTGTAAACGCGAATCCTATTGATAGATCTATCGGGCCTGACAACCCCAACCGGACTGGACGACCAGTATTCAACGGTTGCACAGTACTTCATTTCGGTGACTACACTTGGTACAGTGTAGTGAGATTTCATAATAAAGGCAATATGCGACTTTGATTAAATGTTAAGTATGGTTATCAAGTGCTCAACCACTTAGAATATTTTTATTAAAACGTTTATGTATATGAAATCTTGTGGTCTATATTTATAACTCTGCTAGCTTTAAACCTATATCTCACCAACTTTATGTTGACGTTTTAAGCATGTTTATTCTCAGGTGATAAATAAAAGCTTCCGCTGCATTATGCCAAATTTAAGCAAGATTTGGAGTATGCATATTTGTGTCAAAAATAAAACTGCATACCGAAAGATTTGTAATGTGAAATATGTTGAAAATCGTATTGTTATTATCAAATGTAAAGTTTGTAAGACTAAGTTTATTGCTAAACGATAATCATTATTATGTTATTTAAGCCTTTGGTTATAATAAAGGTTATGGTTTGTATCATAAAAACGTATGCAGATTTTGAAAAATGTCACATATAGAGGTCAATACCTCGCAATGACACCAATAAGTACGTAACATTTATAATCGATATGAACGGGACGCTTCAGGTGGTATCAGAGCGTTGGTCTTAGAGAACTAGATAATTTGCATTAGTGTGTCTTATCGAGTTTCTTAGGATGCATTAGTGAGTCTGGACTTTGACCGTGTTTGATTTCGAAAACTATTGCTTATCCTTGTTGGTTAAAAATTAATATGTAAATATTATGTGGTACTAACGTACTAGTTGTTGTGTGATAGATGTCTGGTTCAAAATTTGTTATCACGTTCAGCGACTCCGAACCAGAATCCTCAGATAGTGTTCCAGTCATTAACCTATCCGATGATGAAAATGACACCTTTGGGGAAGACTCACAATTTCCGGATGAATCAATTGAAGAGGAACCGGAAAGTGATCCTGAGGAGGAAGAAATACAGGAAATTACGAAAGACAAGTTCGAACGAGGAAAGAAACGAAAGGCTACTGAATTGGAAAATCCAAATCCCGAGTTTAGTGAGGATGTTGTGGCACCAACTCCACTAGACACTATCACCCCTATTCCCGTTATTCCTATTAGTTCTATCCTGACATCCAGTTCTTCGGTCCCTCAGCCAAAACGCAGGGAGACAGTCAGGATAAGCGTTAAGCGATTTTTTTGAACACAAACATTTTGGGTTAAATGATGCGCTGTTGTTTTAAACCATGGGATCATATAACGTGTTGTATAATATTACTAGTGTGGTTTGCTTAATGTTTGATGTAAGATAAGCATATGTAAAAATTAGTGAAGTGTGAAATGCAATAATTTTCCATGGTGGAGTATTATTTGGATGGTAGTAATTAATTTATGTACTAAGCTATTAAGTATGAACTTTAACGGGTAGGTACTACCCTAGAAATAATTATAAAACGCTAATAAGAAGAAAAGGCTTTTATAATAATAACTGGTTCATATTATTAATAAGCTACGATGTACTGTAAATACACACTACATCTATAATATTCCATGTGAATAATTATTTTTTTTTTTCATTCTTATTGAAGAATATGGCGCGATTGAACCGAATGACGGAACAAGAAATTGAGGAACTCATCAATCAGCGAGTGAATGACAGATTGTTATGGGTCGAGGCTACAAGAGGTGCTGCAGTTAACCCAAATCCTCGTGTGGGATGCACCTACAAAACTTTTCAAGGTTGCAAGACCTCATCATTCAGTGGAATAGAAGGACCGGTTGGTTTAACCCGGTGGATCGAAAAGATTGAGTCTGTGTTTAAAATCGGTGGTTGTATTGAGAAGGACATAACCAAGTATGCATCGTGCACCTTACAAGATAGTGCACTCACGTGGTGGAAAAACTATGTGAAGGCCGTAGGAGGAGATGTAGCTTATGATACTCCATGAGAAGAATTCAAAACAATGCTAATCAACGAGTATTGTCCAAGGAACGAGGTTAGGAAGTTGGAAGCTGAATTACGAAGCCTGAAAGTTGTTGGTACTGAACTCACCAACTACAATCAGCGATTCATGGAATTAGCTTTGCTATGTCCCGAATTGGTACCAACCGAAGAACAGAAGATAGAACTGTACAAAGATGGTTTGCCTAAAAATGTCAAGGCAAATGTTACAACATCGAAACCCAAGACTATTCATGAAGCCATCACCATGGCAAATGAGTTGATGGACCAGATTATTCTGGATAAGAACACCGATGTCAAGACATCAGAAAACAAAAGAAAGTGGATGGTAATCATCAACAATCCAACACGAAACAAGAAACCACGCAAGGTGCGGGTAGTGGTTTAAGCTCAGGTTACAAAGGATGAAATCCTTTATGTAACAGATGCCACAAACATCACTCTGGTTATTGTAATGTGGTGTGCGATAATTGTAATCGAAGGGGTCATCTTGCTGAAGATTGTAAGATTCCCGTTACAAATATAAATGGCACCAAGACTCCTGCCACCAATGCAAATAGAACTGCCTTGGCCACTGTTACTTGTTATGGGTGTGGGAAACAGGGTCATTATAAGAGCCAGTGCCCGAATCCAGAGAAGAATAACGGATCTGCACGTGGAAGAGCATTTATTATTAATGCTAGAGAGGCGTGTGAAGACCCGGAGCTTGTTACGGGTACGTTTACCATTAATAACTTATCAGCATCTATTATATTTGATACTGGTGCCGATAGAAGTTATATGTGTAGAGACTTTTACGCTAAATTGAATTATTCATTATTACCTCTAGATGCTAAGTACATGATTGAGTTAGCTAATGGTAAACTAATTAAAGCCGATAAAATCTGCCGTGATTGTAAAATAAATCTAGCCGGAGAAATGTTTAAAATTGATTTAGGAGCTGAAGTTGTGTGTGCCAAGAAGGCCATTCGCATTCCTCGTAAGGATAAAATGCCAGTAATGATTTATGGAGAGAAGGGTAACTCAAAGCTAAAACTCATTAGCTGTTTGAAAGCCCAAAAGTTCTTGAAGAAAGGGTGCTATGCTATCCTAGCACATGTTAATAAAGTAGAAACGAAAGAAAAAGAGAAGTGCATCAACGACGTGCCTGTGGCAAGAGATTTTCCTGAAGTCTTTCCGGAAGAGTTACCGGGATTACCTCCATTTAGATCTGTAGAATTTCAAATAGATCTAGTACCAGGAGCTGCACCAGTGGCTCGTGCTCCATACAGACTTGCACCATCTGAGATGAAAGAATTACAAAGCCAGTTACAAGAATTACTGAACTGTGGTTTCATTCGACCGAGCACTTCACTGTGGGGAGCTCCGATTTTATTTGTCAAGAAGAAATATGGATCCTTCCGAATGTGTATAGATTACAGTGAATTAAATAAGTTAACTATCAAGAATCGGTATCCACTACCGAGAATTGACGACTTATTTGATCAACTGCAAGGATCATGTGTTTATTCGAAAATCGACTTAAGATCGGGCTATCATCAACTACGCGTCAAAGAAGAAGATATTTCAAAAACTACTTTCCGGACACGCTACGATCATTACGAATTTTTGGTCATGATGTTTGGATTGACGAATGCGCCAGCTGTATTCATGGACCTTATGAATCGAGTTTGTAGTCCGTATCTAGATAAGTTTGTTATCATTTTCATTGACGATATTCTTATCTATTTCAAAAATGAGCAAGAGCATGAGTAGTATTTATGGTTGGTATTAGAATTGTTAAGAAAAAAACAGTTATAAGCCAAATTTTCTAAGTGTGCATTTTGGTTGAAAGAAGTGCAATTTCTTGGCCATGTTGTTAGTAGCAAAGGAATTCAGGTTGATCCAGCTAAAATTGAGGCCATTGAAAAATAGGAGACTCCTAAGACACCAACACAAATACGTCAATTTTTGGGCTTAGCCGGTTATTATAGAAGGTTTATTCAAGATTTTTCCCGAATAGCTAAACCATTAACAGCGTTAACGCAAAAAGGGAAGAAGTACGAATGGACTTCTGAGCAGGTGAGTGCATTTCAATTACTAAAGAAGAAGTTGACTATGGTGCCTATTTTATCGTTACCTAAAGGGAACGATGATTTTGAGATATATTGTGATGCTTCGCGACAAGGTTTTGGTTGCGTCCTTATGCAACGAAAGAAAGTTATTGCGTACGCATCCCGACAATTGAAGATTCACGAGCAAAATTATACGGCGCATGATCTAGAACTGGGAGCAGTAGTGTTTGCATTGAAGATATGGAGACACTACTTATATGGGGTTAAATGCACTGTGTTTACCGATCATAAAAGCCTTCAACATATTTTCGATCAAAAACAGCTGAACATGAGGCAACGTAGGTGGGTCGAGCTGATAAATGACTATGATTGTGAGATTCGCTATCATCCCGGGAAAGCGAATGTAGTGGCTGACCCTCTAAGCAGAAAGGAACGAGAGCCAATTCGAGTACGAGCGATGAACATAAAAATTCGCATGAATCTCAACTCACAAATCAAAGAGGCTCAACAAGAAGCTCTTACTAAGAAAAACATAGGAAATGAAACAATGAAGAAGTATGAGAATCAACTCATTATACGGGGAGATGGAATTCGATATTTTGCAAAACGTATATGGGTACCAAAGTTGGGTGGATTAAGGAAGTTGATATTGAACGAGGCACATAAGACAAGATACTCGATACATCCTGGAGTTGGAAAGATGTATCAAGATCTTAAGATGCATTATTGGTGGCCTAATTTAAAGACAGACGTTGCAACATATGTCGGGGAATGTTTAACTTGTTCCAAAGTCAAAGCAGAACACCAGAAGCCGTCAGGGTTACTTCAACAACCAGAAATCTCAGAATGGAAGTAGGACGGTATTACCATGGATTTTATCACAAAGTTACCCAAGACTGCATGGGGTTATGACACCATTTGGGTAATAGTTGATCGTCTCACCAAATCTGCACATTTCTTGCCTATTAAGGAAACGGATAGAATGGAGAAACTATTACGATTATACATAAAGGAAATTGTTTCAAGGCATGGAATACCTATTTCCATTATATCCGATCGTGATAGTAGATTTACATCAAAGTTCTGGCAATCACTACAGGAGGCCCTGGGAACTCGTTTGGATATGAGCACCGCATATCATCCGTAAACTGACGGGCAGAGTGAAAGAACAATTCAGACTCTTGAAGACATGCTCAGGGCATGTGTGATCGATTTTGGAAACGGATGGGATAAATATCTTCCATTAGCAGAATTCTCGTATAATAATAGTTATCATGCGAGCATTAAAGCTGCACCATTCGAAGCATTGTATGGAAGGAAGTGTAGATCCCCTATCTGTTGGAATAAAGTAGGAGATCGACGTTTAACTGGTCCCGAGATCATACACGAAACTACTGAGAAGATAGTACAAATCAAGGAGAGATTGAAAATAGCCTGTAGTGGCCAAAAGAGCTACGCCGATGTCCGAAGGAAACCATTAGAGTTTCAGATCGGTGACATGGTTATGCTTAAGGTGTCACCTTGGAAAGGTGTAATACGTTTCGGCAAAAGGGGTAAACTGAACCCAAGGTATGTAGGCCCGTTCAAGATCATTGAACGCATTGGACCGGTAGCTTATCACCTCGAGTTACCACAACAACTCGCCGGAGATCATAATACGTTTCACGTTTCAAACCTTAAGAAGTGTCTTGCAAAGGAAGACCTCACCATTCCCCTTGAAGAAATCCAAGTCGACGAGAAACTACAATTCTTAGAAGAACCAGTTAAAATCATGGACCGTGAAGTTAAACAGCTCAAGTACCTGTGAAAACATGCGAGTAAACTGTCAACACAAAGGTTGAGTGAATTATAGGTTTAAATAATTGAATAAATTTTAGACTACAAGATTTAAAAATGTTAGAAAACATTAAACATTATTCCATTAACAATGAGCCACCTGGTAACCACTTAACCCTTTATTTACCCTTTCCAAACACAATAAATGATAAACACCGGACAGTGTATCTACAACAAAATACGAAGTACTAAATATTTCGATTATAAATTGCTAGCGCGACTAGCTCGGAATGGGGTTGTCAACCCCGATAGATCTATCCGTAGGATTCGCGTTCACCAGTAGAAACCAGTGATTACAGTTACCAGACTAGAGAATATTTTTGTCCAACTCACAATGAATAATTTAAATTTAATTGTCACTTGTGTCTAAACGTGAAATAAAATGCATGTAATCACATCCTAAAAATATACTTTGAAAAGTATGTAAAAACGGGACTATAACTCACCTTAATAGTAACGAAGTAACCAACACAAATAAGCGAACAACAAACGAGTACAGTGATCAGGAATGATCACAACGCCGACCTATAAATAAAGCATGTCGATATAAATAACTAACTTAGGTTAAGTCTTAGTATGATAGCTATTGTACATGTTGCAAGTAGACATAGAACAATACTCAGCATGCATCGGTTTGATCGAAATAGCTTACGGACACACGCTTTCTATTTTTAGAAAGTTTCTATTTTTAGCAGGTTTCCATTTTTGGGAAGTTTCTATTTTAGGAAAGTTTCTATTTTTGGAAAGTTTCTATTTTAGAAAAGTTTCTATTTTTGGAAACTTTCCAAATTTAGAAAGTTGCTATTTTTGGAAAGTTTATAAGTTAGGAAAGTTTCCTTAATTAGAAAGTCAACAAAAGTCAACTGAAAGTCAAAGTCAACCGAAAGTCAACTCAAAAGTCAACCTTCGTCAAACATAGTCAACGTTAATTTTAAAAGTGTAAGTTATAATAATAATGTAAGTTATAATGTTTATTAAAGTTAAATGTGTATAATTATTTCATAACATAAGTTTAATTAAATTAAAATGAATTATTAAAGTTAATATAAGTTTAAATGATATAATTAATATAACATAAGTATTTAATTAATTAATTAAATATTAGTCATAATATAAGTATTATTAATTAATAATAAATTTTAAATCATATCATAAGTATTATTAATTAATAATAAATTTTAAATCATATCATAAGTTTCTAATTATAATCATTAAATCATAAGTATTTAATAATTAAATTATAATTAAATAATAAGTAAGCCTTATAATAATTAAATAATTAATTAATCCTTATTATAAGTCTTATAATAATAATCTTATAATATAAGTTTAATACTTATCATAAGTATTTTCCATTAATAATAAAAGTATTATTAATCATAAGTTTAATTGAAATGTTAATTAAATCATAAGTAATAATTAAATGATATAATAAATATATATCATAAGTCTTAAATTATAATAATTACTTTTTATATCATAAGTAATTTAATAATAATGAAAATCATTATTTATGTCATAAGTTTAATTATTAACCATAAGTTTTAAATCAAGAGTTCATCGGGTCGTATCTTGAGCCCCGGGTGTCGGTTTTCGGCGAGCCTTATATATATCTCCACCTAATCAAACCACCCGATACATTGATGCACTCCAGAACACACCAAGAACAGTCCACAAGTCATGATGATCAGCCATTACACCACTTGGAACTTCAATTCATTCAAAAACGTGTTTTAGCCATAACCGGTGATCCGTGGTTCGGATTTAATGACCCGAACATGAAAGTTCATCCCATCATCAATCCTAAAACACTAGTACACTCTAAGGACTCCAAATATGGTCACAAAGTCGGACCAAACCTGGTTCATATCAATATCACATTTCAATCTTAACAAAATACCATTTTGATCATATCTAGGGCTCCGGGAATCGAAACGACATGAATCCGGAGTCTAAAATTAATGTATTGATGAGAGGAACTCATCTAGATACTTTATTTTCACTTTTATAACAGTTACAATATCAGAAAAGAACAAAAAAGCTGCTGTCCCAATTAAATCAAACCGAAAACATGTGTATTTGAGCAATTCTACGCATACAATCATCATAACAACAACATGTAACTAACATACTATCAAAATAAGCATCAAAAACAGAAAAGTAATGAAAAATTAAAAATCTAGGGTTAGGGTTTATACCCTAATCGAGAAACAAGTGATAGAATCGTGTAGAGGGTGATTAGTAGAACGCGTTTATGTATAACAATTGATGATCCAAGCTTTGATTTGATGAAGGATGATGATGTTGGTGATGATGTGCGATGGCAAGGGAGCAAGGGGAAGGAGAAGTTGGGAGAAAATTATAAGATTTAGGTTTAGGGAATTTTTGTAAATGTGAAAGTGAAAAATAGAATGGGAAAACAAGTACTCCCCCCCTTTAAGGGGTTTCGGCCGATGGGGGTGTGTGGAGTGGGCCCCACTAGCCCAATTTTGATAAAAGTTAAATAACTTGTGGCCCGAATTCCCGAACGAAACCCGAAACGCGAAAACACGCTTACGCGATTAGAATATCGGAGAGATAACAACTACGCGACGAAAAAATAAATATAAATACTATATTTAATTATATGATCTTAAAATATCATATTTAAAATATTTAGGATTTAAAAATCCCAAAAACTCGACCGTTGATTTAAAAACCGAAAAGATTCACCGGATAGAAATCCGCGACACGTAGAAACGTATAACTTAAAAATATGAATACAAATATTTACATAACACATAATAATTAATATATATATTATTACAAAAATAATAATATAGGTCATAGAAATGACGTGGTACGAATAACAGTTAACGGTCGTTAAATAATTAACGGAAAAGATAACGGAAAAAGTAGGGTCGTGACACCAGCGGCTTGTATGGGCCTTCAACCGCTAGCTTATCAGGCCAGGGCCTACCGATAGTCCTAACTACTAAACCTCTAATATAGCCATCCTCACGCAACGAATACGTTATTCCGAACTATACTCAACAAACAGTAGTCCACATGGCCCAACCCAACCAATCGAGGTTGGCCTCCTTGAGATGAACCTAACCATTCTAGATTCACCTCTTGAGGGGAACCTGACCAATCGAGCTTCCAACAACAAATGGCACAACCAGGCAACAGACACAAGCAACTCAACTACTATGGCTATTAGCTAACGCAAGGCAACCCTACACTTTACAGTATAATCAGCAATTCTACAGCATTACAAATACTACATAAGACAATTAACAATGGTAAATCCTAACAGCACAACTTTCTACTATAAACTACACCCGGAGACATTCCCACTCACCGATTATCAGTAATGGCTCAAATGTTTATCTATTGAGCATTATCCTTGTTCTAATCACCTGGGAACAACATAAACTAAGTTAGTATATTTCTCTAATCAAAATTAGACATACAAGCAGCATAACGGCTAAAAATCGACACTTAGCATAAATTTCCCCAAAATAACACAGTAGGTAGTCTGTCATAGACAGTCGATCGACTGTCTCTACACGGACAGTCGACTATTATAGACAGTCGTTCAACTGTCTCTACAACACCAACGATTGACTGTCACACTCTGATGATCGACTGTTGATAATGCTAAAAACGAACATATATTTCATAGCATTATCCCTCAAGAAAGACAAGCTTTTAGTTGTAATTGTCCTATTTACAAGTGATATTCGTTTAAATAATAAAAGGTGAAGACAAAAGACAGATTCGACGAATTGAAGACGCAAAAGACCAAAAAGCTCAAAAGTACAAAGTACAATCAAAGTGGTTCCAATTATTGATAAGAAACGTCTCAAAATTACAAGAGTACAAGACGCGAAACGCAAAATACAAGATATTAAATTGTACGCAAGGACGTTCGAAAATCTGGAACCGGGACCAAAGTCAACTCTCAACGCTCGACACAACGGACTAAAAATTACAAGTCAACTATGCACACGAATATAATATAATATTTAAATAATTCTTAAAATTATTTATATATTATATATATTATTATAAACCGTCGGCAGAAGAAACAAGCTCATGTGAGCTGGAAAAGCAGGCCATGCGATCGCATGGCCTGGCAGTTATAAAACCATGCGATCGCATGGAGGCCTTTTTCTGGCCACATGCCTATAAAAGGCAGGCTTTGCACGAACCTAAAACACATCTTTTTCTTCCTTCTTACTCACTCATAAGATATATATATATATATATATATATATATATATATATATATATATATATATATATATATATATATATATATATATATATATATATATATATATATATATATATATATATATATTTATATTTTAATTTTAATTTTAATTTTAAAATTCTAATAATAAGGGTATGTTAGGGAATGTTGTAAGGGTGTAAGTCAAAATTCTGTCCGTGTAACGCTACGCTATTTTTAATCACTGTAAGTTATGGTTAATGTTATTTTTAATTTAATGTCTCGTAGCTAAGTTATTATTATGCTTATTTAAGCCGAAGTAATCATGATATTGGGCTAAAATATTTAAAATTGGGTAATTGGGCTTTGTACCATAATTGGGGTTTGAATAAAAGAACGACACTTGTGGAAATTAGACTATGGACTATTAATGGGTTTTATATTAACTAAATGATACCTCGTTAATTTAATATATAGACTTATAATTTGACGTATTTATATATGACCACATACGCTTGATTGGGCAAGGTGGGCGGGATATCTATAAATACCAATAATTGTTCATTTTACCGGACACGGAACTGGATTAATAGTTAATAGACTTGTTGAAACAGGGGTGGATTACATTCAAGGGTAATTGGTGTAATTGTTAACAAAGTAGTAAAACCTTGGTTTACACGCAGTCGATAACCTGGTGTATTCATTAAACAAACTATTAAGACCTTGTTACAATTCGAATCCCCAATTAGTTGGAATATTTGACTTCGGGAATAAGAATAATTTGACGAAGACTTTCGCACTTTATATTTATGACTGATGGACTATTATGGACAAATCCGTATGGACATATCGAATAATCCAGGACAAAGGACAATTAACCCATGGTAATAAAACTAAAATCAACACGTCAAACATCATGATTACGGAAGTTTAAATAAGCATAATTTATATATTTCATATTTAATTACACTTTTAATTATCGCACTTTTATTTACTGTCATTATATTTAATTGCACTTTCAATTATCGTACTCTTTAATTATTGCAATTTTATTTTATCGCACTTTTATTTATCGCAATTTCATTATCGTTATTTACTTTACGCTTTAAATTAAGTTTTATTTATTTTTAATATTTTACATTAGGTTTTAACTGCGACTTAAGTTTTAAAATCGACAAACCGGTCATTAAACGGTAAAAACCCCCTTTTATAATAATAATACTACTTATATATATTTTTGTATTTTTACAAATATAGTTTTTAAAAATATAGCGTTAAGCTTGTTTTAGAGATCCCTGTGGAACGAACCGGACTTACTAAAAACTACCCTACTGTACGATTAGGTACACTGCCTATAAGTGTTGTAGCAAGGTTTAGGTATATCCATTCTATAAATAAATAAATATCTTGTGTAAAATTGTATCGAATTTAATAGTATTTCGTTGCCAAAAATAATACTATTTCCTAGTGCACCTCGCACACATCAAGTATTTTTGGCGCTGCTGCCGGGGAAAGATTAAACGCCGGAAGCGAAACGCAATAAAAAAAAGATTTTTATTAATTTTTAGTTTACTTTTATAAAAATACGCTTTTGTAAAAATACGTTTTAAATATACAAAAATATAAAAAGAAAAACAAAATATTTATATATTTTTAATAGTTTGTTATATATATATAGAATTATAAAGTTTCTTTATTTTTATTTTAATTTTTAAGTTTTTATTTATTTATATCATTATTTATTAAAACAGAAAAAAAATATAAAATAAAATTACTCTGCCCGTACTGTAGCAGCCCATATACTGGCCCGAAACCCTAGCCCATGCGATCGCATGAGCCCGAAGGCAAATTTTCATGCGATCGCATGAGGGTCTCTGACACGCCACAGTTGACTCCAACAGCAATCATTACAGAGTATTATTATTAATTATAAAATCCTAATTAGGTTTTTAATTATTTATTATTTAAGTTTTAGTTTTTATTAATTTGTATTATTTAGATAAATTAGTTTTATTAAATTATAAAATTAATAGTTTTATAAAATAATTAATATAAAAATAATGTTTTTATAAAAATTGTACTTTTTACAACTTTAAATTTATTTTTATATTTTTGTATCTTTTTATTTGTTTTAGCGTAATTTTTGTATTTTTCACTCATATTTAGTTTTTAAGTCATAGTTTTTGCCATAATTATTTTTATTTTTAGATTTTTAGGCTTTGCCGTAAAATCCCTTAAGTGCTTTTTCTTTAGATTAAGATTTCGGTGCTCTAGAATTTTGCGACGCCATTTTTATATTTTAGTACCTTTTTAAGTTATTGCCGTTTTGGATATAGAATTCCTTTAAGCTTTAATACCTTTAGACGTAACTTTTAATTCTTAGTTTTTAGTTCCTTTTTACGTTTCGACGCGCTACTTTCTTATTTTATTTTTCGACTTTTTATTTTTCGACGTTTTCCGACGCGCTCTTTTTCTTTCTTATTTTTTCGCCGATCTAGTTTTTAGGACATAGAATTTTCTATTCCTTCTCTAAAATTTCTTTAAATTTCAACGAAAAAATTATTTTAAGTGGTTAAATTGATAGACATCCAAATTTTCTGCTTCGTAGTAATAGTTGGATTTGTTAGTGGCTGAGTTGTGAGCTTACGATTTAAAGGGTTCTGGCTCCCTGCTGCATCTATTGGCTATTCAAAACGTGGGCAAAAGCAGAAAAGTCTATTAATTTGATAACTTAAATAATTTTTATCTTTTATAACTAATAGGATATTCAGTGAATGCACCGAGTAAAACGTTCACCACCTTTTGTACGTTCACCACCTGTAACTCGATCAAGACATCTAGCAAATATTGTCGCCGTTGATTTTTCTTTAGAATCGTCATCCAGTCGACCAAGTACTCCAATTCAAATTTCCGATAATCCATTTTTTGAACACGACCTCACAATTGAGAATCCGGAGAATATTCAGGGACAATTCAGAGATCCTGAACCATTAATCTTTCCTCCGGAACCACCAATCATTCAAACGGAGATTATCGAGGAACCAACCATTAAATCAGAATCCTATAGTGATTCAGATTCAACAAATTCAATTATGGAGAATCTGGAACCTCTAAGTATGGAAGACCGAATGAGAGCTAAACGCACTGGCCAAGGTCACGCAATTACTCAACCTAACATTAATGCGCCAGATTATGAAATCGAAGGACAAATCCTACACATGGTGACTAATCAATGCCAATTTAGTGGTGCGCCAAAGGAAGATCCAAATGAACATCTTCGAACATTTAATAGGATCTGCACTCTATTTAAAATCCGAGAAGTAGAGGATGAACAGATATATCTCATGTTATTTCCCTGGACTTTAAAGGGAGAAGCCAAAGATTGGTTGGAATCGTTACCTGAAGGGGCGATTGATACATGGGATGTTTTAGTTGAAAAATTTCTTAAACAATTCTTTCCGGCATCTAAAGCCGTAAGACTTCAAGGAGAAATTGTTACGTTCACACAAAAGCCAAATGAAACTTTATATGAGGCATGGACAAGATTTGGAAAGTTATTGAGAGGATGTCCGCAACATGGTTTAGACACTTGTCAAATAGTACAAATATTCTACCAAGGATGCGACATCACTACAAGAAAAGACATCGATATAGCAGCTGGTGGTTCCATTATGAAGAAATAGCAACCGACGCTTACAAAATTATTGATAACACTGCTTCCCACTCACATGAGTGGCACCAAGAAAAGGATATTGTTAGATCATCTAAAGCAGCTAGAGCCGATTCTAGCCATGACTTAGATTCCATTTCTGCAAAGATAGATGCTGTCGAGAGAAGAATGGAAAAGATGACTAAGGATATACACTCAATACGAATTAGTTGTGAGCAGTGTGGAGGACCACATTTAACAAAAGATTGTCTCAGTATTGAACTAACAATGGAACAAAGAGAGAATGTTTCATACATAAACCAAATGCCTGGAAATAATTATCAGAATAATTATCAACCGCCAAAACCAAACTACAATCAAAACCAGAATTATAACCGAAATGTTCCATACAACAACCAACAAGGTCCTAGCAATCAACAAGTATCCAATAATACTTTCAACCAGCAAAGACCTAATTTTTAAAATAAACCACCACAAACCGATGATAAAAAGCCAAATTTAGAAGATATGATGTCGAAGCTAGTTGAATCTCAAACGCAGTTTTTCACATCTCAGAAACAAACTAACGATGCACGAGTTATAGTCAACTTTTTAAAACGTCTTTTTGCTAGGTTTGGAACACCGAAATCTTTAATAAGTGATCGGGGTACTCATTTTTGTAATAATCAGCTTGAAAAAGTTCTCAAAAGATATGGAGTAACTCATAAAATCTCCACTGCTTATCATCCACAAACAAGTGGACAAGTTGAAAATACCAACCGAGCTTTAAAACGTATTCTAGAGAAAACCGTAGGATCAAATCCGAAGGAATGGTCCATGAAATTGGAGGATGCACTCTGGGCTTTTAGAACAGCCTACAAAACTCCAATTGGAACCACACCTTTTAAACTCGTTTACAGAAAAGCATGTCATCTTCCAGTAGAAATTGAACACAAAGCATTTTGGGCTTTGAAGACATGTAATCTTGATTTACATGAATCCGGACGTCTACGATTAAGTCAACTAAATGAATTAGAAGAATTAAGACATGAAGCATATGAAAATTCGTTAATCTATAAAGAAAGAACGAAGAAATGACATGAGAAAAGAATCAGAAGTTCAAAAGAATTTAAAGAAGGAGACAGAGTTCTTATTTTCAATTCACGATTCAAGCTATTTCCTATAAAATTGAAATCAAGATGGTCTGGACCATTCATAGTCAAAAGAGTTTTCCCATACGGAACAATAGAGTTAATAAATTAAAATGGGATTGAATTTAAAGTTAATGGTCAGAGAGTTAACATTACATACATGGTCCGATGGAAGTTGACAATGAAGTCAATCATAATTTCACCACCCAAGAAAACCTTCAAAATGAAAACATAAATATGTTATCAACAACATATGAATAATCAAAATTGGAAAATAGGGAGGATTCAAATTTGAGTGATGAAGAAGAATTATTATACAAACCTCCCATTCCAAGAAACGAAGAAAAATGTGAACAAGAAGTTCAAATAGAAGTGAAAGAACCAAGAAAAGAACACCCGAAAAAGGTTTACAAACTAACTCGACTTACTAAAGCAGGAGACCCGGGTGAATTTATCATTTCTTGTTTGCTTAATGATGGTGCTGTATATAATGGACTCGCAGATTTAGAAGCAAGTGCAAATATTATGCCTCTTTCCTTATACAAAAGATTAGGTATGGGTAAATTAAAACCAACCAAAATAGGTGTTCAATCATTTGACCTAACCATTAAACACCCGGTTGGAATAGCAAATAATTTACTTGTTAACGTGGGAAGTTTGACCTTTGTTGCAAACTTCATAGTGATTAATATGGAGGAAAACCTTGATATTCCTCTAATTTTAGGTCGCCCATTTTTAGCAACCACCGAGGCATTCATTGATGTAAGAGAAGGTAGAATGACACTTAGGGATGGTGATAAATCGACCACCTTTGTGAACCGAAAGTTTAGATCTCCACCAACCAAAACTATTAAACCAATAAAAATGAATAAGTGTGGGGAAGATGAAGAAACAATTAATGATGATCCAATCACAAAGAACCCCGTTGATGATAAGAAATTAGATGAACCCGTTTTTAACAGTTCAACGAAGAAACTTTTTAAACGGATTCACGATGCTAGGATTAAGGGAAACTTTAAGTTATGTAATCGATTAATATCCAATTTATCGCCAAAAGAAAAGGCGATGTTAGTTGAACTTGTGAAAGTTACGGAGGAAATCAACAAATGGATTGAAGTAAAAGTCAAAGATATACAAGTTGTTGATGATCCAATTGAAAATAACGTTAATCACAATTTCAACTAAGTGTGGGGAGGTTCGAATCTTTTTAGGGTAATATGTATTTTTGTTAGAGTTAGATTTTCTGTTTTCGTGTAGTTCTCGAGAATGGAATCCTAATGGTCTTTCCCTAGCAGACCCTAAAGAACTAGTCTTCTCCCCCCATTCTGAATTTTTATTTTTATTTAGGTTTTACGAGATGAAGACTTCCTGGGAACTAAACCATGGTCTAATGCTACACGCTTTGATCACTAAACGTAATAATGACACCCTTCCAAGTGAATTGGTATCATTAATCAGAGGTAAATTGGATGGAGTAAGAAAAGAATCCAGGAACGAAAATAATAAGTTATAGTTTGGTAAAGGAAAATCAAAATCTGCAGCGAAAAGAAGAGCACGACACCTTGAAAGATGTCACAAATGCGAAAAATGGTCACACGAAGGAAAATGCTCGACGAATCAGACATATTCCAATACCAAATTCGTTACTTTATGCAGAGATGGGCCGTTCATATGTTTCGAAGAAAAAACATTGAATGCTCGAGGTTACGTCTATGTAGCTATGGAAAACCAATTAGTTCGACTATCTTATGAGTGGGCTAAAGCATGTCATTGAGAATTCTATCTCACAGGTAAGTTTGTACAGATTTTATTTTTATTTTTATTGCTCTGAACCTTTTGATAATAAACGCTAATTTGTTCGCTATAAAGTATTAAATTGGTATTCGATAAAATTAGGTCTTGCGACCGAAATTATTGATATCATACAAAAATTTATTACATCACTGCGAAATTTACTGTTTATTCTTAAGGTATAAATATCTTTAATCATTCAACCCAAAATATTTCAAAAATTCGTCATGAGTTAAACTAGGTTATGGAACCAAAATTACTTTACCGAAAAGAGGGGCGTATATTTTAGATAATATTTGATTGATTAAAGTGGGATAAAAGACCAAAAAGATTTTTAATTTTATTTTTACTTTGTTTTTAAAATTAATATATAAATATTAAATTAATATTATAAACTTTTTTAAATCAATATATTTAAATTTTTAAGTATTTGAAAAATTAATATTTTTAATATAAGTTTGTATGTATAAAAACAAAAATATAATATAAATTTGGTATGAATTTTTAATATTACTAATATGAATTTTTAATTTTATGCATTTTAAATCTAAGTTTGGTGTGAATTTAAAAACAAAAATTTACTTTATTTCGTTAAGTTAAAAATATGATTTTTAAAATTCATGTCTTTGAACCGAAATTGCTCTACCCAAGGAAGGGACGAGAACTTTTATTATCATTATTTTTAATCTTATTGGATTAAAGTAAGCCAAAAACATTTAAAAAACCCAAAAATCTTTACTTTTAAAATCGCGCTTAAAAATGACAAATTTTAAAATTTTGTCGAGGGACGGACTAGGACAACGATCCGAAACGCCCTCATCCTAAAAAGAAACAAATTTTTAAAATTTAAGTTAATCATATGTTTTAAAAGTTATAAGATTTTTATAAAAAAAAAAGTGAAAATCACTGTACCCGAACCTCATGCGATCGCATGGGGTTTACACTGTAACCTCATGCGATCGCATGAGGCTGGATTTCAGCTTAGGAACAAAAGTCCAGCGAGCTCTGCTCTTCACCACATGTCATAACCCGTCCTTAACCATAAGAACGTGTTAGATAACGTATGATTTCATTGCGAGGTATTGACCTCTATATGCGACATTTTTAAAAGAGAAACTGCATATATTATACATTACAAACCATAACCATTATTTTTGTTACAAGCTTTAGACAATAAAAAGATGATTATCGTTTAGCGATAATCTTCGACTTACAAACTTTACATATAATGATAACAACACGATTTCGAGCATATTTTACAACACAAATCCTTGGGTATGCAGTTTTATTTTTGACACAAATATGCGTACGCAAGATCCTGCTCAAATTCAACATAATGCAGCGGAAGCTTTAGTAATCACCTGAGAATAGACATGTTTTAAAAGGTCAACATAAAGTTGGTGAGATATAGGTTTAATGCCGGCAGCAATATATATATATAGACCACAAGATTTCGTATATAAACAGTTTAATAAAAATATTCTAAGTGGTTGAGCACTTGGTAACCATACTTAACATTTAATCACGTCGCATATTCCCTTTATTATGAAATCTTACTACACCGTACCAAGTGTAGTCACGAAACGAAGTACTGTGCAACCGTTGAATACTGGTCGTCCAGTCCGGTTGGGGTTGTCAGGCCCGATAGATCTATCAACAGGATTCGCGTTTACAATACCGCTGTAAATAACAGTTACCAAGCTACAGGGAAGTATGCCAGTGGTACAACTCAACGTAGAATATATTTTTCAGTTACTTGTGTCCATAACGTAAAACATAAAATACATGTATTCTCATCCCGAAATATTTAGAGTTTAAAAGTGGGACTATATACTCACTTTCGTCTTGAAGATATATATATAATTTGACTTGGTCTCCGGTTGATATCACGAACCTATCCATATATAATATATCAATACCTTTTCTTTTTAAACAAACGTCACATATATATACTTGTTATACTTTTAATACTTTGAATAATTCCTTAGTCCGTAGTTAGCAGTTCGTTGTTAGTAATTCAATTTTAATGGTTCATTTGTAGATGTTTAATATACCCGCAATGAAATAAATAAAACCCCATCGTATATGTATTGGTCGAGATTAATCTTGACCCACGGTACCGGTGTTGTCAAATAACGTGTTGCGTACATAAAGTACCGGTGTTGTCAAATGACGTGTTGCGTACAATCATGGGATCTTATGATTAATCTTCTCGTGTTGTTTACGGGTGATCCTGAACCATATAAAATTGAATTATAAGTACATATATATAAAATATCATGTTAACTTAAAAAAATGTGATTTATTTAATTTTTCCCAATTATTTTCGTGGCTAAACTAGTATTGGATATCCGATTTTGTTTCGGTCATAGTTTCTTCGTTACAACTCCGTTTTCGTTGATTCAACTTGCCATCTCCTTGGATCGAGTCCCTCTTTAAGACTATGAACTGTAAATACCTTAGTTTGTATTCAAAATACACGGCATAGGTCAAACTTTAGTGAAACTTATGAAGTTAATCATTTTCCATCATGTAAACAACCTTAAATGATTATTTTTCTAAAAATACTTATACTTTGAATTAAATCATGAAATTTTTATGTGTTATCATATTCATATTAAAAATCATTTTTCCAGAAGATAAACTTCCAATTCAAAGTTTAAGATGGTTTTTAATTATCCAACCCAAAACAGTCCCCGGTGGCACTCCGACGTCGTAAAAACAGTTTTTAAGATAATCTTTGAAAAACCAAGTTATACCTTGTTAAATTAGCATATATTTAAGTTATATTACAGGTCTTGGAGTATTTTAAAAGTTAAGTTAGAAGGATCTATTTAGTTTGCAAACAAGTTTGAAAACATTCAAACTATGTTCTTGTTGTTAAAATTTTATACCACAAAATAAGATAGCTATATATATATGAATCGAATAAGGTTATGAACATAGATTCTACCTCAAGTTCCTTGGACAAGGTTGTTGTAAAAGAGGAGTAAGAACCTAGAACCAAAAGGGTGATGGAAGTGGATGAAAGATTGGAAGTAAGTTGGTGTTCTTGGAAGGATTTCTTGAAGTGTTTTTGTAAGGTTTTCTTATGAGGTTTAAGTGTTGTTTTTGAAGCTAAATGATGGGGAAAATGCTTGGAGATGATCAAGTATGAAGTTAAGAGTATTTTGAGAGAGAAATGGAAGTGTAAGTATGAGAAAATGGGGTGAAGAAATGGTGTGCATGCATAAAAACGTTTTTAGGTTATAAAGGAAAAAAAAGATACCTAACTTTGTTTTCTTGCTAAATAATTCATGCTACTTGACAAATGGTTGGTTCCACATGTTTCTTAATCATTTAAGGCTGCTAAGGAGCAGATTTTTATTGGTATATACCAATAGTAAATACATCTAGAAGCTGCGTATGATACGGGTACATATACCCTAGGTATACGTATAGAAATCTTTGAGAAAACGGAACGAGGATTCAAATATAGCTATCTTTTGTAAATATACTTATATTGTTTTATGTATTTAAGTCTTTAAAAGTGATTAAATACATTACTTATACGATATATGTATAAACATTATAGGTCATAAGTATTTAAGTCAAATAACGTTACGTATGGTTATCGTTTTGAAAATTTAAGTTAGTAGTTTCAAAATATACTTATAACTTATTGTTATTAATACAAAATGAGATATTAAAACATTCTTAGGTCATGTTAAATATGTATATATACATATATATACACAAACGTATAATTATCATATATTGTATAGTTCGTGATATCATCGGTCAAACTAGACGGTCAAACGTTGTGTAAAACTCTTTCCGAAAAACATAAGTCTCGACAATTTGGATTGCTTATCATGTTGGTAAGGTTTAATTTATGTAAATATTAATCTTATAAGTATAGAACGATTGAAAAAGTGCGGGTCGTTACATTACCTCCCCGTTAAATAAATTTCGTCCCGAAATTTTAAAATTGTACCTATTTTGCGTCATCGAGAAACAAGTGTGGATACTTTTGTTTCATCTGATCCTCCCGTTCCCACGTAAACTCGGGACCTCTTCGAGCATTCCAACGAACCTTAACGATCGGTATGTTGCTCTGCTTGAGCTGTTTAACTTCACGGTCCATGATTTCGATTGGTTCTTCGACGAATTGTAGTTTCTCGTCGACATGGATTTCTTCAAGAGGAATGGTGAGGTCTTCCTTTGCAAGACACTTCTTAAGGTTCGAGACGTGAAAGGTATTATGTACTCCGGCGAGTTGTTGCGGTAACTCGAGTCGATAAGCTACCGGTCCAATGCGTTCGATGATCTTGAACGGGCCTACATATCTTGGGTTCAGTTTACCCCTTTTTCCAAAACGTATAACACCTTTCCAAGGTGACACCTTTAGCATAACCATGTCACCGATCTGAAACTCTAATGGTTTCCTTCGGACATCGGCGTAGCTCTTTTGGCGACTACGGGCTGTTTTCAATCTCTCTTTGATTTGTACTATCTTTTCAGTAGTTTCATGTATGATCTCGGGACCAGTTAATTGTCGATCTCCTACTTCATTCCAATAGATAGGAGATCTACACTTCCTTCCGTACAATGCTTCGAATGGTGCAGCTTTAATGCTCGCATGATAACTATTATTATACGAGAATTCTGCTAATGGTAGATACTTATCCCATCCGTTTCCAAAATCGATCACACATGCCCTGAGCATGTTTTCAAGAGTCTGAATTGTTCTTTCACTCTGCCCGTCTGTTTGCGGATGATATGCGGTACTCATATCCAAACGAGTTCCTAGTGCCTCCTGTAGTGATTGCCAGAACTTTGAGGTAAATCTACTATCACGATCAGATATAATGGAAATAGGTATTCCATGCCTTGAAACTATTTCCTTTATATATAATCGTAATAATTTCTCCATTCTATCTGTTTCCTTTATAGGCAAGAAATGTGCAGATTTGGTAAGACGATCAACAATTACCCAAATGGTGTCGTATCCCCAGGCAGTCTTTGGTAACTTCGTGATGAAATCCATGGTAATACCGTCCCATTTCCATTCTGGAATTTCTGGTTGTTGAAGTAACCCTGACGGCTTCTGGTGTTCTGCTTTGACTTTGGAACAAGTTAAACATTCCCCAACATATGTTGCAACGTCTATCTTCAAATTAGGCCACCAATAATGCGTCTTAAGATCTTGGTACATCTTTCCAACTCCAGGATGTATCGAATATCTTGTCTTATGTGCCTCGTTCAATATCAACTTCCTTAATCCACCCAACTTCGGTACCCAAATACGATTTGCAAAATATCGAATTCCATCTTCCCGCATAACGAGTTGCTTCTCATACTTCTTCATTATTTCATTTCCTATATTTTCTTTAGTAAGTGCTTCTCGTTGAACTTCTTTGATTTGTGAGTTGAGATTCATGCGAATTTTTATGTTCATCGCTCGTACTCGAATTGGTTCTCGTTCCTTTCTGCTTAATGCGTCAGCCACTACATTCGCTTTCCCGGGATGATAGCGAATCTCACAATCGTAGTCGTTTATCAGCTCGACCCACCTACGTTGCCTCATGTTCAGCTGTTTCTGATCGAAAATATGTTGAAGACTTTTATGATCAGTAAACACAGTGCATCTAACCCCATATAAGTAGTGTCTCCATATCTTTAACGCAAACACGACTGCTCCCAGTTCTAGATCATGCGTCGTATAATTCCGCTCGTGAATCTTCAATTTGTCCAGATGCGTATGCAATAACTTTCTTTCGTTGCATAAGAACACAACCAAAACCTTGTCGCCAAGCGTCACAATATATTTCAAAATCATCGTTCCCTTCAGGTAACGATAAAATAGGCGCCGTAGTTAACTTCTTCTTCAGTAATTGAAATGCGTTCTCCTGCTCCGAGGTCCATTCGTATTTCTTCCCTTTTTGCGTTAATGCTGTCAACGGCTTAGCTATTCGGGAAAAATCTTGAATAAACCTTCTATAATAACCGGCTAAACCCAAAAATTGGCGTATCTGCGTTGGTGTCTTAGGAGTCTCCCATTTTTCAATGGCTTCAATTTTTGCTGGATCAACCTGAATTCCTTTGCTACTAACAACGTGGCCAAGAAATTGCACTTCTTTCAACCAGAAAGCACATTTAGAAAATTTAGCATATAGCTGTTCTTTTCTTAACAACTCTAATATCAACCTTACATGCTGCTCATGCTCTTGCTCACTCTTGGAATAGATAAGAATATCATCAATGAAAATGATAACAAACTTATCTAAATATGGACTACAAACTCGATTCATGAGGTCCATGAATACAGCTGGCGCATTCTTCAATCCATACGGCATAACCAAAAATTCGTAATGACCGTAGAGTGTCCGAAAAGCAGTTTTCGGTATATCTTCTTCTTTGACACGTAATTGATGATAGCCCGATCTTAGGTCAATTTTCGAGTACACACATGATCCTTGGAGTTGATCAAATAAGTCGTCAATTCTCGGTAGTGGATACCGATTCTTGATAGTTAACTTATTTAATTCACGATAATCTATACACATTCGGAAAGATCCGTCTTTCTTCTTGACGAATAAAATTGGAGCTCCCCACGGTGAAGTACTTGGTCGTATGAATCCACGATCCAGTAATTCTTTTAACTGACTCTGAAGTTCTTTTAACTCGGACGGTGCAAGTCTATATGGAGCACGGGCAACCGGTGCAGCTCCTGGTACAAGATCTATTTGAAATTCTACAGATCTAAATGGAGGTAATCCTGGCAACTCTTCCGGAAATACTTCAGGAAAATCTCTTGCCACAGGCACGTCATTGATGCACTTCTCTTTTTCTTTCTTTTCGACTTTATTAACATGTGCTAAGATAGCATAGCACCCTTTCTTCAAGCACTTTTGAGCTTTCAAATAACTAATGAGTTTTAGCTTTGAGTTACCCTTCTCTCCATAAATCATTACTGGCGTTTTATTCTTACGAGGAATGCGAATTGCCTTCTTGGCGCACACAACTTCGGCTCCTATTTTGGACATCCAGTCCATGCCGACTATTACATCAAAACTTCCTAATTCTACGGGTATCAAATCAATCTTAAATGTTTCTCCGGCTAAATTTATTTTACAATCACGGCAAATTTTATCGGCTTTAATTAGTTTACCATTAGCTAACTCAATCATGTACTTAGCATCTAGAGGTAATGATGAACAATTCAATTTAGCGTGAAAGTCTCTACACACGTAACTTCTATCAGCACCAGTATCAAATATAATAGATGCGGATAAGTTATTAATGGTAAACGTACCCGTAACAAGCTCCGGGTCTTCACATGCCTCTCTAGCATTAATAACAAATGCTCTCCCACGTGCAGGTCCGATATTCTTCTCTGGATTCGGGCACTGGCTCTTATAGTGACCTTGTTTTCCACACCCAAAACAAGTAATGGTAGCCAAAGCAGTTCTATTTGCATTGGTGGCAAGAGTCTTGGTACCATTTGTATTTGTAACGAGAGCCCTACAATCTTCAGCAAGATGACCCTTTCGATTACATTTGTTGCATACCACATTACAGTAACCAGAGTGATGTTTGTGGCATCGGTTGCATAAAGGATTTTGTCCTTTATAACCAAAGCTTAAACCACTACCCGCACCTTGCGTGTTTTCTTGTTTCTTAAAAGATTGTTGTTGGTTACCTCGATCATAATTCCCATTCCACTTTCTTTTGTTACCTGATACCTTCACATCAGTATTGGATACTTTCTTATCCATGATGACCTGATCCATTAGCTCGTTTGCCATGGTTATAGCTTCATGAATTGTCTTAGGTTTCGATGCTGTAACGTTTGCCTTGACCTTTTTGGGCAAACCATCTTTGTACATTTCAATCTTCCGTTCTTCGGTTGGAACCAATTCAGGACATAGCAAAACTAATTCCATGAATCGCTGATTATAGTTGGTGATTTCAGTACCAACAACCTTCAGACTTCGTAATTCATCTTCCAACTTCCTAACCTCGTTCCTTGGACAATATTCGTTGATTAACATTGTTTTGAATTCTTCCCATGGAGTATCATAAGCTACATCTCCTCCTACAGCCTTCACATAATTTTTCCACCACGTGAGTGCACTATCTTGTAAAGTGCATGATGCATACTTGGTCATGTCCTTTTCAACACAACCACTGATTTTAAACACAGTCTCCATCTTTTCTATCCATCGGGTTAAACCGATCGGTCCTTCTGTTCCACTGAATGATGAGGGCTTGCAAGCTTGAAAAGTTTTGTAAGTGCACCCCACACGAGGATTTGGGTTAACTGCAGCACCTCTTGCAGCCTCGACCCATAACATTCTGTCGTTCACTCGTTGATTGATGAGTTCCTGGATTTCTTGTTCCGTCATTCGGTTCAATCGCGCCATATTCTTCTATAAGAATGAAAAGAAAATAATTATTCACATGGAATATTATAGATGTAGTGTATATTTACAGTACATTATAGCTTATTAATAATATGAACCAGGTATTATTATAAAAGCCTTTTCTTCTTATTAGCGTTTTATAATTATATCTAGGGTAGTACCTACCCGTTAATGTCCATACTTAATAGCTTAGTACAGAATCAATTACTACCATCTAAATAATACTTAACCATGGAAAATTATTGCATTTCACACTTCACTATTTTACATATGCTTATCTTACATCGAACATTAAGCAAACCACACTAATAATATTATACAAAACATTATATGATCCCATGGTTTAATACGGCAGCGCATCGTTTGGTCTATTTTCTAGGACGTTTAGGTTCAAAGAATTGCTTAACGCTTATCCTGGCTGTCTGCCTATATTTTGGCTGTGGGACTGAAGAACTGGATGCCGGGATAGAACGAATAGGAATAGCGGGAATAGGGGTGGTAGTGTCTAGTGGAGTTGGTGCCACATCATCCTTACTAAACTCGGGATTTGAATTTTCTAATTCATTAGCCTTTCGTTTCTTTCCTAGTTCGAACTCGTCTTTTGTAATTTCCTGTATTTCTTCCTCGGGTTCACTTTCCTCCTCGGGTTCACTTTCCTCCTCGGGTTCACTTTCCTCCTCGGGTTCACTTTCCTCCTCGGGTTCACTTTCCGGGTTCTCTATAGTCGGTTCATCCGGAATTTGTGAGTCTTCCCCAAAGATATTATTTTCGTCATCGGATAGGTTAATGATTGGAACACCATCTGAAGATTCTGGTTCGGAGTCGCTGAACGTGATGACAAGTTTTGAGCCCGACATCTATCACACAACAACTAACCCATTAGTACTACATAATATTTACATATAAATTTTAACCAACAATGATAAGCAATGGTTTTTAAATCAGACCCGGTCAAAGTCCAGACTTACTAATGTATCCTAACGACTTATCAGTTAGACACACTAATGCAAACCTGGTTCGCTAAGACCACCGCTCTGATACCACATGTCATAACCCGTCCTTAACCATAAGAACGTGTTAGATAACGTATGATTTCATTGCGAGGTATTGACCTCTATATGCGACATTTTTAAAAGAGAAACTGCATATATTATACATTACAAACCATAACCATTATTTTTGTTACAAGCTTTAGACAATAAAAAGATGATTATCGTTTAGCGATAATCTTCGACTTACAAACTTTACATATAATGATAACAACACGATTTCGAGCATATTTTACAACACAAATCCTTGGGTATGCAGTTTTATTTTTGACACAAATATGCGTACGCAAGATCCTGCTCAAATTCAACATAATGCAGCGGAAGCTTTAGTAATCACCTGAGAATAGACATGTTTTAAAAGGTCAACATAAAGTTGGTGAGATATAGGTTTAATGCCGGCAGCAATATATATATATAGACCACAAGATTTCGTATATAAACAGTTTAATAAAAATATTCTAAGTGGTTGAGCACTTGGTAACCATACTTAACATTTAATCACGTCGCATATTCCCTTTATTATGAAATCTTACTACACCGTACCAAGTGTAGTCACGAAACGAAGTACTGTGCAACCGTTGAATACTGGTCGTCCAGTCCGGTTGGGGTTGTCAGGCCCGATAGATCTATCAACAGGATTCGCGTTTACAATACCGCTGTAAATAACAGTTACCAAGCTACAGGGAAGTATGCCAGTGGTACAACTCAACGTAGAATATATTTTTCAGTTACTTGTGTCCATAACGTAAAACATAAAATACATGTATTCTCATCCCGAAATATTTAGAGCTTAAAAGTGGGACTATATACTCACTTTCGTCTTGAAGATATATATATAATTTGACTTGGTCTCCGGTTGATATCACGAACCTATCCATATATAATATATCAATACCTTTTCTTTTTAAACAAACGTCACATATATATACTTGTTATACTTTTAATACTTTGAATAATTCCTTAGTCCGTAGTTAGCAGTTCGTTGTTAATAATTCAATTTTAATGGTTCATTTGTAGATGTTTAATATACCCGCAATGAAATAAATAAAACCCCATCGTATATGTATTGGTCGAGATTAATCTTGACCCACGGTACCGGTGTTGTCAAATGACGTGTTGCGTACATAAAGTACCGGTGTTGTCAAATGACGTGTTGCGTACAATCATGGGATCTTATGATTAATCTTCTCGTGTTGTTTACGGGTGATCCTGAACCATATAAAATTGAATTATAAGTACATATATATAAAATATCATGTTAACTTAAAAAGATGTGATTTATTTAATTTTTCCCAATTATTTTCGTGGCTAAACTAGTCTTGGATATCCGATTTTGTTTCGGTCATAGTTTCTTCGTTACAACTCCGTTTTCGTTGATTCAACTTGCCATCTCCTTGGATCGAGTCCCTCTTTAAGACTATGAACTGTAAATACCTTAGTTTGTATTCAAAATCACACGGCATAGGTCAAACTTTAGTGAAACTTATGAAGTTAATCATTTTCCATCATGTAAACAACCTTAAATGATTATTTTTCTAAAAATACTTATACTTTGAATTAAATCATGAAATTTTTATGTGTTATCATATTCATATTAAAAATCATTTTTCCAGAAGATAAACTTCCAATTCAAAGTTTAAGATGGTTTTTAATTATCCAACCCAAAACAGTCCCCGGTGGCACTCCGACGTCGTAAAAACAGTTTTTAAGATAATCTTTGAAAAACCAAGTTATACCTTGTTAAATTAGCATATATTTAAGTTATATTACAGGTCTTGGAGTATTTTAAAAGTTAAGTTAGAAGGATCTATTTAGTTTGCAAACAAGTTTGAAAACATTCAAACTATGTTCTTGTTGTTAAAATTTTATACCACAAAATAAGATAGCTATATATATATGAATCGAATAAGGTTATGAACATAGATTCTACCTCAAGTTCCTTGGACAAGGTTGTTGTAAAAGAGGAGTAAGAACCTAGAACCAAAAGGGTGATGGAAGTGGATGAAAGATTGGAAGTAAGTTGGTGTTCTTGGAAGGATTTCTTGAAGTGTTTTTGTAAGGTTTTCTTATGAGGTTTAAGTGTTGTTTTTGAAGCTAAATGATGGGGAAAATGCTTGGAGATGATCAAGTATGAAGTTAAGAGTATTTTGAGAGAGAAATGGAAGTGTAAGTATGAGAAAATGGGGTGAAGAAATGGTGTGCATGCATAAAAACGTTTTTAGGTTATAAAGGAAAAAAAGATACCTAACTTTGTTTTCTTGCTAAATAATTCATGCTACTTGACAAATGGTTGGTTCCACATGTTTCTTAATCATTTAAGGCTGCTAAGGAGCAGATTTTTATTGGTATATACCAATAGTAAATACATCTAGAAGCTGCGTATGATACGGGTACATATACCCTAGGTATACGTATAGAAATCTTTGAGAAAACGGAACGAGGATTCAAATATAGCTATCTTTTGTAAATATACTTATATTGTTTTATGTATTTAAGTCTTTAAAAGTGATTAAATACATTACTTATACGATATATGTATAAACATTATAGGTCATAAGTATTTAAGTCAAATAACGTTACGTATGGTTATCGTTTTGAAAATTTAAGTTAGTAGTTTCAAAATATACTTATAACTTATTGTTATTAATACAAAATGAGATATTAAAACATTCTTAGGTCATGTTAAATATGTATATATACATATATATACACAAACGTATAATTATCATATATTGTATAGTTCGTGATATCATCGGTCAAACTAGACGGTCAAACGTTGTGTAAAACTCTTTTCGAAAAACATAAGTCTCGACAATTTGGATTGCTTATCATGTTGGTAAGGTTTAATTTATGTAAATATTAATCTTATAAGTATAGAACGATCGAAAAAGTGCGGGTCGTTACACCACAACAGACACAATACACGAAAACTCTCCCAAAACCCTCTCAAATTTCATCATTTTTTCACCAAAATTTACCAAATTTCTTGCTACAATCCGCTCTAAACATGAAATTGATAAGGAGTTTATCAAAAAGCGTAACAATTTCACTCCTAAACCTCTTTAAATTTGATTTTTAGTGTTCTTGAGCTATAATTTACCTAATTTGATTTTGTTAATTTCTAGTGTAATTAGAGTTAAATTGTTAGTATTTTATGCATGTATAACCTAGATTGATGCTATTTAATATGATTTGAAGCCAAAAACTTCAAAATTTTTAGAAATCTAGGGTTTGTGTTCTTGAGCAATTTGGGGCTTTTTGATATAAACAGGTTATGGCCGATTTTTGTCTTGAATTATTGCTAAATTAAGTAGTGTAACATGTTTAGGTAGTTAAATGATCCAAACTTTGATCCTAAACATGATTTTTGGAGATTAAAGTAGACTTTTTAAATCTAAAATTCATGAACTTGATAAATTTGATATAATTGCCATTTGAGACTTGTTTAATTGCTAGTAATGACTATTTTGACATGTTATTTGAGTTAAATGCTTATGAACTTTGTATACATTTTCATATATGCTTATTTGAAAAAAGTGTAGAATTGTTAAAATTGTGAAAATGTGTATAAGTTTAATTTTGATTTAACATGTTATTGTAATTATGTTAATTTGTTATTTTGCTAACACTAAAGCATATTTAGATAACAAACCTAATCCTTCTATCCATTTGAAAGATTACCTCTAACTTAGATTAACTTGTCTTCACCTTGAACAAGTATTAATCCCTGATAATGCTAAAAACGAACATATATTTCATAGCATTATCCCTCAAGAAAGACAAGCTTTTAGTTGCAATTGTTCTATTTACAAGTGATATTCATTTAAATAATAAAAGGTGAAGACAAAAGATAGATTCGACGAATTGAAGACGCAAACGACCAAAAAGCTCAAAAGTACAAAGTACAATCAAAGTGGTTCCAATTATTGATGAGAAACGTCTCAAAATTACAAGAGTACAAGACGCGAAACGTAAAGTACAAGATATTAAATTGTACGCAAGGACGTTTGAAAATCCGGAACCGGGACCAAAGTCAACTCTCAACGCTCGACGCAACGGACTAAAAATTACAAGTCTACTATGCACAAGAATAAAATATAATATTTAAATAATTATATAAATTATTTATATATTATATATTATAATATAAACCGTCGGCAGAATGAAAACAAAGGCATGTGAACTTCACCAGCTGGCCATGCGATCGCATGGCCTAGAAGAGTAAAAGCCATGCGACCGCATGGCAAAGAAAAGTTGGCCACATGCCTATAAATTCGCAGTTTGGTGAACGATATATCCATCTTTTCTCCATCTCTCTATCTATCACGTATATATATATATATATATATATATATATATATATATATATATATATATATATATATATATATATATATATATATATATATATATATATATATATTTATATTATAATTTTAATTTTAAATTCCAATAATAAGGGTATGTTAGCGAATGTTGTAAGGGTGTAAGTCGAAATTCTGTCCGTGTAACGCTACGCTATTTTTAATCACTGTAAGTTATGATTAATGTTATTTTTAATTTAATGTCTCGTAGCTAAGTTATTATTATGCTTATTTAAGACGAAGTAATCATGATGTTGGGCTAAAATATTTAAAATTGGGTAATTGGGCTTTGTACCATAGTTGGGATTTGGACAAAAGAACGACACTTGTGGAAATTAGACTATGAGCTATTAATGAGCTTTATATTTGTTTAACTAAATGATAGTTTGTTAATTTTAATATAAAAATTTACAATTGGACGTACCTATAAATAACCATATACACTCGATCAGACACGATGGGCGGGATATTTATATGTACGAATAATCGTTCATTTAACCGGACACGAGAATGGATTAATAGTTAATGGACTTATTAAAACAGGGGTGAATTATGTACAAGGACACTTGGCGTAATTGTTAACAAAGTATTAAAACCTTGGGTTACACACAGTCGATATCCTGGTGTAATTATTAAACAAAGTATTAAGACCTTGTTACAGTTTAAGTCCCCAATTATTTGGAATATTTGACTTCGAGTATAAGGATAATTTGACGAGGACACTCGCACTTTATATTTATGACTGATGGACTGTTATGGACAAAAACCAGACGGACATATTGAATAATCCAGGACAAAGGACAATTAACCCATGGGAATAAACTAAAATCAACATCTCAAACATCATGATTACGGAAGTTTAAATAAGCATAATTCATTTTATTTAATATTTAATGGCACTTTTAATTATCGCACTTTTATTTATTGTCATTGTATTTAATTGCACTTTTAATTATCGTACTCTTTAATTATCGCAATTTTATTTTATCGCACTTTTATTTATCGCAATTTCATTATCGTTAATTACTTTACGTTTTAAATTAAGTCTTTTATATAATTAATATTTTACATTAGGTTTTAACTGCGACTAAAGTTTTAAAATCGACAAACCGGTCATTAAACGGTAAAAAACCCCTTTTTATAACAATAATACTACTTATATATATTTTTGTATTTTTACAAATATAGTTTTTAAAAATATAGCGTTAAGCTTGTTTTAGAGATCCATGTGGAACGAACCGGACTTACTAAAAACTACACTACTGTACGATAAGGTACACTGCCTATAAGTGTTGTAGCAAGGTTTAGGTATATCCATTCTATAAATAAATAAATATCTTGTGTAAAATTGTATCGTATTTAATAGTATTTCGTTATAAAAATAATACTATTTCATATACCCCTCGCATAAGATCAAGTATTTTTGGCGCCGCTGCTGGGGAACACATAAACGCCGGAAGCACAACGCTATATATAGAAAAAAAAAGATTTTTAGTAAGTTTTAGTTATTTTGTTGTAAAAATATACGTTTTTAATTTTAAAAATATAAAAATATAAAAAGAAAAAAAGAAAATTTAAGTATTTTTAAGAGTTTGTAAAATATATAAGTTCTATAAAGTTTCTTTATCTTTATTTTGTAAAAATATAAGTTTTATTTAATTTATATAAATATATTATATAAATATCTAAATCAGAAAACAGAAAAAAAAATATAAAAGTCTCGGCCCGATCATTGTAGCAGCCCATATACTGGCCTGAAACCCTAGCTCATGCGATCGCATGACCCCGAAGGCAAAATTTCATGCGATCGCATGAGGGTCTCTGACACGCCACAGTTGACTCCAACAGCAATCATTACAGAGTATTATTATTAATTATTATTATTATTATAACCCTAATTAGGGTTTAGTTATTTAATTATTTAGTTTAGTTTTTATTTAATTTGTATTATTAAGTTAAATTAGTTTAAATAAATTATAAAATTAATAGTTTTATAAAATAAATAATATAAAAATAATATTTTTATAAAAATTGTACTTTTTACAATTTTAAGTTTATTTTTATATTTTGTATCTTTTTATTTGTTTTTAGCGTAATATTTGTTTTTTTTTCCTGCTCGTATTTAGTTTTAAGTCATAGTATTTGCCATAGTTATTTTTATTTCTATATTTTTAGGCTTTGGCATAAAATCTCTTAAGTGCTTTTTCTTTAGACTAAGATTTAGGTGCTTTAGAATTTTGCGACGCCATTTTTATATTTTAATACCTTTTTAAGTTATTGCCGTTTTGGGATATAGTTTTTCTTTTAAGCTTTAATATTTTTAGACGCAACTTTTAATTCTTAGTTTTTAGTTCCTTTTTAAGTTTCAACGCGCTACGTTTTTATTATTATTTTTCGACCATTTATTTTTCGACGTTTTTCGAAGCGCTCTTTTTCTTTCTTATTTCTCACCGATCTAGTTTTTAGGACTTAGATTTTTTCTATTTCTTATCTAAAATTTCTTTAAATTTCAACGAAAAATTATTTTAAGCGGTTAAATTGATAGACATCCAATTTTCTGCTTCGTAGTAATAGTTGGATTTGTTAGTGGCTGAGTTGTGAGCTTCCGATTTAAAGGGTTCTGGCTCCCTGCTGCATCTATTGGCTATTCGAAACATGGGCAAAAGCAGAAAAGTCTATTAATTTGATAACTTATATAATTTTTATTTTTTATAACTAATAGGATATTCAGTGAATGCACCGAGCAAAACGTTCACCACCTTTTGTACGTTCACCACCTGTAACTCGATCAAGACATCTAGCAAGTATTGTCGCTGTTGATTTTTTTTAGAATCGTCATCCAGTTAACCAAGTACTCCAATTCAAATTTTCGATAATCCATTTTTTGAACCCGACCTCACAATTGAGAATCCGGAGGATATTCAGGGACAATTCAGAGATCCTGAACCACTAATCTTTCCTCCAGAACCACCAATCATTCAAACAGAGATTGTCGAGGAACCAACCATTAAATCAGAATCCTCTAGTGATTCCGATTCAACAAATTCAATTATGGAGAATCTGGAACCTCTAAGTATGGAAGACCGAATGCGAGCTAAACGCACTGGCCAAGGTCACGCAATTACTCAACCTGACATTAATGCACCAGATTATGAAATCAAAAGACAAATTCTATACATGGTGACTAATCAATGCCAATTTAGTGGTGCACCGAAGGAAGATCCAAATGAACATCTTCGTACATTTAATAGGATCTGCACACTATTTAAAATTCGAGAAGTTGAGGATGAACAGATATATCTCATGTTATTTCCCTGGACTTTAAAGGGAGAAGCCAAAGATTGGTTAGAATCGTTACCTGAAGGGGCGATTGATACATGGGACGTTTTAGTTGAAAAATTTCTTAAACAATTCTTTCCGGCATCTAAAGCCGTAAGACTTCAAGGAGAAATTGTTACGTTCACACAAAAGCCAAATGAAACTTCATATGAAGCATGGACAAGATTTGGAAAGTTATTGAGAGGATGTCCACAACATGGTTTAGACACTTGTCAAATAGTACAAATATTCTACCAAGGATGCGACATCACTACAAGAAAAGACATCGATATAGCAGCTGGTGGTTCCATTATGAAGAAAACAGCAACTGACGCTTATAAAATTATTGATAACACTGCTTCCTACTCACATGAGTGGCACCAAGAAAAAGATATCGTTAGATCATCTAAAGCAGCTAGAGCTGATTCTAACCATGACTTTGATTCCATTTCAGCAAAGATAGATGCTGTCGAGAGACGAATGGAAAAGATGACTAAGGATATTCACTCAATACAAATTAGTTGTGAGCAGTGTGGAGGATCACATTTGACAAAAGATTGTCTCAGTATTGAACTAACAATGGAACAAAGAGAGAATATTTCATACATAAACCAAAGGCCTAGAAATAATTATCAGAATAATTATCAACCGCCAAGACCAATCTACAATCAAAATCAGAATTATAACCGAAATGTTCCATACAACAACCAACAAGGTCCTAGTAATCAGCAAGTATCCAATAATACTTACAACCAACAAATACCTGTTTTTCAAAATAAACCACCACAAACCGATGATAAAAATCCAAATTTAGAAGATATGATGTCGAAGCTAGTTGAATCTCAAACACAGTTTTTCACATCTCAGAAACAAATCAATGAACAAAATGCTCAAGCATTTAGAAATCAACAAGCTTCTATTCAAAATCTGGAACAAGAAGTAAGTAACCTAGCAAGGTTAATAGGTGAAAGAAAACCGGGAAGTCTACCTAGTGATACAAATGCTAACCCCCGGAATGAAATAGCTAAAGCCATTACCACAAGAAGTGGTATTACACTTAAACCACCTGAAATACCTGTAATTTCTGATGAAGCTATTCCTACTCCACAAGAACCACAGTCTGAACAAGATAAGGAAAAAGAACCGGTAGTTGAAAAGGTTAATGAAGATAACACAGTTAAGGCTAAACCTTATGTTAAACCATACCAACCACCACTTCCTTACCCGAGTAAAATGAGAAAAGAGAGACTTGAAGCCGAACAATCCAAATTCTTGGATATGTTTAAACAGATAAATGTAAATCTTCCTTTCATTGATGTGATTTCAGGAATGCCTAGATATGCTAAATTTCTGAAAGAATTAATCACAAATAGAAAGAAAATGGAAGAACTCTCGGCTATTACTATGAATACTAATTGTTCTGCAGTGCTGTTGAATAAGATACCAGAAAAATTATCAGATCCAGGAAGTTTCACAATTCCATGTTTTCTGGGTAGTCTTAGTTCAATAGAAGCATTGGCAGATTTAGGTGCTAGTATAAATCTAATGCCGTATTCACTATACGCTAAACTAGACCTTGGAGAATTGAAACCAACACGAATAAGTATACAACTAGCCGATCGATCAGTAAAATATCCTAGAGGGATAATGGAAAACATGCTAGTTAAAGTTGGTACTTTAGTATTTTCAGTAGATTTTGTTATTCTGGACATGGAAGAAGATTCTCGAGTTCCTCTCATATTAGGAAGACCATTCTTAAACACGGCTAAAGCAATAATAGACGTGTTTGGTAAGAAACTGACCCTAAGTATAGAGGACGAGAGTGTTACCTTTTCAGTTGATAGAGCAATGCAACAACAGCAATCTGCAAGTGATACATGTTATTATATTCAAACTATAGAATCACATGCAGAATTGTTAGAAGAATTTCCAGAATTACAAGGAACAGGAGAATGTTCTTTAGGAGAAGGAACTGAACCAATTGATGAAACAGAAATGTTAGCTACACTTATGGCTAATGGATATGAACTAACAACAGAAGAAATTCAAATGCTAAAAGAAGAAGACAGATATCGATATAAATCATCGATAGAAGAACCACCGACATTAGAGTTAAAGCCACTTCCAAACCATTTGGAATATGCTTATTTACATGGTGAATCTGAATTACCTGTAATAATATCGTCTTCTCTTACTGAAAATGAAAAATCTCAACTCATTTTTATGTTAAAAGCTCATAAACCAGCTATTGCATGGAAAATTCATGATATTAAAGGAATAAGTCCTTCGTATTGTACACATAAAATCCTTATGGAAGAAGGTCATAAAACGTATGTGCAACGCCAACAAAGACTAAATCCTAATATGCAAGATGTTGTTAAAAAAGAAATAATTAAACTCCTTGATGCAGGTTTAATTTATCCAATTTCTGATAGTCCATGGGTAAGCTCAGTTCAATGCGTGCCTAAGAAGGGTGGCATGACTGTCATCACAAATGAGAAAAATGAGCTTATTCCTACTAGGACTGTAACAGGATGGCGTATTTCTATAGATTATAGAAAATTAAATGACGCCACCAGAAAAGATCACTTTCCCTTACCTTTCATTGATCAAATGTTGGAAAGATTAGCCGGAAATACTTACTATTGTTTTCTTGATGGTTTTTCCGGATATTTTCAAATTTCAATAGCACCCGAGGACCAAGATAAAACCACATTCACGTGCCCTTATGGTACTTTTGCTTACAAACGCATACCATTTGGACTTTGCAATGCCACTGCAACCTTTCAAAGGTGCATGATGGCGATTTTTCACGACATGATAGAAGAATGCATGGAAGTTTTCATGGATGACTTTTCAGTCTTCGGTGATACTTTTGAATCATGTCTAGTTAATCTTGAACGAATGCTTATTAGATGCGAACAATCAAATCTAGTTCTTAATTGGGAGAAATGCCATTTCATGATTAAAGAAGACATCGTTCTTGGTCATAAAATTTCAAAGGAAGGAATTGAAGTGGATAGAGCTAAAGTAGATGTAATTGCTAAACTTTCACATCCCACAAATGTTAGAGGAGTTAGGAGTTTTCTAGGGCATGCCAGTTTTTACCGACGTTTCATAAAAGATTTTTCTAAAATTGCTACTCCTATGAATAAACTCCTAGAAAAGGATGCTCCATTTATCTTTTCAGATGAATGCATCAAATCTTTTAATATACTTAAAGAAAAAGTCACTAATGCGCCGATCATGATAACTCCAAATTGGAATCTACCGTTTGAACTTATGTGCGATGCAAGTGATTTTTGCAATGGGAGCCGTTTTAGGACAAAGGATTGAAAAAAGATTTCAACCTATTTATTATGCTAGTAAGACGTTATAAGGAGTACAAACAAATTACACAACTACTGAAAAAGAACTCCTTGCTATTGTCTTTGCTTTCGACAAATTTCGTTCATATCTCGTTCTAGCTAAAACGGTGGTCTATACCGACCATTCTGCTCTTAGATACCTATTTTCAAAACAAGATGCCAAGCCACGATTAATCCGTTGGATCTTACTCTTACAAGAGTTTGATATTGAAATCCGAGATAAAAAGGGAGCAGAAAATCTCGCCGCTGATCATCTTTCTCTTCTTGAAAATCCTGAATTAGAAGTTCTAAATGAATCGGCCATACAAGACAACTTTCTTGATGAATATCTATTGAAGATAGATTATAATGAAATTCCATGGTTTGCAGACTATGCAAACTACTTAGTATGTGGATTCCTTGAAAAAGGATTGTCATACCAAAAACGAAAGAAATTCTTTAGTGATATAAAATACTATTTCTGGGAAGATCCATATTTGTTTAAAAGTTGTCCCGATGGAATAATACGCCGATGTGTATTCGGATATGAAGCTTGTCAAATCTTAAACCATTGTCACACAGGACCAACAGGAGGGCATTATGGGCCTCAACTCACAGCAAGAAAAGTTTACGATGCTGGATTCTATTGGCCTACAATTTTCAAAGACGCACACCTTCTTTGTAAATCCTGTGATGCTTGTCAAAGGGCCAGAAAAATAAGTCAACGTGATGAAATGCCACAAAATTTCATTCAAGTATGTGAAGTATTTGACATTTGGGGTATTGACTTTATGGGTCCATTTCCAAAATCTCATAATAATCTCTACATTCTCGTTGCCATTGATTATGTATCTAAATGGGCGGAAGCACAAGCTCTCCCAACTAACGATGCACGAGTTGTAGTCAACTTTTTAAAACGTCTTTTTGCTAGGTTTGGAACACCGAAAGCTTTAATAAGTGATCGGGGTACTCATTTCTGTAATAATCAACTTGCGAACGTTCTCAAAAGATATGGAGTAACTCATAAAATCTCCACTGCATATCATCCACAAACAAGTGGACAAGTTGAAAATACCAACCGAGCTTTAAAACGTATTCTAGAAAAAACTGTAGGATTAAATCCGAAGGAATGGTCCATTAAATTGGAGGATGCACTCTGGGCTTTTAGAACAGCCTACAAAACTCCAATTGGTACCACACTTTTTAAACTCGTTTACGAAAAAGCATGTCATCTTCCAGTAGAAATTGAACACAAAGCATTTTGGGCTTTGAAGACATGTAATCTTGATTTACATGAAGCCGGACGTCTACGATTAAGTCAACTAAACGAATTAGAAGAATTAAGACATGAAGCATACGAAAATTCGTTAATCTATAAGGAAAGAACGAAGAAATGGCATGATAAAAGAATCAGAAGTTCAAAAGAATTTAAGGAGACAGAGTTCTTTCTTTCAATTCACGATTCAAGCTATTTCCTGGAAAATTGAAATCAAGATGGTCTGGACCATTCATAGTCAAAAGAGTTTTCCCATACGGAACAGTAGAATTAATAAATTCAAATGGGATTGAATTTAAAGTTAATGGTCACAGAGTTAAACATTACATAGATAGTCCGATGGAAGTTGACAACGAAGTTAATCACAATTTCAACACCACAGCTAACTAAGTGTGGGGAGGTTTGAATCTTTAAAGGATAATATGTATTTCTGTTAGAGTTAGATATTCTGTTTTCGTGTAGTTTCCGAGAATGAAACCCGAATGGTCTTTCCCTAGCAGACCCTAAAGAACTAGCCTTCTTCCCCCATTCTGAATTTTTATTTTTTTATGGTTTTACGAGATGAAGACTTCCTGTGAATTAAACCATGGTCTAATGCTACATGCTTTGATCACTAAACGTAATAATGACACCCTTCTAAGTGAATTGGTATCATTAATCAGAGGTAAATTGGACGGAGTAAGAAAAGAATCCAGGAACGAAAATAATAAGTTACATTTTGGTAAAGGAAAATCAAAATCCGCAGCGAAAAGAAGAGCACGACACCTTGAAAGATGTCACAAATGCGAAAAATGGTCACACGAAGGAAAATGCTCGACGAATCAGACATATTCCAATACCGAATTTGTTACTTTATGCAGAGATGGACCGTTCATATGTTTCGAAGAAAAAACGTTGAATGCTCGAGGTTACGCCTATGTAGCTATGGAAAACCAATTAGTCCGACTATCTTATGAGTGGGCTAAAACAGGTCATTGAGAATTCCATTTCACAGGTAAGTATGTACATTTTTTATTTTTATTTTATTGCTTTGAACCTTTTGATAATAAACGCTAAATCGTTCGCTATAAAGTATTAAATTGGTATTCAATAAAATTAGGTTTTGCGACCGAAATTATTGATATCATACAAAAATTTATTACATCACTGCGAAATTTACCGTTTATTCTTAAGGTATAAATATCTTTAATCAATCAAATCAAAATATTTCAAAAATTCGTCATGAGTTAAACTAGGTTATGGAACCGAAATTACTTTACCGAAAAGAGGGGCGCATATTTTTGATAATATTTGATTGATTAAAGTGGGATAAAAGACTAAAAAGATTTTTAATTTTATTTTTACTTTGTTTTTAAAATTAATATTAAATTAATATTGTAAACTTCTTTTAAAAAAATCAATATATTTAAAATTGTAAATATTTGAAAAATTAATATTTTTAATATACGTTTGTATGTATAAAAACAAAAATATAATTTAAAGTTTGGTGTGAATTTTTAATATGAATTATTAATTTTATGCATTTTAAATTTAAGTTTGGTGTGAATTTAAAAACAAAAATTTACTTTATTTCGCTAAGTTAAAAATTGATTTCTAAAAATTCGTCGTGAGTTGAAGACTAGGTCGTTGAACCGAAATTGCTTTGCCCAAGGGAGGGACGAGAACTTTTATTATCATTATTTTTAATCTTATTGAATTAAAGTATGCCAAAAACATAAAAGAAACTCAAAAATCTTTACTTTTAAAACCGCGCTTTGAATTGACAAATTTTAAAATTTTGTCGAGGGATGGTTTAGGACAACGATCCGAAACACCCTCGCTCCTAAAAAGAAACAAATTTTTAAAATTTTATTAATTAATGTTTTAGAAGTTATAAGGTTTTATAAAAATACAAAAAAAAAAAAAAGCAAATGGTACTGTACCCGGAACCCCATGCGATCGCATGGGGTTTGCACTGCAACTCCATGCGATCGCATGGAGCTGGAAAACAGGTCAGATACAAAAGCTCCAGCGAGCAGTCTGTCTCCACACTTCACACACACAAACACATACGAAACTCTCTCAAAACCTCACCAAATTTCACCAAATTTTCACCATAATTCGTCAAATTTCTTGCTCTAATCATGCCTATGTTCGGATTCTTCAACAAAAAGGTAAAAAATTACACCCCTAAACTCATAAATTTTCTAGTTTTTGTGATAATTACCAATATTTTACCTAATGCAATTTTGTTAATTTTTAGTGTAATTAGAGTTAAATTGTTAGTATATTATGCATGTATAACCTAGATTGATGCTATTTAACATGATTTGAAGCCAAAAACTTCAAATTTTTTAGAAATCTAGGGTTTGTGTTCTTGAGCAATTTGGGACTTTTTGATATAAACAGGTTATGGCCAATTTTTGTCATGAATTATTGCTAAATTAAGTAGTGTAACATGTTTAGATAGCTAAATGATCCAAACTTTGATCCTAAACATGATTTTTGAAGATTAAAGTGGACTTTTTAGGTACAAAATTCATGAACTTGATTAATTTGATATAATTGCCATTTGAGACTTGTTTAATTGCAAGTAAAGGTTGTTTTAACATGTTATTTAAGTTAAATGCTTATGAACTTTGTATACATTTTCATATGTGCTTATTTGAAAAAGTGTAGAATTGTAAAAAATGTGAAAATGTGTATAAGTTTAATTTTGATTGAACATGTTATTGTGGTTAATTTAAATTGTTATTTTGCTAACACTAATGCATATTTGGATGCACAAATTTTGTGTTTAATGTGTTTTGCAGAAAACCGATACTGCTGGTGCTTCATCATCATCTAGACAACCACAACAGGAACCTGAACCAGAATATGAGCCGCAATACGAGCCAGAACCCGAACAAGAACCACAACAGGAACAACAACATCAGCCTGATCAACATGTACCTTATTATGATCCGTTACAGTTTGTTAATGAATTCATAGTAGTTCTGATGCATCCGCCAGTAGAATACCCAACGATTCCTGAACATACATTGCATCCTAATCTGAGATTCGATAGAAGCTGGAGAGATTACCCGGCATATCAAAGTAATAAATTCAAATTAGTAACGAAAGATGTAGAGGTGCCTAGGGTAATTGATTGGGATCCTTTGGAAAGGGCCCAACTAGCTGACCGTGTTAGACTGCTACTGATTCAAAGGTATGGCAGTTCTTCTTTTACCGATTGGGAACGCTTATTCACCATTCGTAGGCCTGTATATAAGGAATGGTGTGTTGAGCTGATGAGTACTATAGCAATAAATGTAGATGTAGATAGATTAGATGATAGAAGTTTTCTTAGATTTATACTTGGCTGTAGGATGTACAGGATGTCTATGCTGGACATGGCCAGGGCTTTGCAGATATATACGCCCGCTGAATTACTACTACCCGATTGTATTAATTTGATTTATCGTGGTGAAAGGGTAGATAGGAATTTTGATGCGAACGCCGTCTGGATGCGTATGTCAGATTATAATGTTTTTGGGCGGGCATGAACACATATCTACTTACATATTAACAGAGCTGAGCTTTGTATAATTCATAGATTTTTGGCTAACTCGATTACACAGAGAGGTCACAACAAGGAAAAATTGACCTTACATGATTTATTTTACCTAAAGTGTATTCGAGACCCAAGAGGCTTTGTTAATATCCCTTACTGTGTTGGTTTTTATTTGTCTAAGATGGTGGAAGGAATACAGCAAGGGGGGATAATAGGAGGAGGTATTTTTGTTACTCTCATTGGAGAGTATTTGGGTGTAGATAAGGACCAAGGGGGTCTACTTTTAGAATGTAGGAAACAGGTTGAGCTTTTAGGATTGAGGGTTTATGCGGGTGCTAAGGTATTAAAGAGTAGACGTAACCAGGCAATACCCTATGAAGATAGTCATCCTTAGGTAGAGAGAGGCTCAGATGAGGAGATGGAGGAAGCAGATGACATTAGGGATGTCATTCGGGAGGCTATGACTGATGTCTACCAGCGTGTAGATGAGGTAGATATGACAAACGCGGAGAGATTTAGACGGATGGAGCAGTGGCAAGCCCGAAATGATTACGAGCATTCCAGGCAACGACAACATGATAGATGGGACTATCATCAGCGTCAGATTATGAGCCAACTGTCACCTCAGGATCACTACGTCCCGACCCGACCCGCTTACTATCCTCCACACCAGCCCGAGATTAGACCACCATATACTCTCTACGACCCTAACCAGGCCTACCAGTACACCTATCACCAACCATGGAACCCGGACGACGGCATGAACTGGAACCCCTATCCAGATTGATTTAGTTCCTGTTGGTAATTTTTATGACTTTTATTTTTATTATTTCTGTTTGTTTATGTTTAAACACATTATATTATGATACTTTTAATGTTTAATATTTTTATTTTGTACTAATATTTCATATTTGATTCGAAAGTGGGATTTTAAGTCCCATTTCAAATTACCATGCATGTTTATATTTGTATGTATGTATATTGTCAATTGTACACAACAGGGTAAAACAGCGCATTTTCAAAGACTGGCATTAAGTTCAGCAAAAGCTAGTACTTTTGACGACAAAACAAAAAACAAATGTGATGTAACAACAAGACGGAATGAACAAATGATGTGCACCATTATCATTCAGCAAACAAACGCCAATACGTTTGAAAACTTTGGTAAAATTTAATCATTTTTCTACGCTAATCACCCTCAATAATTTAAATTGTTACTGATTTCTTGCAAATGAGGGCATTGCAAGATCTTAAGTGTGGGAAGGGGTTAAATTCTTTCGGATTTTAAAAATTTTTGACTTATACACTTGGTTACCATTAGAAATACTAGTAACGCAGTAGTTGTATTAGAATCTAGTGCTCTCTGATAATAAAGAACAGCCCTAGTCTTATATACTGACTACCCAATTCTAGTAAAATTTTTCAAAATTTTCAATTAAATGATTTCAAAATCATGTTTATACATATTTATGAACGATAAAACTAGGTGTTAACACCGAAATTATTGTTACCTCGGAAAGGACATAAATTGAGAAACAAACCAAAATGTTAGAATTCATTTAAAATGGAATAGAGGACAATAAAAAGGCAAAGAAATGAAAATAAAAGCCAAGTGTGGGAAAAATTTACCAAGTTATTTTGAACATATATCACATATTTTTGTACAAATAACTGAAGATGCTTTTGCTTTAGACTAAACTAATCAGTTTCACCCGATTTACTGTAATATATTTGAAAGAAAGATGGAGCTACACGATGAATCAATTCCATCATTAAAAGGAAGTAAAGTCTTCCGAAAAAGACACGCGCTTCTTGATTTAGGTCAGGAAGTTGTCGTCCAGACCAGTTGTAGAGTCTAGGAAAAACCTTGAAAAGTTTTCTCAAAAATCAGCAGGAAATCCACGGACCTCAGCATCAAACAGGGTCGCTAAGTGGTCAGACTTATCCTAACCGTGAGAGGATCTGTCTCGTAAAATGGGGAGGGCACCGTGCAAATTAGCTTGATAAGACTAATGAATCAGATCCCCAGAAAGGATAATCTCCTTAAAAGATCAAAAATCAGCTTTTAAGACTGATATTACTCAATCCTTGAGATTGACCTTAAAGATTGAGAATTACAAACTCATGGAATTCGATGATATCTAAACTCGAGCTTGAACGAGAAAATATTTTGATCAAAACTACAAACCGATTTGTTTTCTAAAAACCCATTTTCAATACGTTCATTACCATTGAACGTAAAATCCTGGGAATTCACCTGGAATTCATTAGGTCACCTGAACCAAATCGGGTGTCAACCGTAAGAACGGTGGTTGCATAGCATGGTCAAAGATAGGACCTTGTGCCAGATCGAAAAACTATAGGGTGAGCTTTACTATTGCTCCTACCAAGGATAGTAATTGCATCCGACACGTTATAGACCATAATTAAAAGCATGTCAGGGGACATTGCCTTAACAGTTGCTTGTTCAACGCTTTCCTTTATAACCGGACGGTAGTTTATCGAAAGGTAATATACGGAGCAAGTATACTGGACGTGTTGCTTTACCAATACAAGGTTAGCAAGTGGGTGACACAAAACTACAAGTTTTGAGCTAAAATTTTCAAATCTGAAACCCACCAAACCCACAAAAACAATTTGTAAACACCGGTGAAGGGTTATTCTGGAAAATTTATCTAGGGTAAAAGCTAGATTAAATTTTCAAAAGATCAAATATTTTCATAAAGATCCAATTTCCTTAAAGGATCTAAATTTTTATAGTCATGTGGGACTGTAAACCACATCGTTACTACCATTGTTTATACCGCCGTATAGAAATCACTGATGTACAAAGTGTGAAGAATAAAGAAGTGATTCTAGTATTTTTATTTCAAGACTATATTGCTTGAGGACAAGCAATGCTCAAGTGTGGGAATATTTGATAATGCTAAAAATGAACATATATTTCAAAGCATTATCCCTCAAGAAAGACAAGCTTTTAGTTGCAATTGTTCTATTTACAAGTGATATTCGTTTAAATAATAAAAGGTGAAGACAAAAGACAGATTCGACGAATTGAAGACGCAAACGATCAAAAAGCTCAAAAGTACAAAGTACAATCAAAGTGGTTCCAATTATTGATGAGAAACGTCTCAAAATTACAAGAGTACAAGACGCGAAACGCAAAGTACAAGATATTAAATTATACGCAAGGACGTTCGAAAATCCAGAACCAGGACCAAAGTCAACTCTCAACGCTCGACGCAACGGACTAAAAATTACAAGTCTACTATGCGCAAGAATAAAATATAATATTTAAATAATTATATAAATTATTTATATATTATATATTATAATATAAACCGTCGGCAGAATGAAAACAAAGTCATGTGAACTTCACCAGCTGGCCATGCGATCGCATGGCCTGGAAGAGTAAAAGCCATGCGATCGCATGGCCCTGAAAAGTTGGCCACATGCCTATAAATTCGCAGTTTGGTGAACGATATATCCATCTTTTATCCATCTCTCTATCTATCACGTATATATATATATATATATATATATATATATATATATATATATATATATATATATATATATATATATATATATATATATATATATATATATTTATATTATAATTTTAATTTTAATTTTAATTTTAAATTCCAATAATAAGGGTATGTTAGCGAATGTTGTAAGGGTGTAAGTCAAAATTCTTTCCGTGTAACGCTACGCTATTTTTAATCACTGTAAGTTATGATTAATGTTATTTTTAATTTAATGTCTCGTAGCTAAGTTATTATTATGCTTATTTAAGACGAAGTAATCATGATGTTGGGCTAAAATATTTAAAATTGGGTAATTGGGCTTTGTTCCATAGTTGGGGTTTGGACAAAAGAACGACACTTGTGGAAATTAGACTATGGGCTATTAATGAGCTTTATATTTGTTTAACTAAATGATAGCTTGTTAATTTTAATATAAAGATTTACAATTGGACGTACCTATAAATAATCATATACACTCGATCGGACACGATGGGCGGGATATTTATATGTACGAATAATCGTTCATTTAACCGGACACGGGAATGGATTAATAGTTAATGGACTTATTAAAACAGGGGTGAATTATGTACAAGGACACTTGGCGTAATTGTTAACAAAGTATTAAAACCTTGGGTTACACACAGTCAATATCCTGGTGTAATTATTAAACAAAGTATTAAGACCTTGTTACAGTTTAAGTCCCCAATTATTTGGAATATTTGACTTCGGGTATAAGGATAATTTGATGAGGACACTCGCACTTTATATTTATGACTGATGGACTGTTATGGACAAAAACCAGATGAACATATTGAATAATCCAGGACAAAGGACAATTAACCCATGGGAATAAACTAAAATCAACATGTCAAACATCATGATTACAGAAGTTTAAATAAGCATAATTCCTTTTATTTCATATTTAATTGCACTTTTAATTATCACACTTTTATTTATTGTCATTGTATTTAATTGCACTTTTAATTATCGTACTCTTTAATTATCGCAATTTTATTTTATCGCACTTTTATTTATCGCAATTTCATTATCGTTAATTACTTTACGTTTAAAATTATGTCTTTTATATAATTAATATTTTACATTAGGTTTTAACTGCGACTAAAGTTTTAAAATCGACAAACCGGTCATTAAACGGTAAAAAACCCCTTTTTATAATAATAATACTACTTATATATTTTTTTGTATTTTTAAAAATATAGCGTTAAGCTTGTTTTAGAGATCCCTGTGGAACGAACCGGACTTACTAAAAACAACACTACTGTACGATTAGGTACACTGCCTATAAGTGTTGTAGCAAGGTTTAGGTATATCCATTCTATAAATAAATAAATATCTTGTGTAAAATTGTATCGTATTTAATAGTATTTCGTTATAAAAATAATACTATTTCCTAGTATATCTCGCACACATCAATCCCCAATAGAATTAATCAACTCCCTAGTTCCTTTCAGGAAGATGATAAATAAGCTAGCATAGGCTTCTAATTACAAAGTACAAGACTCACCCTTTCTAGTGATGACAATCCTAAGATAATTCTAAGGATTAATACAACACTATGTAAACTCACAAAGATATTAATTTGATAGTAAGTTTACAACCCCTTCTATAATCTATGAGATTATAAAACTTCTCTTGCTAATCACAAACATATGTATATCAGTTATGTTCTTTGTGATTCTCTGATAATTTTGAGTTGAAGCATGCAAGAGGTCCAAGTCTTCAAAGTTCTCCAAGTCTTGCTATTTATATGGAGAGAGATAAAATGTAGCCATTGATGCGGCTGGGACCACGGTCGACCGTGGGTCGATTACACGCGGTCAAGTCCAAAAACTTCTATCCGTTGTATAACCATTTGAATCAGTTCCGAACTTTAATCTTTGGAGTCTTTACTTCATTTAATACTTGCAAAAGATACCCAACATCCTATACAAGTGCTATATGTATAAAGTATTCATTTATCTTGGATGTATTGCCTTGATAGTGACTTGACATGTTTAAAATGAAAAGTCTAACATTCTTGGATACAAGTCATGATAATCATTTGAGGCAATCTCAGTTGTGTCATAATATTTTATTTGTAATTAACACATTTGCTAAAATCCTATTGGTTGGTAAACATGTCATTAATGACAACAACTCACTTTAATCACAAAGCACATTGGTATTCAATTTTAAACTTGTTTGTGAATTAAGTATGTTTATGATATCTTAACAAATTAAGCAAATAATATAAATTAAGCATGTTATAAGACATCAAGTTAATCAAGTCTAAATCATTATTAAACTTGATTTTTTTTTTACTTAAGCAAATCATATGTGTGTTATTGATTCTTCATCCTTTTAAGATCACTAGATTATAACACATTAGCATAAGCATATAATGAAGTAGTCCAAATACAAGTTGATGGATTTCCAACTTGTGGCACATAGCAAGACAAGGTTCATACATATACATATTAAGTAACTACTTAACAAATTAGTACTTAGCACATAGTCAAATAATACTCATGTATAAATAACAAGTAGTCAAGTAATATTCATGTAATGACTAGCAAGAGATCACTAATTAATCTAGGATTAAACATATAGTGATAGCATAGCACTGAACCAAGGCTATGTAAGTTTTACTAACAAAGTGGCATTTGCAAGATTAATATATAAGTATACATTAATGTCCAACACATGTATAAGGAAGGAGCAACTCTTGGTTGGGACTTGATTACCATCCTAAGTAAGTCTAAATACCTTTTAGGATCACTTGTTTTCTTGTAACACATATGTTTAACGAAGATTAGTGTGTTTAACACATTTTTTCTTGTAACACATTTTAGGATCATTAAGGTGTCATTAGGTGTGTTTAACGAAGATTAGTGTTCTAGTGACCAAAACTCCTTTGGGTATGAAGGAGGCAACTATTCTAAGCATGTTTAAAAAAGTTTTATAAATTATAGATGCCCCGAAGTGGTCAAACTAAATTTGATCAAAAGTTCAGACAGAACCTTCTGCCGTCGACCTATAGTTGACCGTGGAGTCGATCGTGCACTCCTGGTTTCATAAACCAGAGTGCAGGGTTCCATGGTCTGACCCGCGGTTAACCGTGGACCAAACCGTGTAGCCTAAATTTCAATCTAAGCTTTGTTTGGTTTTGGTCTTTTGCTAGAGTAAGTGTGGATTAGTGAACTTGTGTTTTTATGTCAAGATGTCTACCATCACTTCTAGTTATGTGCATGTTTCATCATCAAAACACTTATTGATATGGGTTAAGATTAGTATTATCATTAAGCATAAACCCACATTCTCCCCCAACAGAATGTTTTTCTTTCTCACACCATCAACTTAACCATTATTTTCATATCTAACATAATTCACTAGCACTATGCACATTTTAATGACCCGTCCTAATTCATCTGGATGAATACATTACATTTGGTTACATCGCGAGGTTCTTGACCTCTATATGATACATTTTACAAACATTGCATTCATTTTTAAAAGACAAACTTTCATTTCATCGACTATTGACGGCATGCATACTATTTCATAATATATTCAACTATAATTGACTTAGTAATAATCTTGATGAAATCGACGACTCGAATGCAACGTCTTTTGAAATATGTCATGAATGACTCCAAGTAATATCTCTAATATGAGCAAATGCACAGCGGAAGATTTCTTTCATACCTGAGAATAAACATGCTTTCAAGTGTCAACCAAAAGGTTGGTGAGTTCATTAGTTTATCATAATCATTCATTTTCATCATTTTAATAGACCATAAGATTTCATATTTTCATAAACATCATTTTCATATCAGGAATTTCGCAAACTGCATAGAGATAATTATTCATTCATATGGTGAACACCTGGTAACCGACATTAACAAGATGCATATAGAATATCCCCATCATTCCGGGACACCCATCGGACATGATAATTTCGAAGTACTAAAGCATTCCAAATTCCAAAATGGGGCTTGTTGGGCCCGATAGATCTATCTTTAGGATTCGCGTCAATTAGGGGGTCTGTTCCCTAATTCTTAGGCTACCAAGCTAAAAGGGGCATATTCGGCTTCGATCCATTCAACCATATAATGTAGTTTTGATTACTTGTGTCTATTTCGTAAAACATTTATAAAAGCGCATGTATTCTCAGTCCCAAAAATATATATTGCAAAAGCATTTAAAAAGGGAGTAATGAAACTCACAATACTTTATTTTGTAGTAAAAATACATATAATGACATTGAACAATCCAGGGTTGGCCTCAGATTCACGAACCTATATCATTTGTATATATATTAATACCTATACTTGCAATCGAATAAATATATATATTATTATTAATGATATAACTTTTATATTAATAACCTATATTCATTTTATATAAAAAACATTAAGTTTCGTTATGTTATATGTTTAATATATATATATATATATATATATATATATATATATATATATAATATATATATATATATATATATATATATATATATATATATATATATATATATATATATATATATATATATATATATATATATATATATATATATATATATATATATATATATATATATTACTTGTTAGTTAAAACAGTACTTTAGTAATACTAAGTAATATTTGAGGTAATAATAGGTGTTAAAGCTAATAATAATAAAAATGACCATATTATTTATAATTCTATTAATAAATATATTAATGATAGTTTTCAATAATTAATCTCATAATAATGATAATATCAGTAGTTTTTAATAAAATGGATACTTTAATAATAACGGTTATGAAAATATTAATTTTTGATAATCATACCTAATTTAATAATAATTATAATTAAAACAATATCTATTTTGTTAATTATGATAATAAGTTTAATTATAACCATACTAATAATAATGATGTTATTACTAATACTTGTGTCGATATTAACAATAATAATTCTAACAATTTGTAAAATGTTACTAATAACAATATTTATAATAATTTGTATTATGTTCATAATAATGATAATAATACTAATAATGATCATAATTATAATAATAATATTTCATATATTAATATTAGTATTAATAATAACAATAGTACTAAGTAATGATATTTGGTAATAATAATAATAATAAGTAATGATAATAATAATAACAATAAAAATAAAAATAAAAAGTTATACCTTACTAAAATAGGTTTTAAACAAAAAGATGCCCCAAGCCGGGCTCGAACCCGAGACCTCTTGGTTACACAAACAAACAGCCAACCAATGCTCCATTTAAACTTTTTCTGATTTAATACCCATAGTTAAATATTTAAACTGTATTCAAAAAATCGTCATCATCTTCCCCAAATTAATCGATCAAAATCTTAAACCATTTGTATCAATGATTTCAAGAGTGGAATTAAGTCTTAGTAACAACCAGAAACTACTCATAATTTCTGATTGAACTAATTTAAACAAATTTAAAGAAATTCAATCTATAATAGTTTATCAAGAACACGTATGAACTAAAAATCAATTTCGCATTTTTAAGACGTTTAGCTAAAGATCATAACACGAAAAAAATGTTAAATCATTACTGGAAACTTTCTCCATTCTCAATTTAATCTGAAAACACCCAATTGAACTCGAATTTCTCTTATGAACTATACGTTTGACTTTTTGAAAATAAGATTTGACTCGAAAATTTGAACTTGATAGGAAAAATTGGAACTTGAAACTTTTCAGTTAGTTTAAATGAATTATTTCTAGTAACACTGCATTATCACATTTTGAAATTCATTTCGAATTCGTTGAAATTGAAAAATGAAAGTAAAACAGAGATATCGTGCAGTTTTCTTCAAATTGAATTTGATTTTTGTTGTTTTAATTCAAATGGTACTAGTGGAGTAATATATAAATGTTAACCGATATAATTTACAGCTAATGTAATCACAATTATCGTTTGTTGGCTAGCTTGATTGGTACGACCAGAAAATCACATCAGGTGAAAATTAGAAAATTCCAATCGTTACTAACAGAATTTGTTTGTTTATAGGACTAATTGGGATTAATTCGTACCAGCTTGTAATATTAAAACAAATTGCAACGTCACTTGATAATGATAGGAAACGGATTACGTAAATTTATATATATATATATATATATATATATATATATATATATATATATATATATATATATATATATATATATATATATGTATTTATTCGTATTTATATACCTATATAAATATATGAACTGTATTTGTAACTATATATATCCGTATTTTGTATTGGTATATATATTTACTTATAATCTGTATTTAACAATAATCATATAACTGTATTTAGAACCGTATTTGTGTATCTCTTTGATTTATATTTATATTTATACCTTATAATTAATCTTATTATTAAATATAACGAAAATAATAATACTCTTAATATTATAAATAATAGTAATACAAATTTATAGTAATATAATAGTAATAATAATAATATTATTACTAATGATATTGATAATACTACTATAAAATATATAATTATAATATTATTAATAACAATAAAACTAATTATACTAGAACTAATATTTTTAATGATAACAATAAAACTAATAATAATAATATTATATCAATTTATATATATAGTAGCTTACATATAATATCTACCGATAATAATAATATTTTTCGACACTGATTTTAATACAGATACTAATAATAATAACAATATTAATATTATTATTGGTACCATTTATATTATTAGTTATAAATTTTATTATTTTTATTAATGATAATAATAATACTAACATCATATCAACTTATACTTATCGAATTATATATATATATATATATATATATATATATATATATATATATATATATATATATATATATATATATAATATGAATGATAAAAAAATATTATGATAAAATAATGATAATAATATTAACATAGCAATTATAATCTTAACTTGTAATTACATGTAATATATTAATATTACATATTAATGATTATGTAACATTCATCATATACGAATATTTATTTCAATAAACACAGTATTTTAGTTATGTACAAAAATCATATATATATGTATATATATATTGTTCACATATTTAATTACAAATAATTGTTCGTGAATCATCGGAAATAGTCAAAGATTAAATGCATTCATGTAATAGTTTAAAATTTTTTGAGATTCGTATATACAGATTCTGCTTATCGTGTCGAAATCATAATAAGATTAAGTTTAAATTTGATCGGAAATTTTCGGGTCGTCATAGTACCTACCCGTTAAAGAAATTTCATCCCGAAATTTGAGTGAGGTCGTCATGAGTAACAATAAAAATGTTTTCATGACGAATATGAATTGATAATTAGAGTTTTATCACCGTTGAGTAATATGAATAAACCAATTCGATTACTCGAAGCGTATGAATGAAGCTGTCTCAAAAGATTGAGATCGAGATTTAACTTTTGATGTAGTCAAGGTGGATTTTCAGAATTCAAGGAATTTAAAGAAAATTTTCGAAATCTAAAAGATTTGATTCTTCGGCGAGTAAGGAAATTAAGATCTCTATAATTAAATACGGTGATCTGCCTCGATTATTCTGTCTAATATTTCCATTATAAATTAAACTTTTCCGTTCCATTATTTTCACCATTCCTATATTTTCTTTCTTAGTTCATACATCCAAAAGATAGTGATAATGCTTAATCCAGTTCTAATCCTTGATATTTTCCTAATTATCATTTCTGTCATCCTTCTTTTCAATCTTCCACCAGAAAAATCTGTTTACTTTTACTATTACCTTGACACTATTCTTAATTCTACCGTGTCTTTATATTGCTATTCGTATTAATATCCACGGTTTGTAACCTCCGTGTTGTTATTGGGCTTTATATTTTCTCTTATATTTCGGAGCTCTTTGCCTTTTTATTCTCTTCTCGAACTCTAGTAAAGCGAGTAATGGTCCAGAATTCGTAAGTATGGAGTTTCGAATGAACTTAATGTTCTAAACGAGAAAGAACGTAATAGCACGATTTGATTTGTCAAATTACCAGAATCACTGAGAATAGAACTATCAAGAATATATTTTCTTGATATGTTCAGAAGTTAATCGTCATGAAAGAGTTATGTAACATGACACATGATGACGTTATAATCTGTGAATCATCATGTTCCATTTAGAAACTCAGCATGAGTTACTATAATATAATCACGTTGATCAAGTGTCATTATATTATACTAACTCATGCATCAGTTCCCAACATTACTTCAATAACATTCATATTTTAAACTCGAAAGTTTACAGAATATAGAAACTAACAGTTTCTATATGATGTAACACTAATATCACGAAGATATTAATGATTTCAGATAAGAATAGTTATGAAAATATCTTCAGAAATATGGAGGATATTTATAATGAAAGATACGATGATATCTTAGAATTTCTAATATCGAAGGATGGTGAAGAAAATTTGTCCGCAAGAGTTTGGAGTCAGAAGCAAGGTATTCACTAAAGATTTCATCAGAAACAGAATCATCAGGATTCTTAATGTACAAGTTTAGTCCTTGTGATTTGTTCAGAGACTCCTTCGTAGTTTGCTCAATCAGTTTTTCAGTTTCAAACTTTTTCTGAGCTTTGCCAACATACAATTCTTTATCATCAACTTTTGGCTGTTGAGGTCGTTTACAGTTTTTGTTGCTTCATTCAACTTTTCAAAATTCAGAGCATTAATTCGCAGACTGGGTGCTTTTCAGAATTTTAGAATGGAAGATCATAATTCTAAGAGATACATGTCATATATATACATATAACTGTTGATGTAGTAACGCTACGATATTTCAAAATGCTGATTGCTAGTTCTCGGCAATTGGTATGGCAATTCTCGTTATAAGATGTGGATAGGGTTTCGATAAATATAATGATTTTTCGGAAAGTCAAAGATCAATGAAGTTGCTGGTAAGTTTCTGCTAACGTGATGGAATATAAACGGTTCCCCGGTAATGATGACGAAAGGCAAATTTATATATCAAAGTTATAATAGAGTTTATTCGAATAAAAAGTCGAAATTGATTTGCTGAAGCTGTGAAAAAATTGACTACTTTTGAATGGGATTGCAAATTGATTTTCGGTAATAACAACGCCAAAGGAGCTAGCACAGATACGTGTTAAACGTTTACTCAGGTTCTGAGTGTTTTTAAGTGGATAACTATATGCATCAATCTTTTCTTCTGTAGATGAAGTGCGGTTAGTTCATCCTCTCGATTGAGGTGTTTTCAAGAATCATGAAAGGTTTGAACACAGATTGTAATCGTCAAGATACAAATGAGGGTTAAGATGAAATCAAGTGGCAAACTTGAAGAAATGTTTAGTTTCATATGTTATAATCAATATTTTAATTCATTTTAATCGTCCAATGTTATTAGTCCACAGTCGATAGTCCACGGTTAACAGTCCAATAATTCATATATAGTTTAATATATACTATTCGAATTAATTAATACGTATCGTGACCCGTGTACATGTCTCAGACTCGATCACAACTCAAAGTATATATATTATTATAGAATCAACCTCAACCCTGTATAGCTAACTCTCGCATTACTGCATATAGAGTGTCTATGGTTATTCCAAATAATATATATAGATGTGTCGATATGATATGTCAAAACCTTGTATACGTGTCCCGATATTTAAAGTGCGTAAAATAAATAACAGAAATTAAATGACGATAAATAAAATTGCGAGAATAAAAATTGCGATAATAAATTGCGATAAATAAATTGCGATAATGTAATAGGGAATTAACAGTTAGCTAGAATTTTGTTAGCGTGGATTCTTAACAAAATTTCTCATAGTTAATTTGTTTGTTTCTAACAAATTTTATTTTGTTCAATGTTTTCTTCATTATGCCACTTGTTGGATTCTGATAGATCAAAATCCAAATATGAAATTGAATGAAAAGGGTTATTATGCGGTGAACGGATACGTATATCGGTGGTTGTAAATAGGATAGTAAATGACTGTTGAATTAGATTTAAAAGAATGTACAGTGTAATTATTAATGTGAAATCTAAATATTCCTCGAGTATTACCTACCCGTTAAAATATTTTCACCATTAACAGTTTGTACAAAAAAAAAATTAATCACAATCTTTATGAAAAAATATATATACCTATATATTTTCTTTAGATGTAATCATGGATTTAATGAGTCAATATGATATTAAACTCATTTGATTTACCGTTAGAATAAGAATATATAATCTCTAAAACATTAGAGATTACATAATCGCTATGTCGAATGAAGATAAATGATGTAGAACGTCACGTAGAATGATGATTATACTCGAGGTACAGAATGAGATGTTGAGGCATGGATTGTTGATGGTACTGGTGCTATTATTGATGGTACTGTTGGTGCCGATGATGTTGCTGAAGCTGGTAAATTTTGCACTATATTCTCCAAATTGATTACTCGAGCGCGAAGTTCGTTGACTTCTTCTATTATTCCGGGATGATTGTCGGTCGGAATAAGCGGATAAATAAGGTTTAAAATTGTGGATAGAATATAATCGTGTCTAACTACTCTAGAAATGAGGCTGAAAATGGTGTTTCAGATAGATTCGCCGGTAAGTGCTTCAGGTTCTTCGTCAAGAGGGCAATTTGGTTGGTGGAAAGAATCGCCTTCTTCGCGTCTCCTTTGATTAAGTCAACTACAAACCCATCAGATAAATTGGGGATGGCTGATTCATGCTGGTGATGCTGCTTTCGGAGCTTAGGTGAACATCCATGTTGGAATAGCGATCGGAACGACTATCGGAATAGCTTATCGGAATCCGAAGGACTCGAACTGGTTGAGGGATTCATCTCGTACGATCAGATGAAGGATTTTCGTTAGGAAATAGATTATAGGATGTAGAATAGTACCCTGCAATACATAATTTACATATGCATATATAATACTAAAATCCCATATGTTACGGAGGAATCTACGGAAGCTGTTAGGTAAAGTCTATAGTAACAGATACGCTAAGATATGAATTTTGTCTATACACTATCGATGCACTAACTGTAGTAAGATGTGTCAACCAAAAGGTTGGTGAGTTCATTAGTTTATCATAATCATTCATTTTCATCATTTTAATAGACCACAAGATTTCATATTTTCATAAACATCATTCTCATATCAGGCATTTCGCAAACTGCATAGAGATAAAAATTCATTCATATGGTGAACACCTGGTAACCGACATTAACAAGATGCATATAGAATATCCCCATCATTCCGGGACACCCATCGGACATGATAATATCGAAGTACTAAAGCATTCCAAATTTTAGAATGGGGCTTGTTGGGCCCGATAGATCTATCTTTAGGATTCGCGTCAATTAGGGGGTCTGTTCCCTAATTCTTAGGCTACCAAGCTAAAAGGGGCATATTCGACTGCGATCCATTCAACCATATAATGTAGTTTCGATTACTTGTGTCTATTTCGTAAAATATTTATAAAAGCGCATGTATTCTCAGTTCCAAAAATATATATTGCAAAAGCATTTAAAAGGGGAGTAATGAAACTCACAATACTGTATTTTGTAGTAAAAATACATATGACGACATTGAACAATGCAGGGTTGGCCTCAGATTCACGAACCTATATCATTTGTATATATATTAATACCTATACTTGCAATCGAACAAATATATATATATTATTATTAATGATATAACTTTTATATTAATAACCTATATTCATTTTATATAAAAAAAATTAAGTTTCGTTATGTTATATGTAACAAATATATATATATATATATATATATATATATATATATATATATATATATATATATATATATATATATATATATATATATATATTACTTGTTAGTTAAAACAGTACTTTAGTAATACTAAGTAATATTTGAGGTAATAATAGGTGTTAAAGCTAATAATAATAAAAATGACCATATTATTTATAATTCTTTTAATAAATATATTAATGATAGTTTTCAATAATTAATCTCATAATAATGATAATATCGGTAGTTTTTAATAAAATGGATACTTTAATAATAACGGTTATGAAAATATTAATTTTTGATAATCATACCTAATTTAATAATAATTATAATTATAACAATATCTATTTTGTTAATTATGATAATAAGTTTAATTATAACCATACTAATAATAATGATGTTATTACTAATACTTGTGTCGATATTAACAATAATAATTCTAACGATTTGTAAAATGTTACTAATAACAATATTTATAATAATTTGTATTATGTTCATAATAATGATAATAATACTAATAATGATCATAATTATAATAATAATATTTCATATATTAATATTAGTATTAATAATAACAATAGTACTAAGTAATGATATTTGGTAATAATAATAATAATAAGTAATGATAATAATAATAATAATAAAAATAAAAATAAAAAGTTATACCTTACTAAAATAGGTTTTAAACAAAAAGATGCCCCAAGCCGGGCTCGAACCCGAGACCTCTTGGTTACACAAACAAACAGCCAACCAATGCTCCATTTGAACTTTTTCTGATTTAATACCCATAGTTAAATATTTAAACTGTATTCAAAAAATCGTCATCATCTTCCCCAAATTAATCGATCAAAATCTTAAACCATTTGTATCAATGATTTCAAGAGTGGAATTAAGTCTTAGTAACAACCAGAAACTACTCATAATTTCTTATTGAACTAATTTAAACAAATTTAAAGAAATTCAATTTGTAATAGTTTATCAAGAACACGTATGAACTAAAAATCAATTTCGCATTTTTAAGACGTTTAGCTAAAGATCATAACACGAAAAAATGTTAAATCATTACTGGAAACTTTCTCCATTCTCAATTTAATCTGAAAACACCCAATTAAACTCGAATTTCTCTTATGAACTATACGTTTGACTTTTGAAAATAAGATTTGACTTGAAAATTTGAACTTGATAGGAAAAATTGGAACTTGAAACTTTTCAGTTAGTTTAAACGAGTTATTTCTAGTAACACTGCATTATCACATTTTGAAATTCATTTCAAATTCGTTGAAATTGAAAAATGAAAGTAAAACAGAGATATCGTGCAGTTTTCTTCAAATTGAATTTGATTTTTGTTGTTTTAATTCAAATGGCACTAGTGGAGTAATATATAAATGTTAACCGATATAATTTATAGCTAATGTAATCACAATTATCGTTTGTTGGCTAGCTTGATTGGTACAACCAGAAAATCACATCAGGTAAAAATTAGAAAATTCTAATCGTTACTAACAGAATTTGTTTGTTTATAGGACTAATTGGGATTGATTCGTACCAGCTTGTAATATTAAAATAAATTGCAACGTCACTTGATAATGATGGGAAACGGATTACGTAAATATAATATATATATATATATATATATATATATATATATATATATATATATATATATATATATATATATATATATATAAATTTATTCGTATTTATATACCTATATAAATATATGAACTGTATTTGTAACTATATATATCCGTATTTTGTATTGGCATATATATTTACTTATAATCTGTATTTAACAATAATCATATAACTGTATTTAGAACCGTATTTGTGTATCTCTTTGATTTATATTTATATTTATATTTATATTTATATTTATATTTATATTTATACCTTATAATTAATCTTATTATTAAATATAACTAAAATAATAATACTCTTAATATTATAAATAATAGTAATACAAATTTATAGTAATATAATAGTAATAATAATAATATTATTACTAATGATATTGATAATACAACTATAAAATATATAATTATAATATTATTAATAACAATAAAACTAATTATACTAGTACTAATATTTTTAATGATAACAATAATACTACTAATAATAATACTATATCAATTTATATATATAGTAGCTTTCATATATTATCTACCGATAATAATAATATTTTTCGACACTGATTTTAATACAGATACTAATAATAATAACAATATTAATATTATTATTGGTACCATTTATATTATTAGTTATAAATTTTATTATTTTTATTAATGATAATAATAATACTAACATCATATCAACTTATACTTATCGAATTATATATATATATATATATATATATATATATATATATATATATATATATATATATATATATATATATATATATATATATATATACTTTATATAATAATATGAATGATAAAAAAATATTATGATAAAATAATGATAATAATATTAACATAGCAATTATAATCTTAACCTGTAATTACATGTAATATATTAATATTACATATTAATGATTATGTAACATTCATCATATACGAATATTTATTTCAATAAACACAGTATTTTAGTTATGTACAAAAATCATATATATATATGTATATATATATATTGTTCACATATTTATTTACAAACAATTGTTCGTGAATCGTCAGGAATAGTCAAAGATTAAATGCATTCATGTAATAGTTTAAATTTTTTTGAGATTCATATATACAGATTCTGCTTATCGTGTCGAAATCATAATAAGACTAAGTTTAAATTTGATCAGAAATTTTCGGTTCGTCACACACATAATTCTAACACGATTCACCATTAACATAATTCACTAGCATAATGCACATATTTCTAACAAAATTTCCATTCTCTATCTTACTAAAACAATCAAGAAATGTCAAAAGGCAACGTGGAATCAGATACCCGAAATTAATAAAATTTGCATAACAATTTCTTATGTGATTGAAGCTTGTTCAGTAATGGTGTAAATTTGGCAATGTTATCAACCAAATAATAATACAATTTGAGTTATGTCTATTAAGGTAAAGATGTAGCTAAAAAAAGAACATAAAAAATCAAACAAGCTATATGTAATTTGATTATAAAAAGCTTTGGGGTCTTCTGCGGGTTGCGGTAGCCACCACTCCGTCGCGTAAGGAAAGCTTTTTTAACGCTCCGGTGCATATGCAAGTTTTTTTTAACTATATGTTTCGAATAAAAATAGTTTGACTATAATAAAAATAATACTCCATATTACTAAAAAGACAATATCCCGTTTTGAGAGATCAACCAAAAGTAACTTAATCATCAATAATTAAACTAATGAGAACCTACATAATTTAGATACTTTTGTTAATTGATTGTAAAATGTATGAGAAAATATAAAAACTTTTCTAAAGAAATTGAGTAATTAAAAACCTAGTAAAAAATATTGTTAAAAGATGAGAAAATTTGGGAAAAAAATGTTGAGAAGACCAAACTGAAATAAATTTAAAAAGGATGGGAAGTGGCTGAAAATTAAAATGAAATTGATTGTAAAATGTGAGAGAAATATAAAAAATTTTGTAAAGAAATGGAGTAATTAAAAATCTAATAGAAATATTGTTAAAAGATGAGAAAATTAAGAAAAAAAAATGTTGAGAAGACTAAATTGAAATAATTTTAAAAAGGATTGGAGTTGGCTGAACATTAAAATGAAAATTATCGTTAGCAGGGATGAACCTGGGACCTTCAGGTAACCAATTGGCTAAACTACTAATTGGGCAGCATTACATTTCTTTTATTAAATATCAATTTATTAACTAAGAAATAAATAATAATGAGTTTAAAATAAAAAAAACAAAATTGATGTGACGTTTACTACAATATCTCGTGCTTTTTATGTTTGATTATATGAGTAATTATTAAATATCAATTTATTAACTTTGCAATATGTTCTTTTGAGTTTTAAAATTAAAAACAAAAAATTTGATTTGATGCTTGCTACAGTGCCTTATGCTTTAATGTTTGATTATATGAGTAATTAAAAAGACAATATTATATTATATTATATTATATTATATTATATTATATTATATTGTATTATATTATATTATATTATATTATATTATATTATATTATATTATATATTATATTATATTATATTATATTATATTATACTCCCCTGTCTCTAATATATTGTCCAGTATTCTATTTTAAGATGTAACAAATTAATTATCGACTTCCATAAATAGAATATAAGAAGAACTTTAAGTTCTATTAAACCTTTAATGTATGTGGATAGGATTAAAGGTAAAAGAAAATGTAAGGGTAAAACTAAAATGTAAACAGAAAATACGGTACTTTTATGACATTTTCTTAAAACTGTGTGTTTTTTATCTGGAGACAATCAATATGGGACAGAGGGAGTATTATATTCTATTATATTATATTATATTGTATTATATTATATTATATTATATTATATTATATTATATTATATTATATTATATTACATTACATTATATTATATTATATTATGTTATATTATATTATATTATATATCATAAATATATTTTATATATAAAAATAAAACAAGACTAATTATATAAAAAACTAACTTTTATTTCCATTGTAAGTTCTTAATTATAATCCGTAATTAAAGTTATGAGTTAATTATTAATTACGCGAATTCATGAATATATATATATATATATATATATATATATATATATATATATATATATATATATATATATATATATATATATATATATATATATATATTAATGGAGTAATATTATTATTATTATTATAGTCAAGCTATTTTTATTCAAAACATATATTAATGTATGTATGTATGTATGTATGTATGTATGTATGTATGTATGCATGCATGCATGCATGCATGCATGCATGCATGTATGTATGTATAATGTTCAAAATCAAAAATCACATGTTCAATTGTGAATTATACAAAATGTTTATATGTTCATAAACACATCTGTACATGTGAACGGAAAATTTTATATTTGATTATATAGTTAAATTATAGGTTTTTTCAAAATATTCTTTGTGCTTAATCATACTCTTCATCAACATGTATAAGTGATTCAACCAACTAACCTGTAAAATCCTTGTAATTTAATTGTTACCGTAGTTTTCGCCCTTTTTTTTATTTCCCGTTTGAACTTTTATATATATATATATATATATATATATATATATATATATATATATATATTAAACATGAAATTATTAGCCATATTATCTATACTTTATCATACATAAGTTATGAATTATTAATTACGGAGTAATTATTATCCTTTAAAGTTGAAGAAATATTTCAGTTTAGATTTTAAGCAATTGATAAGACCAATGACCAATTTGACTATGTTGTATATATATTAAACATGAAATTATTAGCCATATTATCTATACTTTATCATACATAAGTTATGAATTATTAATTACGGAGTAATTATTATCCTTTAAAGTTGAAGAAATATTTCAGTTTAGATTTTAAGCAATTGATAAGACCAATGACCAATTTGACTATGTTGTATTACAACTTATTTAAACACTAAAATACTTAAGATTGACCCATTGATGATAGTAAAGTTGGCTCAACAACCCATTATAGCACAATTATAAACAAAATTATTTGTCCTTTTGTGCCCAATTATGGTCCATTCTGGTGGCCCTTTGCTTGGAACCCACGAGTATATTGCAAGATGACTGCCACCTTGTTTTCTAGAACCACCAACAATGATCACTCGATCCCCACATCCTCTAAATGCAATCCCCCATCCATTCATACTATCTGCTCTCGGTAGCGGTCCAATATTCGCCCACACATTCTTCACCTTATCGTACTTCTTAACCACCATTTCAGCACAGTTTGCTGCATACAGTTGATTATCAATAACCGCAAGAAGCGGTGGAGCCATTAAATCGGCCCCACCACCAGGAGACATATTTGGAACATGTCTCCATTTCTTAGAAATCGGATCATACTCTTCACCACACATCATAGCCTTTTTACCAATCCCATCGCTACCCCCAATGACATAAAACTTTCCGTCCATAACAACACCCGAACTCATCTTCCGTGGCTTCAAAAGGGACGGGAGCATTTCCCACGCTCCCGTCTCACTGTTGTAGCTCTCAACATAATCAACAGTTTTGCCACTTGTCAGACTTACTCCTCCCGCAAATATTGCAATCTTTCCAAGACTTCCGGACCCAAATAGGCACCGTGGGGTCCTCATTGGTTCTTGTGGGGACCATGAGTTTGTTAACAAACTGTACTTATAAATCACTTGGCCAAACATTTCTTTACCAAGAACCAAAAGTTGTGTCCCAACACCGAGTGACTCTTTATCAGATAGTTCGAAACATTTATCCGCATTAATGATGGGCATATCAATCCAGTTTTTGGTAACTGGATCAAAAGCTTCCCATTTCAACATTTCGCATGAAAAATGAACCCAATGTTCAGTTACTCGACATTCGCGTCTTTGCTCATAGATCTCACCACTTTCAACGAGGTCACGAAAGGTATTGTTTAGCGAGGCGATCGAGGCGTAGTAGTACCTCGGGCAAGTTATGAAAGTCGAGAAGTTTTCGAATCGCATGTTTTGTAGATTAAATGCTAGCTTCTCTATGCCATCTTCCATGTTTTTGGATTGAAACAAAGTCTTGTTACCTGCGAGATTTCATAGAAAGCACATTAAAATTAACTTAAAAATTATTATAAAGACTTAAAAGATAAATACACTAACAACAAATTTGTACATTCACCATATTTAGAAAATACAACAAATCTTTACCAATTTGATGTTCGTTAATGGTGTTTATCATTGAATACTCACAAGAGCTCTCTCAATATTATGGGGCTGAGCCGAACTCAATGGAATAAGAGGTTGGGGATTGAACACCTTCTAAAAGTAACAAAATATATTAATTAATTAGAATTAGAGTGCGTTGCACGGGTGTGTAAAAAGCCGTGCAAAAATTGTAACAGATTATATCATTCAAGTATGTAAATAGCGAAGATAAAAAAAACGTTAGACCCAGTGCGTTGCACGGGTGGGTAAAATAATCGTACAAAATTAATTGATTTTTTCAAACAATTATTCTTTTGAGTTTAAGAGCCCGTGGTGTTGACAAATTTTAAAAGTTCTTTTGAGTTTAAGAGTCCATGGTATTGATAAATTTTAAAAGTGATATTGGGTGGTATTACTAACTTAACGTCTACACATTTTTTTACTTTTCACAATTAATATCTTTATATGAGTCATTTGAATATTTTTCATGGAACGTGTCACATGAAAATACGTTAGTAAAGTCTAATTTATATTTGTTATATGTTATCATTATATAATATATAATAACTCTTGTATAAAACATATGTAAGTCACATGTTAGTGTATATATAGGGTTATGAGCCCGTATGTTGCACGGAAGTTGTATATTTATGATTTCGTAAATATAAATATTGGACTTTGAGCCCGTGCGTTAAATTACTGTTAATGAGCGGAAAAGTTTAACTATGAAATATTTGGTTAGTAAAAAATTCATCTATATAAAATTGTATGTGAGATATAATTGATAAATTGAAGAAAAAAAAATGATTTTATATAAATTACAAAAATATACGATAAATTAACTTTAAAAATGACAGATTATAATTAAAAAAATACTTTTATTTATCAAGTTACCTTTTAATAAATACAAGATGATAAGGAGGCTAGGGAGCAAATCAACCATTGATATGCTAAAGAAAGTACTACGTTAATTTCCATTAAAGGTAGAGTAATACGGAGTAATAATAATTAATTTGGATTTACATAAAAGGTAATAATATATATAATAATAATTGTAAATAATATATATAATCTATACATATAATATAATATATATGTATAACAATTCATAAATAACTTTCAACTACAATTAAGAAAAACTTTTTGGTTATATATATATATATATATATATATATATATATATATATATATATATATATATATATATATATATATATATAAGGAGAAGATCAAGCGCTAAGTGGGTATAAGTGGGATAAGGGGATAAGTAATTTTGTGATTTTTATATCTTTAATTCTACAGCTCCGATTTAAAAAAAAAAAAATTTGTTGGTATCTATTTTCAGTGTGTAGATTCAGAAAAAAAATAATTTTTTTTTAACTGGAGCGTTAAGATGCATCTGATGCATGTTATCCGATGTTTGATGCATGTTAACTGCCTTTCATGCAGCAGATGTATCTTAATAAAAAAACAAAGAAAAAATAACTTTTGATTAAAAAAAACAGTATTTAGGGTTTAGGGTTTAGAAATTAGGGTTTAGAACGTGTTTTTAAACGAACAGTTTAGAGTTTAGGGTTTAGGGGTTAGGGTTTAGGTTGAGGGTTGAGGGTTTACGGAGTAAACCCGAAAACCCTAACCCCTAAACCCTAAACTCTAAATCGGGCTAGATCCTAAAAAAAAAACTCAAAATTTTTTTTTTTACTTATCCCCTGTTGAAAAAAGATATAAAAAAAAACTCTAAATCAGGTGCATTTTAAGCTCCTGTTGAAATTTTTTTTTTTTTCAGAATCTACACAATGTCAGTAGATCACGGATTTTTTTTTAAATTGGAGCTCTAATGTAAAAGATATAAAAATATCATTTTACTTATCCCCTTATCCCTAAAAAGTCACTTATCCCTTGATCTCCCCCCAATATATATATATATATATATATATATATATATATATATATATATATATATATATATATATATATATATATATATATATATATTTACAGAGTTGTAATCCCTTACATCCATTAATTTGCTTGAAATCCAAGGGACCAATGAGAGCGTGACATGTGGTGCGATTGTAAACCCAATCACATGTGATTATGCATGTCAAATCGAATCACATGTGATTGTACAATTCAATCACATGTGATTGTGCAGTTAAATCACATTTGATTGTAAAAAAAAAATTTAAAATTTTTTTTCCAAAAAAAATTTAAAATTCTTTTTTTCGAAAAAAACATTTTTTCAATTTTTTTCAATCACATGTGATTTTCGCGGTACATGTCGCGCTCTCATTAGTCCATTAGATCTCAACTTAATTTATGAATTTAAATAAATATTCCTCAATATTTACAATTATATATGAAATTATGTATTTATAAAAACATCATTAACGTAGAACATATCTCTCAATAGATTTTAATCTCTCAATATATATATATATATATATATATATATATATATATATATATATATATATATATATATATATATATATATATATATATATATAGGGGCAGGATCAATGGGGAAGTAACCAATCGGGGGGAAGCGGGGGAAGCAAAAAATTTTTTTTTTTTTTTTTTTTTTTGAATTTTTTTTTTTCCGCCATCAAGATCACACGAAAATATGAACATTTAGAAGAGACACTTCATGATGAATGTTATTATTTATGCGGGAAAACAATAGACAAAAATAACATTCAAGATAATATTGTTCGTGAAGAATATGAACGTTTTTTTTCTTCATGTTTTGTGAAGTAAAATTTAGCCCGATTTAGAGTTTAGGGTTTAGGGTTTAGGGTTTAGGATTTAGGGCTTAGGGTTTAGGGTTTGGTGTTTTGGGTTTATTCCATAAACCCAAAACACCAAACCCTAAACCCTAAACCCTAAACTCTAAACCGTTCGTGTTAAAAACTCAATCTATATCCTAAATCTAAACGCTAAATCTAAACCCTAAACCCTAAATTTCTAAACCCTAATATCTAAAGCCTATAAACCCTAATATCTAAACCCTAATATCTAAACCCCAATAGCTAAAACTTCAAAGTACGCTCGAAAAACACGATAATTGTTATATATTACTTCTTCGAGCGTTTTCCCGCCAAAATAAAAACATTTATCACAAAGTGTCTCTACTAAATATTCATATTTTCATCTCATCTATAATGTTCGTGATTAAAGTTTTTTCAAAAAACGAAAAAAAAAATATTTTTTTCCCCCCGAATGGTTACTTCCCTCTTGATCCTACCACTATATATATATATATATATATATATATATATATATATATATATATATATATATATATATATATATATATATATATATTTATCCATCGATAGATTTTAATTGAGTAATTTTTAATTTTATTTTTAAATTAATTTAGATTTGAAAATTAATATGAATTAAATGATTAACATTATTAATATGATAAAATATGAAGTTTACTACTAATTTTTATTGGTTATTTTATCAAGTGAAGAACCTTTTTTTGAAAAACAAAAACAGTAACGTGGAAATATAAAATGAGAAGAGAGTAAAAATAAAATGAATGTTACCTACCAACTTCACAAGAGCCAAATTTCGTTGTTTGTCTCTCCTATTGTAATTATGTGTTTCTTCTTTTGGAGCTTTCAAATCGGGAGGAGAATTTAAACGAATATAAGTGAGAGTATATAATATAATAGAAGAACATGAAGAAAGTTGAGCTATAGTATGAATTTAATCCATCTCATTGTTACTGTATTTATAGGGTAAAAAAATTCATAAAAAGAAATAAATATAAGAATTGATGGACCACAAAAGCCCCGTAAAGCCTTGAATTTATAATGTCACTACGAGATATGCCACTTGTTAACGAGTGATTGGCTAAATTTGCCACCGATTCTATATTTATAAAGTTATTTACTAATCGAAAGTGTGAACGATATCTCTTTTTGCGGTATATATGCATTTTTTGGGTAAATTTTTTTTAAAAGGAATGAAATTTAGCAAAGTAGTAAGCGAGATATCTGTGCAGTATATATTTTATATATGAGCTTTATAGTGTAACCGACGTAAAAAAAGAAAGAAATGTAGTAGTTGAGGGACCCACAATGTGTCCTTACTGGACTTGCCACTTGTTAATTGGTGATTTGACAACCGCTCATATGTTTCCAATGTCGTGTAATTTTCAAAGTAATTTACTCTATCGAAAGTGCTCACGTAATTTATACATTTCAAGTTCATCCCATTATAAGTTTCCATTAAAAATCTACCAACTTCACTCTTCACTGATAAAATATCATCTTTCTCAGTGAAAACTCTTTTGATTGTTTCAAATACAAAGTGGATATTTGATTTAGGAAAACTCTAAATAGCATTGTGTACATTTGTTATGAGACAATGCAGTAGTACAAACATGCAATTTGTAGGGTCAAAATGTAGTAGTTAAGGGACTCTGTTTGTCCCTTAATTCGATATTCAAATTTATTATTAATGAAAGCTTCAATTTGAGTCTCACCAAACTTTTTGAGAAATTCATTAGTAATGGTCAAACGTAATGATTCTACTCGTATCCTCGGGTATTGATTCTTTTGACTCAACGCATCCGCACCAACATTAGCTTTGCCACGATAGTAAAGTATTTCACAATCATAATCCTTCAAGAGACCTAACCATCGGCGCTGACGGTTGTTCAAGTCCCGTTGATCAAAGATATATTTCAAGCTCATAGGATCTGTATAAATCGTACATTCAACACCATAAAGATAATGATGTCATATCTTCAAGGAATGAACCACCGCCACCAATTCGAGATCATGAGTCGGGTAGTTCTTCTCGTGTTCTTTTAGCTATCTCAAGACATAAGAAATGACTTTACCTCTTTGCATTCATACACAACCGAGACCATTAATCGAGGCATCACAATATACCATCATGTCTTTGACCCCTTCCGGTAACATCAACACCGGAGCTTGAATCAATTTGGTTTTCAACAATTGAAAAACAATTTCTTGCTCATTTTCCCAATTAAATTTTACATTTTTTCTTGTCAACTTCGTTAAAGGAGAAGCAATCTTGGAAAAATCTTGAACAACCGACGATAAGCACCGGCCAATCCGAGAAAACTCCGAATTTCCGTTGGCATAGTCGGTCGTTCCCAATTCTCTATAGCTTCGCTTCACCGAGTCCACTTGAATCCCTTCCTTATTAACGATGTGACCAAGAAATAGCACATCCCTTAGCCAAAATTCACATATAGAGAACTTAGCATAAAAATTCTCTTTCAATGTTTTCAACACTTCACACAAATGATATGCATGTTCCTTCATGCTCTTGGAATAAATGAGTATGTCGTCAATGAACACAATTACAAATTTATCCAACATAGGTTGGCATACTAGCTTCATAAGGTCCATGCAAGCCGCAGGAACATTCGTAACTGTAACACCCCGTCAAAATCCCTTTGACGGAACGTTAACTCTGGTCCCAGTGCTTAGCTTGACTTCTACGTAACGACAACAATTTACAGCGGAAGCAATTAATACCTGAGAATAAAAACACGCAAAACAGGTCAACAAATAATGTTGGTGAATCTACAGGTTTAAAGTAATGTAACTGTATCTGAAGAAAAACAGTTATCAGAAAAATAGTTTGATTTCCTTGACCATGAGATTCCATCGTTGCATACACCGAGCACCTGAATACTAGCAATGACCCGAGTATAGGAACCACTATACCCGCCTTTACCTCCTAAAATGTTATACACCTGTACGAGTGTATCTAATGTTCAAAATAAATGCACCACTGCTTTTATAGTGGGTGAGGTTGTCAACCTAACGGATCCGTCCATCTAAATTGTGCTTACACCGATGGTATTAAAAGTATTCAAGCTAGAGGCTTTTTGAACAAACTCATTATACATATGTGTAATACTCATGTCAATATAAAAGTAATTGAAAATGTAAATATAACAGCGTGTATTCTCATCCCTGAAAACATGTAAAAAGCGGGACTGTAGACTCACCTTTGAATAAGCTCGGAATGAAAGACAAATGACTTGTACGGTTTAGACCCGAGTAATGTAACCTAAGTATACGTTTGTAGGTTGGTCAATATATGTATCTTATATAAGTGTGGTTTCATAGTGTATGTTGTCTTATTGCTCGACTCGACGCGTTTCAAAGTAAAAAGTCAACTATATCATGCAAGTCAAACAAAGTCAACCGAAGTCAAACCGAAAGTCAAACTTGGTCAATGAGGTCAACTAAAGTCAACATCAGTAGTTTCATGTCAAATATTGGTCAATAAGTCAAACCTAAGTCAAACAATACGTTTTAGGTCATGAATGATCATTTTCACAATTTCAGTTTATCGTTCTGCACAAAGTTTATGAACACGTAGCATACTTAGCACATTATCTCATAGTACAAAATTCAAGTAAATATGACAAACTCCAGATCATAATTACACTTAAAATCATTTCCAATAAGTCCAGCCAGGGACTCATACGACAATTAAAAGTCAGGAATCAGAAGGAATACATTTGGGGTTTGACAAGTCAGTTTCTGACCGCGCACTGATTTCATTTTGGCTATATCCGGAGTTAGGAACATGAAATTGATACAAGACCAGTGGCCATAGTTCAAGAACAAATCAAAGTAACACATTTCAAAAATCTAGCCACTTTTGTCTAGCCAATTTGTGCAGTTTATTCGTGCAAGTTGATCATTCAGTTTTCAGTTCAAGTCAGAATTCACATAAAGTATAGCTCTATTGTGCCCAATGCATAAGGTTTCAGAGATTGACATAAACTAACAATAAGTCACATATCATATTAAGTTTCATTTTTCAGAAGCATACATGCTCAATCAATATAAAAAATTCACAAAGTACAAAACCGTGTTCAATTTACAGATTCGATTCCCATTTCGTTAGTCACATTCGCATACGATTATCTGAAGATCTAGATACAATTAACCTATGATATCTACATGAAAGATGAAGTAATTTTTGTATATTTTTCAAATATGCAAAGCTTTAATCACAAAAGTTTCTACATTTTATCATATAAGGTTATTTTCATGCAAGTGCTGTATAAAACTACATTTACACTAATTTTAGCATATCTCGGGCTATACATAAGCAAACGACATGATATCCTAATCTAAATTGAGTGTTTTTAAATTATCTTTCCAGTGATATAAGTCTCACATGCCAATTCGTTGTCTATCAATACCAGATTTCTGATCAAGCAACAAAAACACAATGATAATTCAAATCGACATAACTTAATCATACGGAAACGAAATCAAGCGAATCCAAAGCCTAAACTCAATAGTTTTTCGCAAGGAATCTGATTATAACATAATAATTAACATTTGAAAAACTTAATTTTTCTGATCAAGCAAATACAAATTCGTTTTTAAACCCTAGCGCACCAAACGATCAAAATAACGATAACGATTAACACGTACGCGTATAGACTTAAGCAATTGACAACATAACTATGAAAATTTATTAAAAATCAGATTTTTATGATTAGGGTTCATGTAAATATACCTTAGATCGCCAAATAAATTACACCAATACGTAGAGGATAACGCGAATTGAAACTTTGATGTTGAACTCTTAAGCTAAAAAGCAAAAATTGATGGTGCTATGGGATGGTGATGGGCGATGGTTCATGGGGGAGGGGAAGAAATCGACTGCACAAAAAAATTGGGTAGGAGATAATGCAGTTTAGGTTTAACACATACTATTTATATTAAGCCATAGTTCCACTAATCAACACTTAAGTCCTCCAAGTTGCAAAAATTTAAAAATAAAGGATGGGGAGGGGGAGTTCGAATGGGGCCCATGGGGAGTGCCCGGGCTCGTGTTTTGCAATTTCGTGTAATCGTGGTCCGTTTTAAGTGCTGTTTAGTCGTACCGAAGGCCCGAAACGCTAACCCGATCGTTAAACGCAACCAATCGCTTAATTTATTAAAAACCCAATAAATTAAATATTTTAAAAAGTTAATAATTAATAAAATTAATTATTAAAATAAACCCGAGCGTTTCGTTGCTCAAAAAGCTATTATCAAAATCGTATTGTTTTTATCGTATTTCATTATCCGAAATATTTATTTGAATTAATATCAACCCATATTAATTATTGAAACCCTTCGAAGATCAAGTACGCATTTAATACACATAAACGCATAAAAGTTAAATAATCGCCATTAAATAAACTAACGGAAGGTTAACGAAAGTAACGGAAAAATCAGGGTTGTTACATTACCCACCTGTTATTGAAAATTTCGTCCCGAAATTTTAGTGATCGTCCACTGAAGTAGTTTCCTCGGGAAACAATTGCGGATACTTCAGCCTCATCTGGTCTTCACGCTCCCACGTGAACTCTGGTCCTCTTCTCGCGTTCCACCGAACTTTAACGATAGGAATTCTGCTTTGCTTCAACTGTTTGACCTCACGGCCCAAGATTTCAACAGGTTCGTCAATGAAATGAAGTTTGTCGTCGATGCGTAGTTCCTCTAAAGGAATAATCAAATTATCATCGGCTAGGCACTTCTTTAGATTGGATACATGGAAAATGTCATGAACACCGCTGAGTGCTTGTGGTAGTTCCAATCTGTAAGCTACTGGTCTAACTCTTTCAGTTATCTCAAACGGTCCAACATATCTAGGACTCAGTTTACCTCGTTTCCCAAATCGTACAACACTCTTCCAAGGTGATACTTTAAGCATAAGTGTGTCACCAACTTGGAACTCTATGTCCTTCCGTCTAACATCGACGTAACTCTTTTGATGACTTCGAGCCATTCTCAGTCGTTCCTGAAGCTGTAGCACTTTCTCAGTCGTCTCCTGAATATTCTCAGGACCTGTCAACTGACTATCTCCCAACTCGCTCCAACAAATGGGAGATCTACACTTCCTTCCATATAATGCCCTGAAAGGTGCAGCTTTAATACTCGCATGGTAGCTGTTATTGTATGAGAACTCAGCCAGTGGTAAATACTTATCCCATCTGTTTTCGAAATCCATGACACACGCTCCCAACTTGTCTTCAAAAATCTGAATAGTTCATTCGCTCTGGCCATTCGCCTGGGGGTGATATGCTGTACTCATATCTAAACAGGCCCCCATTGCTTTCTGCAATGATTGCCAAAACCTAGAAGTAAATCTGCTATCGCGGTTGGATATAATGGATATAGGCATTCCATGCCTAGAGATGACTTAATGTAGATCTAAGCCAACTTCTCCATTTTATCGGTTTCCCTTATCGGTAAGAAGTGTGCGGACTTAGTGAGATGATCCACGATAACCCAAATGGTATCGTGACCTCCCGCCGTTCTCGGCAGTTTCGTAATAAAGTCCATGGAAATTCCTTTCCACTTCCACCGGGGAATCTCTGGTTGAATTTATAATCTTGATGGCTTCTGATGTTCAGCCTTGACTTTAGCGCAAGTCAAGCACTTCCCGACATAAGTAGTTATATCAGCTTTCAAATTTGGCCACCAATAAAACGCTTTCAAATCCTGGTACATCTTATCTGATCCCGGATGAATTGAGTATCTCGACTTGTGTGCTTCCTCCAACACTAGTTCTCTCAATCCACCAAACTTTGGTACCCAAACTCGGTTAGCAAAGTACCGTGTTCCATCCTCCTTGATGTCAAACTTCTTATCCATTCCTCTGAGAAATTCAACATTGACATTTCCTTGTTTCATGGCTTCTTGTTGTGCTTCGCGGATTTGTGATGTGAGATTCGTACGGACAACTATGTTAAGAGCTTTAACCCTAAGGAGTTCCTCTAGCTCTTTTCTGCTTAAAGCATCCACCACAACATCCGCCTTGCCGGGATGGTATTGAAGTTCGCAGTTATAATCATTAAGTAGTTCCATCCAACGCCGTTGTCGCATGTTGAGTTGTTTCTGATCGAATATGTGCTGTAAACTCTTATGGTCAGTGAAGATAGTAAACTTGGTTCCAAACAGGTAGTGTCTCCACATTTTAAGTGCAAAGACAACATCTCCTAACTCAAGGTCGTGCGTATTGTAGTTCTGCTCGTGTATCTTTAACTGACGCGATCCATAAGCAATAACTTTGTTTCGTTGCATAAGCACGCAACCCATTCCTTGACGTGAGGCATCACAATAAACCATAAAATCTTCACTTCCCTCGGGTAGAGACAATACTGGTGCAGTTGTTAACTTCTCTTTCAACAACTTAAATGCAGTCTCTTGCGGTTCTGACCACTCAAACTTCTTGCCCTTATGAGTCAACGTGGTTAATGGTCGGGCGATCTTAGAGAATCCTTCAATGAATCTCCGGTAGTAACCAGCTAGACCCAAAAATTGCCTAATATGCGTTGGCGTCTTTGGAGTTTCCCAATTCTTAACCGACTCAACCTTTGCTGGATCGACCTGTATTCCATTGGCCCCTACAACATGGCCAAGAAATTGTACCTCTGGTAACCAAAAGTCACACTTAGAGAACTTTGCATACAACTGCTCATCTCTAAGCATAGTCAGTATCGAACATAGATGCTGTCCGTGCTCTTCTCTGTTCTTAGAGTACACCAATATATCCTCAATAAACACCATGACGAATTTATCTATGTATGACTTACACGCATGGTTCATGAGGTCCATGAACACTGCTGGTGTGTTCATCAAACCAAACGACATCACTGTAAACTCATAATGTCCATAACGTGTTCTAAACGCTGTCTTCGGGACATCATCTTCCTCGACTCTCAATGGGTGATACCCGAATCTCAAATCAATCTTCGAATGACAACTAGATTGCTGTAGTTGATCAAATAAGTCATCAATCCTCGGTAGCGGATACCGATTCTTGATTGTCAATTTGTTCAATTCTCTGTAGTCGATAAAAAATCTCATCGACCCATCCTTCTTCTTAACAAACAAGACTGAAGCTCCAACTTGGGAATTTAGGGTATTACAACCCTTATGTTCTTCACTATGGGAAGGTCTTGTAGTTCTAAAGGTGCAAATGCGTATATTGTACGCGTAACGGGTGCAGCTGTTGGCACCAAATCAATCCGAAATTCAACTTCATGGTGGGGTGGACGTGTAACCTCAGGACAATCTCTAATAGTTGGGAAATATTTGGGTCTCTTAAATGTCGGCTCATCTTTGCTCACATGTGCCAGAATTGCGAGACATTCTCATCTCCTGTACTTCTGGACCTTCGAGTAATTAGTGTAACATGATGGTGTACTGATCTCTTCTTCGTACACTATTATCGTCGGTGAAAGAAATTCGAATAGTCTTCTGGTCGTAGCTGCCTCGATTGTATCTTCAGATAACCAGTTTGTTTCAACCGCTAAGTTAAAACTTCCCAGTTTAATAGTTTTATAGAGTACACATTGTCTAAGGAAGGTACAGGTTTATAAACGTCGTGACCAGTTTCTCTAGCGTTAAAGCTTCTCTCAGCACCGGTATTGATAGCATATATAAACATTATGGTTGATGAGCGAGAACGTGATGATTTTCATGGAAAACGAAAATGAACAAGGTGTAATGCCAACTCAAACAAAATCTGATATATAATCGAAAAGGGTTGGTACAAACTCCCAGACGGGTGTGTCTCACAGGAACAGATGAAGTGTAGTTCTTAGTTGGTAATGTTTGTGGGTATAATGAAAATGATTGTTGCTTAAGAATAGTATGTTGGAATAAAATGATGAGGGATATGGTAACGGGTAGTATTACTAGTAGCAATGAGTGGTGGCGTTAGTGATAAGTAGCGGTGGGTTGTGATAGGCAGTGATGATAGTAGTGACTTGTAAGTTGTTAGATAGCATGCTCACATCATAAGTATATGCACATGTACTCTAATGCACCCAATAAGGCATAATGGTCTTCAGTCGGTAGGCTCGCATTGGAAAACAAAATCATGGACGGCGGATGGCTGAATGATAGGTAAGTTGGTAATCGAGTGGACAATATCTACTACGGATTGTGCAGGCGGTTATCAGAAATTTCTCCTCTAAAGACGTATCAGAAATGAGTTGTGACGCACATTAGCGAGTAGTAAAATGCGGAGGTGTTGGTAGTGTCGAGTATTACTTAGTAGTGGTAAGCAGCAATGAGTAGTATTGAGTAGTAGCAAGTAGTAAGGAGTAGCAGTTAAGTAGTATTTAGTAATGACAAGTGGTAAGAAGTAGTGATCAGTCGTGACTATTAGCGAGAGGCGACGTTGCGTAGTAGTTAGCAGTAATAAACAGTACTGAGTAGTGGTGTGAGATGACTAGTGTGTTCAAGTAGTGTCTTAGTATTGACCAGTAGTGATTGGTGGTGACGGACAGTGTCGAGCAGTGTCAAGTTGTGTCGTGACTACAAGGTACTTATAAGTTATAATAATAATTGACTGCACAGTGTGAGTTTCTACTCACATTTAAGATTATACGATTTGTGTTCTAAACGTTGTTTATCCAAGTAACCTACTTGACTCGGCCCCCAATTCCTTATTTTGCGATGTCGGAACTTCTATATGAGTTACCGTAATGTTATCCCGGTCATTACATTACGCTATCTCACATTTCCATTTGACATCACTCCATAAGTTCAAGATGGCGTAGTCAACTTAATTTAGTTAAATAGGGCTTCGGGTGTACGTATGTGTTTCGTGATATAGTATATTTAGTCCAAGTCCATGTTGCATGGTATAAGGCGTATATGTATGTGGTGTAATGTGTAGCCCTACATGTAGCATTGTGAAGCAAATAATGCAGGTATGGTGTATAATAGTCGTCCAAGACACACAGCTATAGACTAGACTTCACTAATGCGCCCTACGATTAGACACAATAATGTATCCTAGTTCCCTATAGCCACAACTCTGATACCAAATGTAACACCCCGTCAAAATCCCTTTGACGGAACGTTAACTCTGGTCCCAGTGCTTGGCTTGACTTCTACGTAATGGCAACAATTTACAGCGGAAGCAATTAATACCTGAGAATAACAACACGCAAAACAGGTCAACAAATAATGTTGGTGAATCTACAGGTTTAAAGTAATGTAACAGTATCTGAAGAAAAACAGTTATCAGAAAAATAGTTTGATTTCCTTGACCACGAGATTCCATCGTTGCATACACCGAGCACCTGAATACTAGCAATGACTCGAGTATAGGAACCACTATACCTGCCTTTACCTCCTAAAATGTTATACACCTGTACGAGTGTATCTAATGTTCAAAATAAATGCACCACTGCTTTTATAGTGGGTGAGGTTGTCAACCTAACGGATCCGTCCATCTAAATTGTGCTTACACCGATGGTATTAAAAGTATTCAAGCTAGAGGCTTTTTGAACAAACTCATTATGCATATGTGTAGTACTCATGTCAATATAAAAGTAATTGAAAATGTAAATATAACAACGTGTATTCTCATCCCTGAAAACATGTAAAAAGCGGGACTATAGACTCACCTTTAAATAAGCTCGGAATGAAAGACAAATGACTTGTACGGTTTAGACCCGAGTAATGTAACCTAAGTATACGTATGTAGGTTGATCAATATATGTATCTTATATAAGTGTGGTTTCATAGTGTACGTTGTCTTATTGCTCGACTCGACGCGTTTCAAAGTAAAAAGTCAACTATATCATGCAAGTCAAACAAAGTCAACCGAAGTCAAACCGAAAGTCAAACTTGGTCAATGTGGTCAACTAAAGTCAACATCAGTAGGTTAATGTCAAATATTGGTCAATAAGTCAAACCTAAGTTAAACAATACGTTTTAGGTCATGAATGATCATTTTCACAATTTCAGTTTATCGTTATGCACAAAGTTTATGAACACGTAGCATACTTAGCACATTATCTCATAGTAAAAAATTCAAGTAAATATGACAAACTCCAGATCATAATTACACTTAAAATTGATTCCAAAAAGTCCATCCAGGGACTCATATGACAATTAAAAGTCAGGAATCAGAAGGAATACATTTGGGGTTTGCCAAGTCAGTTTCTGACCGCGCACTGATTTCATTTTGGCTATATCCGGAGTTAGGAACATGAAATTGATACAATACCAGTGGACATAGTTCAAGGACAAATCAAAGTAACACATATCAAAAATCTAGCGACTATTGTTTAGCCAATTTCTACAGTTTATCCGTGCAAGTTGATCATTCAGTTTTCAGTTCAAGTCAGAATTCACATAAAGTATAGCTCTATTGTACCCAATGCATAAGGTTTCAGAGATTGACATAAACTAACAATAAGTCACATATCATATTAAGTTTCATTTTCCAGAAGCATACATGCTCAATCAATATACAAAATTCAAAAAGTACAAAACCGTGTTCAATTTACATATTCGATTCCCATTTCGTTAGTCACATTCGCATACGATTATCCGAAGATCTAGATACAATTAACCTATGATATCATGAAATATGAAGTACATTTTGTCTATTTTTCAAATATGCAAAGATTTAATCACAGAAGTTTCACATTTTATCATATAAGGTTATTTTCATGCAAGTGCTGTATAAAACTACATTTACACTAATTTTAGCATATCTCGGGCTATACATAAGCAAACGACATGATATCCTAGTCTAACTTGAGTGTTTTTAAATTATATTTCCAGTGGTATAAGTCTCACATGCCAATTCGTTGTCTATCAATACCAGATTTCTGATCAAGCAACAAAAACACAACGATAATTCAAATCGACATAACTTAATCATACGGAAACGAAATCAAGCGAATCCAAAGCCTAAAATCAATAGTTTTTCGAAAGGAATATGATTATAACATAATAATTAACATTTTAAAAACTTAATTTTTCTGATCAAGCAAATACAAATTCATTTTTAAACCCTAGCGCACCAAACGATCAAAATAACGATAACGATTAACACGTACCCGTATAGACTTGAGCAATTGATAACATAACTATGAAACTTTATTAAAAATCAGATTTTTATGATTAGGATTCATGTAAATATACCTTAGATCGCCAAATAAATTACACCAATACGTAGAGGATAACGCGAATTGAAACTTTGATGTTGAACTCTTAAGCTAAAAAGCAAAAATTGATGGTGCTATGGGATGGTGATGGGCGACGGTTCATGGGGGAGGGGAAGAAATCGACTGCACAAAAAAATTGGGTAGGAGATAATGCAGTTTAGGTTTAACACATACTATTTATATTATTTAGTGACCCGAACTTTTTCATGTTTATATATATCAATTGAGATTGATATTTACATGATTAAATGTTTCTAACATGTTAAGCAATCAAACTTGTTAAGACTTGATTAATTGAAATATGTTTCACATAGACAATTGACCACCCAAGTTGACCGGTGATTCACGAACGTTAAAAGTTGTAAAAACTATATGATGACATATATATGGATATATATATATATAGTTAACATGATATTATGATAAGTAAACATATCATTAAGTATATTAACAATGAACTACATATGTAAAAACAAGACTACTAACTTAATGATTTTTAAACGAGACATATATGTAACGATTATCGTTGTAAAGACATTTAATGTATGTATATCATATTAAGAGATATTCATACATGATAATATCATGATAATATAATAATTTAAAATCTCATTTGATATTATAAACATTGAGTTAACAACATTTAACAAGATCATTAACCTAAAGGTTTCAAAACAACACTTACATGTAACGACTAACAATGACTTAACGACTCAGTTAAAATGTATATACATGTAGTGTTTTAATATGTATTTATACACTTTTGAAAGACTTTAATACACTTATCAAAATACTTCTACTTAATAAAAATGCTTACAATTACATCCTCGTTCAGTTTCATCAACAATTCTACTCGTATGCACCCGTATTCGTACTCGTACAATACACAGCTTTTAGATGTATGTACTATTGGTATATACACTCCAATGATCAGCTCTTAGCAGCCCATGTGAGTCACCTAACACATGTGGGAACCATCATTTGGCAACTAGCATGAAATATCTCATAAAATTACAAAAATATGAGTAATCATTCATGACTTATTTACATGAAAACAAAATTACATATCCTTTATATCTAATCCATACACCAACGACCAAAAATACCTACAAACACTTTCATTCTTCAATTTTCTTCATCTAATTGATCTCTCTCAAGTTCTATCTTCAAGTTCTAAGTGTTCTTCATAAATTCTACAAGTTCTAGTTACAAAAAATCAAGAATACTTTCAAGTTTGCTAGCTCACTTCCAATCTTGTAAGGTGATCATCCAACCTCAAGAAATCTTTGTTTCTTATAGTAGGTTATCATTATAATACAAGGTAATAATCATATTCAAACTTTGGTTCAATTTCTATAACTATAACAATCTTATTTCAAGTGATGATCTTACTTGAACTTGTTTTCGTGTCATGATTCTGCTTCAAGAACTTCGAGCCATCCAAGGATCCGTTGAAGCTAGATCCATTTTTCTCTTTTCCAGTAGGTTTATCCAAGGAACTTAAGGTAGTAATGATGTTCATAACATCATTAGATTCATACATATAAAGCTATCTTATTCGAAGGTTTAAACTTGTAATCACTAGAACATAGTTTAGTTAATTCTAAACTTGTTCGCAAACAAAAGTTAATCCTTCTAACTTGACTTTTAAAATCAACTAAACACATGTTCTATATCTATATGATATGCTAACTTAATGATTTAAAACCTGGAAACACGAAAAACACCGTAAAACCGGATTTACGCCGTCGTAGTAACACCGCGGGCTGTTTTGGGTTAGTTAATTAAAAACTATGATAAAATTTGATTTAAAAGTTGTTATTTTGAGAAAATTATTTTTATTATGAACATGAAACTATATCCAAAAATTATGGTTAAACTCAAAGTGGAAGTATGTTTTCTAAAATGGTCATCTAGACGTCGTTCTTTCGACTGAAATGACTACCTTTACAAAAATGACTTGTAACTTATTTTTCCGACTATAAACCTATACTTTTTCTGTTTAGATTCATAAAATAGAGTTCAATATGAAACCATAGCAATTTGATTAACTCAAAACGGATTTAAAATGAAGAAGTTATGGGTAAAACAAGATTGGATAATTTTTCTCATTTTAGCTACGTGAAAATTGGTAACAAATCTATTCCAACCATAACTTAATCAACTTTTATTGTATATTATGTAATCTTGAGATACCATAGACACGTATACAATGTTTTGACCTATCATGTCGACACATCTATATATATTTCGGAACAACCATAGACACTCTATATGTGAATGTTGAAGTTAGCTATACAGGGTTGAGGTTGATTCCAAAATATATACAGTTTGAGTTGTGATCAATACTGAGATACGTATACACTGGGTCATGGATTGATTCAAGATAATATTTATAGATTTATTTCTGTACATCTAACTGTGGACAACTAGTTGTAGGTTACTAACGAGGACAGCTGACTTAATAAACTTAAAATATCAAAATATATTAAAAGTGTTGTAAATATATTTTGAACATACTTTGATATATATGTATATATTGTTATAGGTTCATGAATCAACCAGTGGCCAAGTCTTACTTCCCGACAAAGTAAAAATCCGTGAAAGTGAGTTATAGTCCCACTTTTAAAATCTAATATTTTTGGGATGAGAATACATGCAGGTTTATAAATGATTTACAAAATAGACACAAGTACGTGAAACTACATTCTATGGTTGAATTATCGAAATCGAATATGCCCCTTTTTATTAAGTCTGGTAATCTAAGAATTAGGGAACAGACACCCTAATTGACGCGAATCCTAAAGATAGATCTATTGGGCCTAACAAACCCCATCCAAAGTACCGGATGCTTTAGTACTTCGAAATTTATATCATATCCGAAGGGTGTCCCGGAATGATGGGGATATTCTTATATATGCATCTTGTTAATGTCGGTTACCAGGTGTTCACCATATGAATGATTTTTATCTCTATGTATGGGATGTGTATTGAAATATGAAATCTTGTGGTCTATTATTATGATTTGATATATATAGGTTAAACCTATAACTCACCAACATTTTTGTTGACGTTTTAAGCATGTTTATTCTCAGGTGATTATTAAGAGCTTCCGCTGTCGCATACTTAAATAAGGAAGAGATTTGGAGTCCATGCTTGTATGATATTGTGTAAAAACTGCATTCAAGAAACTTATTTTGTTGTAACATATTTGTATTGTAAACCATTATGTAATGGTCGTGTGTAAACAGGATATTTTAGATTATCATTATTTGATAATCTATGTAAAGCTTTTTAAACCTTTATTGATGAAATAAAGGTTATGGTTTGTTTTAAAATGAATGCAGTTTTTGAAAAACGTCTCATATAGAGGTCAAAACCTCGCAACGAAATCAATTAATATTGAACGTTTTTAATCAATAAGAACGGGACATTTCAGTTGGTATCCGAGCGTTGGTCTTAGAGAACCAGAATTTTGCATTAGTGTATCTTATCGAGTTTGTTAGGATGCATTAGTGAGTCTGGACTTCGACCGTGTTTACTTGAAAAATGATTGCTTAACAAATTTTGTTGGAAACTATATATTTTTAACATGTGAATATTATGTGATATATTAATCTCTTAACGCGTTTGATATTATGTGATAGATGTCTACCTCTAGAACAAGTTCCATTGACTCACCTATTAATAATGAAGAGTCAAATGTAAATTGGAATGATTCGTGGACTGATTCACAAGTTCCCGAAGAGGAACCGGAAGAAGAGTCGGAACCAGAAGAAGAATCGGAACCGGATGAAGAAATAGAACCGGTGGGGGAAATAATAAAATGGTTAAGTAAAAGAAAATCCTCAACCAACCGACCAAGGTTAATTATGGTCAATGGTGTTTCCGCCAAGGAAGCAAAATATTGGGAGGATTACCAATTCTCCGATGAATCGGATTCCGACAAGAATTCCGATGATGTTATAGAAATTGCCCCAACTGAATTTAAAAAGGCAAAAGAAAATAATAAGGGAAAGGGCATAAAAATAGAGAAATCTAATTCCAACCCCGATGAACTTTATATGTATCGTCAACCCCCGAAGTCCTTAAGTTGTAACAATGACCCGGGAACCTCTAAACCACCAGGTTTTTCTAAACCAATGTGGAAAACGACGGCTCGTATTAGGAGAACATCATATATCCCTAGAAACTTGGCAAAACGAACCAAAATCGAAGAAGAAGAAGAAACAAGTGAGTCGGAATAAGATAGTTGTATTCGTGTGGTGTAATATATGTAATATAGTGTGCTTATGCTTTATGATATATGTAAAAATTGCTTGTATTAATAAGTATTTTTTTTTATGAATCTAACTCTTGTCTATTTTATAGTATAAAAACACAAAATGGATAGACAACCCAATATTTTAAGAGACCTACCCGGAGACATGATTGATGAAATCTTGTCTAGAGTCGGTCAGAATTCTTCGGCACAACTATTTAAGGCGAGATCAGTTTGTAAGACATTCGAAGAACGTTCCAAGAATGCCTTGGTTTATAAAAGGCTTTCGTTCGAAAGATGGGGGATATCACATTGGGAAATCCATAAGTTACGATGTGTTTACTTTGACGCATATATTGCGGGGAACCCAAATGCTATTTTACGCAGTGGGTTAAGAAATTATTTTGACTCAATATATCCGAATATTGGACTTCGTGATTTAGAAAAAGCGGCTAACATGCAACATAAAGAAGCATGTTATGCTTACGGATTAGTAATGTTCGCTTCTTACCAAAGTGAGAACAAGAACATCGGGCTACAACTATTAAACAAAATGTTCCCACAAGTGACGGAGTCGGTAATTGGGGTAAGAAATGAGGTTTTTAGATTGTTACGGGACTGTTAGACATTACGTAACCCTCGTCCCTTTGACGACATTACAACACACTGTCTTATCAACGGCCATAACGGTTATGTTCCACAAGACCAAGGATGGGAAGTAATCCTAGTAAAACCAGAATGCATGACTTGTTTCTGGATGTATGAATTACGTGTCTTTATTGCCTTTGCTGAACGACTTGTGTACTAACTAGAATTATCTTCACAACCATCTTGTATCAAATTTATTGTGTCCTATATTTCATGCTATATGTAAAATAAGAGGTATTGTAAGTTTGTAAAATATTGTGTAAAAGTTTGAACGCGAAATATTATTATAATCAGTTTTTCATATAAAATTGTAGTAGTTGAATTGTATATTAGCTACTAAGTATGAACTTAACGGGTAGGTACTACCCGAATTTAAACTTATAAAATGCTAATATGAAGAAAAAGCTTTTATAAATGAGTTCATATTATGCTACGAAATACTATTAACTACTCTTAATATTCTGTATGATTAACTTGTTCCATTTGACTATTTTGAAGGAAATGGTACCGACTACTCGACACACCGTGAATATGAATGAAGAGGAATTCCGTACTTTTCTAGCTTCAAACATAGCCGCAGTACAGGCTGCACTACATACCAACAATAACCTTGGATCTAGCAGTACAGGAAATCGTGTAGGATGCACCTACAAAGAATTCACTGCCTGCAAACCTTTGGAATTTGATGGAATCGAAGGACCGATCGGATTGAAACGGTGGACCGAGAAGGTCGAATTGGTGTTTGCCATAAGTAAGTGTACTGAAGAGGACAAAGTGAAGTACGCTACGCATACCTTCACAGGTTCTGCGTTAACATGGTGGAATACCTATCTAGAGCAAGTGGGACAAGACGATGCGTACTCACTACCGTGGTCAGCATTCAAGCACTTGATGAACGAGAAGTACCGTCCCAGAACCGAGGTCAATAAGCTAAAGACAGAACTTAGAGGGTTACGAACCCAAGGATTTGATATTACTACGTACGAAAGACGATTCACAGAATTGTGCCTATTGTGTCCGGAGCATTCGAAGATGAGGAAGAGAAGATCGACGCGTTTGTGAAAGGATTACCGGAAAGAATCCAAGAAGATATAAGTTCACACGAGCCCGCCTCCATACAACAGGCATGTAGAATGGCTCACAAACTAGTGAACCAGATTGAAGAAAGAATTAAAGAACAGACTGCTGAAGAGGCCAATGTGAAGCAATTCAAAAGAAAGTGGGAGGAAAACGGTGATAAGAATCACCAATTCAACAACAACAGCAATTACAACAATAATCGCAACAATTAACCCAACAATCGCAACATCAATCGCAACTATAACAAATGGCCCAACAACAACAACAACAACAACAACTACAACAATCATCCCAACAACAATAATAACCGCAACAATCAGAAGCAGCTATGCCAAAGGTGTGAAAAGTATCACTCAGGGTTCTACACCAAATTTTGCAGCAAGTGTAAAAGAAATGGTCATAGCGCAGCGAAGTGTGAGGTCTACGGACCAGGGGTTAATAGAACGAAAGGAACAAATGGTGTCGGAACGAGTAATGGCGGAGCAAGTAGTGTCGGAGCAAGTTATGCCAATGTAGTTTGTTATAAATGTGGAAAATCGGGCCACATTATTAGAAATTGCCCGAACCAGGAGAACACGAATGGACAAGGCCGCTGAAGAGTTTTCAATATTAATGCGGCAGAGGCACAAGAAGACCCGGAGCTTGTTACGGGTACGTTTCTTATTGACAATAAATCTGCTTACGTTTTATTTGATTCGGGTGCGGATAGAAGCTATATGAGTAGAGATTTTTGTGCTAAATTAAGTTGTCCATTGACACCTTTGGATAGTAAATTTTTATTCGAATTAGCAAATGGTAAATTAATTTCAGCAGATAATATATGTCGGAATCAAGAAATTAAACTGGTTAGCGAAACATTTAAGATTGATTTGATACCAGTAGAGTTAGGGAGTTTTGATGTGATAATCGGTATGGACTGGTTGAAAGAAGTGAAAGCAGAGATCGTTTGTTACAAAAATGCAATTCGCATTATACGAGAAAAAGGAAAACCCTTAATGGTGTACGGAGAAAAGGGCAACACGAAGCTACATCTTATTACTAATTTGAAGGCACAAAAACTAATAAGAAAAGGTTGCTATGCTGTTCTAGCACACGTCGAGAAAGTACAAACTGAAGAAAAGAGCATCAATGATGTTCCCATTGCAAAAGAATTTCCCGATGTATTTCCGAAAGAATTACCGGGATTACCCCCACATCGATCCGTTGAATTTCAAATAGATCTTGTACCAGGAGCTGCACCAATAGCTCGTGCTCCTTACAGACTCGCACCCAGCGAGATGAAAGAACTGCAAAGCCAATTACAAGAACTTTTAGAGCGTGGTTTCATTCGACCAAGCACATCACTGTGGGTAGCTCCTGTTTTGTTTGTCAAGAAGAAAGATGGTACATTCAGGTTGTGTATCGACTACCGAGAGTTGAACAAACTTACCATCAAGAACCGCTACCCACTAATAAATGATCTACATGATTTACAAAATCTATGTAGTTTCACGTACTTGTGTCTATTTTGTAAATCATTTATAAACCTGCATGTATTCTCATCCCAAAAATATTAGATTTTAAAAGTGGGACTATAACTCACTTTCACAGATTTTTACTTCGTCGGGAAGTAAGACTTGGCCACTGGTTGATTCACGAACCTATAACAATATATACATATATATCAAAGTATGTTCAAAATATATTTACAACACTTTTAATATATTTTGATATTTTAAGTTTATTAAGTCAGCTGTCCTCGTTAGTAACCTACAACTAGTTGTCCACAGTTAGATGTACAGAAATAAATCTATAAATATTATCTTGAATCAATCCACGACCCAGTGTATACGTATCTCAGTATTGATCACAACTCAAACTGTATATATTTTGGAATCAACCTCAACCATGTATAGCTAACTCCAACATTCACATATAGAGTGTCTATGGTTGTTCTGAAATATATATAGATGTGTCGACATGATAGGTCGAAACATTGTATACGTGTCTATGGTATCTCAAGATTACATAATATACAATACAAGTTGATTAAGTTATGGTTGGAATAGATTTGTTACCAATTTTCACGTAGCTAAAATGAGAAAAATTATCCAATCTTGTTTTACCAATAACTTCTTCATTTTAAATCCGTTTTGAGTGAATCAAATTGCTATGGTTTCATATTGAACTCTATTTTATGAATCTAAACAGAAAAAGTATAGGTTTATAGTCGGAAAAATAAGTTACAAGTCGTTTTTGTAAAGGTAGTCATTTCAGTCGAAAGAACGACGTCTAGATGACCATTTTAGAAAACATACTTCCACTTTGAGTTTAACCATAATTTTTGGATATAGTTTCATGTTCATAATAAAAATCATTTTCTCAGAATAACAACTTTTAAATCAAAGTTTATCATAGTTTTTAATTAACTAACCCAAAACAGCCCGCGGTGTTACTACGACGGCGTAAATCCGGTTTTACGGTATTTTTCGTGTTTCCAGGTTTTAAATCATTAAGTTAGCATATCATATAGATATAGAACATGTGTTTAGTTGATTTTAAAAGTCAAGTTAGAAGGATTAACTTTTGTTTGCGAACAAGTTTAGAATTAACTAAACTATGTTCTAGTGATTACAAGTTTAAACCTTCGAATAAGATAGCTTTATATGTATGAATCGAATGATGTTATGAACATCATTACTACCTTAAGTTCCTTGGATAAACCTACTGGAAAAGAGAAAAATGGATCTAGCTTCAACGGATCCTTGGATGGCTCAAAGTTCTTGAAGCAGAATCATGACACGAAAACAAGTTCAAGTAAGATCATCACTTGAAATAAGATTGTTATAGTTATAGAAATTGAACCAAAGTTTGAATATTATTATTACCTTGTATTAGAATGATAACCTACTATAAGAAACAAAGATTTCTTGAGGTTGGATGATCACCTTACAAGATTGGAAGTGAGCTAGCAAACTTGAAAGTATTCTTGATTTTATGTAACTAGAACTTGTAGAATTTATGAAGAACACTTAAAACTTGAAGACAGAACTTGAGAGAGATCAATTAGATGAAGAAAATTGAAGAATGAAAGTGTTTGTAGGTGTTTTTGGTCGTTGGTGTATGGATTAGATATAAAGGATATGTAATTTTGTTTTCATGTAAATAAGTCATGAATGATTACTCATATTTTTGTAATTTTATGAGATATTTCATGCTAGTTGCCAAATGATGGTTCCCACATGTGTTAGGTGACTCACATGGTCTGCTAAGATCTGATCATTGGAGTGTATATACCAATAGTACATACATCTAAAAGCTGTGTATTGTACGAGTACGAATACGGGTGCATACGAGTAGAATTGTTGATGAAGCTGAACGAGGATGTAATTGTAAGCATTTTTGTTAAGTAGAAGTATTTTGATAAGTGTATTGAAGTCTTTTAAAAGTGTATAAATACATATTAAAACACTACATGTATATACATTTTAACTGAGTCGTTAAGTCATCGTTAGTCGTTACATGTAAGTGTTGTTTTGAAACCTTTAGGTTAACGATCTTGTTAAATGTTGTTAACCCAATGTTTATAATATCAAATGAGATTTTAAATTATTATATTATCATGATATTATCATGTATGAATATCTCTTAATATGATATATATACATTAAATGTCTTTACAACGATAATCGTTACATATATGTCTCGTTTAAAAATCATTAAGTTAGTAGTCTTGTTTTTACATATGTAGTTCATTGTTAATATACTTAATGATATGTTTACTTATCATAGTATCATGTTAACTATATATATATCCATATATATGTCATCATATAGTTTTTACAAGTTTTAACGTTCGTGAATCACCGGTCAACTTGGGTGGTCAATTGTCTATATGAAACATATTTCAATTAATCAAGTCTTAAAAAGTTTGATTTCTTAACATGTTGGAAACATTTAATCATGTAAATATCAATCTCAATTAATATATATAAACATGGAAAAGTTCGGGTCACTACAGTACCTACCCGTTAAATAAATTTCGTCCCGAAATTTTAAGCTGTTGAAGGTGTTGACGAATCTTCTGGAAATAGATGCGGGTATTTCTTCTTCATCTGATCTTCATGCTCCCAGGTGAACTCGGGTCCTCTACGAGCATTCCATCGAACCTTAACAATTGGTATCTTGTTTTGCATTATTTCGACGGGTTCTTCGATGAATTGGAGTTTTTCGTTGATTTGGATTTCATCTAACGGAATAGTGAGATCTTCTTTAGCAAAAAATTTCTTCAAATTCGAGACGTGGAAAGTGTTATGTACAGCCGCGAGTTGTTGAGGTAACTCAAGTCGGTAAGCTACTGGTCCGACACGATCAATAATCTTGAATGGTCCAATATACCTTGGATTTAATTTCCCTCGTTTACCAAATCGAACAACGCCTTTCCAAGGTGCAACTTTAAGCATGACCATCTCTCCAATTTCAAATTCTATATCTTTTCTTTTAATGTCAGCGTAGCTCTTTTGTCGACTTTGGGCGGTTTTCAACCGTTGTTGAATTTGGATGATCTTCTCGGTAGTTTCTTGTATAATCTCTGGACCCGTAATCTGTCCGTCCCCCACTTCACTCCAACAAATCGGAGACTTGCACTTTCTACCATAAAGTGCTTCAAACGGCGCCATCTCAATGCTTAAATGGTAGCTGTTGTTGTAGGAAAATTCTGCTAACGGTAGATGTCGATCCCAACTGTTTCCGAAATCAATAACACATGCTCGTAGCATGTCTTCAAGCGTTTGTATCGTCCTTTCGCTCTGCCCATCAGTTTGTGGATGATAGGCAGTACTCATGTCTAGATGAGTTCCTAATGCTTGCTGTAATGTCTGCCAGAATCTTGAAATAAATCTGCCATCCCTATCAGAGATAATAGAGATTGGTATTCCATGTCTGGAGACGACTTCCTTCAAATACAGTCGTGCTAACTTCTCCATCTTGTCATCTTCTCTTATTGGCAGGAAGTGTGCTGATTTGGTGAGAAGATCAACTATTACCCAAATAGTATCAAAACCACTTGCAGTCCTTGGCAATTTAGTGATGAAATCTATGGTAATGTTTTCCCATTTCCATTCCGGGATTTCGGGTTGTTGAAGTAGACCTGATGGTTTCTGATGCTCAGCTTTGACCTTAGAACACGTCAAACATTCTCCTACGTATTTAGCAACATCGGCTTTCATACCCGGCCACCATAAATGTTTCTTGAGATCCTTGTACATCTTCTCCGTTCCAGGATGTATTGAGTATCTGGTTTTATGAGCTTCTCTAAGTACCATTTCTCTCATATCTCCAAATTTTGGTACCCAAATTCTTTCAGCCCTATACCGGGTTCCGTCTTCCCGAATATTAAGATGCTTCTCCGATCCTTTGGGTATTTCATCCTTTAAATTTCCCTCTTTTAAAACTCCTTGTTGCGCCTCCTTTATTTGAGTAGTAAGGTTATTATGAATCATTATATTCATAGATTTTACTCGAATGGGTTCTCTGTCCTTCCTGCTCAAGGCGTCGGCTACCACATTTGCCTTCCCCAGGTGGTAACGAATCTCAAAATCGTAATCATTCAACAATTCAATCCACCTACGCTGCCTCATATTCAGTTGTTTCTGATTAAATATGTGTTGAAGACTTTTGTGGTCGGTATATATAATACTTTTGACCACATATAAGTAGTGCCTCCAAGTCTTTAATGCAAAAACAACCGCGCCTAATTCCAAATCATGCGTCGTATAATTTTGTTCGTGAATCTTCAATTGTCTAGACGCATAAGCAATTACCTTCGTTCGTTGCATTAATACACAACCGAGACCTTGCTTTGATGCGTCACAATAAATCACAAAATCATCATTCCCTTCAGGCAATGACAATATAGGTGCCGTAGTTAGCTTTTTCTTCAATAACTGAAACGCTTTCTCTTGTTCATCCTTCCATTCAAATTTCTTCCCTTTATGCGTTAATGCAGTCAAGGGTTTTGCTATTCTGGAAAAGTCTTGGATGAACCTTCTGTAGTAACCAGCTAGTCCTAAAAACTGGCGTATGTGTTTCGGAGTTTTTGGGGTTTCCCACTTTTCAACAGTTTCTATCTTTGCCGGATCCACCTTAATACCTTCTTTGTTCACTATGTGACCGAGGAATTGAACTTCTTCCAACCAAAATGCACACTTTGAAAACTTAGCGTACAATTCTTCCTTCCTCAATACTTCTAACACCTTTCTCAAATGTTCACCGTGTTCTTGGTCATTCTTTGAGTAAATAAGTATGTCATCAATGAAAACAATGACAAACTTGTCAAGGTATGGTCCACACACTCGGTTCATAAGGTCCATGAACACAGCTGGTGCATTAGTTAAACCAAACGGCATGACCATAAACTCGTAATGACCGTAACGTGTTCTGAAAGCAGTCTTTGGAATATCATCTTCTTTCACCCGCATTTGATGATACCCGGAACGTAAGTCAATCTTTGAATAAACAGACGAGCCTTGTAGTTGATCAAATAATTCGTCAATTCTCGGTAGTGGGTAGCGGTTCTTGATGGTAAGTTTGTTCAACTCTCGGTAGTCGATACACAACCTGAATGTACCATCTTTCTTCTTAACAAACAAAACAGGAGCTCCCCACGGTGATGTGCTTGGTCGAATAAAACCATGCTCTAAAAGTACTTGTAATTGGCTTTACAGTTCTTTCATCTCGCTGGGTGCGAGTCTGTAAGGAGCACGAGCTATTAGTGCAGCTCCTGGTACAAGATCTATTTGAAATTTAACGGATCGATGTGGGGGTAATCCCGGTAATTCTTTCGGAAATACATCGGGAAATTCTTTTGAGACGGGAACATCATTGATGCTCTTTTCTTCAGTTTGTACCTTCTCGACGTGTGCTAGAACAGCATAGCAACCTTTTCTTATTAGTTTTTGTGCCTTCAAATTACTAATAAGATGTAGCTTCGTGTTGCCCTTTTCTCCGTACACCATTAAGGGTTTTCCTTTTTCTCGTATAATGCGAATTGCATTTTTGTAACAAACGATCTCTGCTTTCACTTCTTTCAACCAGTCCATACCGATTATCACATCAAAACTCCCTAACTCTACTGGTATCAAATCAATCTTAAATGTTTCGCTAACCAGTTTAATTTCTCGATTCCGACATATATTATCTGCTGAAATTAATTTACCATTTGCTAATTCGAGTAAAAATTTACTATCCAAAGGAATCAATGGACAACTTAATTTAGCACAAAAATCTCTACTCATATAGTTTCTATCCGCACCCGAATCAAATAAAACGTAAGCAGATTTATTGTCAATAAGAAACGTACCCGTAACAAGCTCCGGGTCTTCCTGTGCCTCTGCCGCATTAATATTGAAAACTCTTCCGCGGCCTTGTCCATTCGTGTTCTCCTGGTTCGGGAAATTTCTAATCATGTGGCCCAGTTTTCCACATTTATAACAAACTACATTGGCATAACTTGCTCCGACACTACTTGCTCCGCCATTACTCGTTCCGACACCATTTGTTCCTTTCGTTCTATTAACCCCTGGTCCGTAGACCTCACACTTCACCGCGCTATGACCATTTCTTTTACACTTGTTGCAAAATTTGGTGCAGAACCCCGAGTGATACTTTTCACACCTTTGGCATAGCTGCTTCTGATTGTTGTTGTTGTTGCGGTTATTATTGTTGTTGGGATGATTGTTGTAGTTGCTGTTGTTGTTGTTGTTGTTGTTGTTGTTGGGCCGTTTATTGTAGTTGCGATTGATGTTGCGATTGTTGGGATAATTGTTGCGATTATTGTTGTAATTGTTGTTATTGTTGTATTGGTGATTCTTATCACCGTTTTCCTCCCAGTTTCTTTTGACTTGCTTCACATTGGCCTCTTCAGCAGTCTGTTCTTTAATTCTTTCTTCAATCTGGTTCACTAGTTTGTGAGCCATTCTACATGCCTGTTGTATGGAGGCGGGCTCGTGTGAACTTATATCTTCTTGGATTCTTTCCGGTAATCCTTTCACAAACGCGTCGATCTTCTCTTCCTCATCTTTGAATGCTCCCGGACACAATAGGCACAATTCTGTGAATCGTCTTTCGTACGTGGTAATATCAAATCCTTGGGTTCGTAACCCTCTAAGTTATGTCTTGAGCTTATTGACCTCAGTTTTGGGATGGTACTTCTCGTTCATCAAGTGCTTGAATGCTGACCACGGTAGTGCGTACGCATCGTCTTGTCCCACTTGCTCTAGATAGGTATTCCACCATGTTAACGCAGAACCTGTAAAGGTATGCGTAGCGTACTTCACTTTGTCCTCTTCAGTACACTTACTTATGGCAAACACCAATTCGACCTTCTCAGTCCACCGTTTCAATCCGATCGGTCCTTCGGTTCCATCAAATTCCAAAGGTTTGCAGGCAGTGAATTCTCTGTAGTGCATCCTACACGATTTCCTGTACTGCTAGATCCAAGGTTATTGTTGGTATGTAGCGCAGCCTGTACTGCGGCTATGTTTGAAGCTAGAAAAGTACGGAATTCCTCTTCATTCATATTCACGGTGTGTCGAGTAGTAGGTGCCATTTCCTTCAAAATAGTCAAATGGAACAAGTTAATCATACAGAATATTAAGAGTAGTTAATAGTATTTCGTAGCATAATATGAACTCATTTATAAAAGCTTTTTCTTCATATTAGCGTTTTATAAGTTTAAATTCGGGTAGTACCTACCCGTTAAGTTCATACTTAGTAGCTAATATACAATTCAACTACTACAATTCTATATGAAAAACTGATTATAATAATATTTCGCGTTCAAACTTTTATACAATATTTTACAAACTTACAATACCGCTTATTTTACATAAAGCATGAAATATAACACACAATAACTTTGATACAAGATAGTTGTGAAGAGAATTCTAGCTAGTACACAAGTCGTTCAGCAAAGGCAATAAAGACACGTAATTCATACGTCCAGAAACAAGTCATGCATTCTGGTTTTACTAGGACTACTTCCCATCCTTGGTCTTGTGGAACATAACCGTTATGGCCGTTGATAAGACAGCGTGTTGTAACGTCGTCAAAGGGACGAGGGTTACGTAATGTCCAACAGTCCCGTAACAATCTAAAAACCTCATTTCTTACCCCAATTACCGACTCCGTTACTTGTGGGAACGTTTTGTTTAATAGTTGTAGCCCGATGTTCTTGTTCTCACTTTGGTGAGAAGCGAACATTACTAACCCGTAAGCATAGCATGCTTCTTTATGTTGCATGTTAGCCGCTTTTTCTAAATCATGAAGTCCTATATTCGGATACATTGAGTCAAAATAATTTCTTAACCTGTTGCGTAAAATAGCATTTGGGTTCCCCGCAATATATGCGTCAAAGTAAACACATCGTAACTTATGGGTTTCCCAATGTGATACCCCCCATCTTTCAAATGAAAGTCTCTTATAAACCAAGATATTCTTGGAACGTTCTTCGAATGTCTTACAAACTGATTTCGCCGTAAATAGTTATGCCGAATTATTCTGACCGACTCTAGACAAGATTTCATCAATCATGTCTCCGGGTAGGTCTCTTAAAATATTGGGTTGTCTATCCATTTTGTGTTTTTATACTGTAAAATAGACAAGAGTTAGATTCATAAAAAAAATACTTATTAATACAAGCAATTTTTACATATATCATAAAGCATAAGCACACTATATTACATATATTACACCACACGAATACAACTATCTTATTCCGACTCGCTCATTTCTTCTTCTTCGGTTTTGGTTCGTTTTGCCAAGTTTCTAGGGATATATGATGTTCCCCTAATACGAGCTGTCGTTTTCCACAACGGTTTAGAAAAACCTGGTGGTTTAGAGGTTCCCGGGTCATTGTTACAACTTAATGGCTTCGGGGGTTGACGATACATATAAAGTTCATCGGGATTGGAATTAGATTTCTCTATTTTTATGCCCTTTCCCTTATTATTTTCTTTTGCCTTTTTAAATTCAGTTGGGGTAATTTCTATAACATCATCGGAATTCTCGTCGGAATCCGATTCATCGGAGAATTGGTAATCCTCCCAATATTTTGCTTCCTTGGCGGAAACACCAATGACCATAATTAACCTTGGTCGGTTGGTTGAGGATTTTCTTTTACTTAACCGTTTTATTATTTCCCCCACCGGTTCTATTTCCTCCTCCGGTTCCTCCTCTTTCGGTTCTGATTCTTCTTCCGGTTCTGACTCTTATTCCGGTTCCTCTTCGGGAACTTGTGAATCAGTCCACGAATCATTCCAATTTACATTTAGCTCTTCATTATTATTAGGTGAGTCAATGAGACTTGTTCTAGAGGTAGACATCTATCACATAATATCAAACGCGTTAAGAGATTAATATATCACATAATATTCACATGTTAAAAATATATAGTTTCCAACAAAATTTGTTAATCAATCATTTTTCAAGTAAACACGGTCGAAGTCCAGACTCACTAATGCATCCTAACAAACTCGATAAGACACACTAATGCAAAATTCTGGTTCTCTAAGACCAACGCTCGGATACCAACTGAAATGTCCCGTTCTTATTGATTAAAAACGTTCCATATTAATTGATTTCGTTGCGAGGTTTTGACCTCTATATGAGACGTTTTTCAAAGACTGCATTCATTTTAAAACAAACCATAACCTTTATTTCATCAATAAAGGTTTAAAAAGCTTTACGTAGATTATCAAATAATGATAATCTAAAATATCCTGTTTACACATGACCATTACATAATGGTTTACAATACAAATATGTTACAACAAAATAAGTTTCTGTAATGCAGTTTTTACACAATATCATACAAGCATGGACTCCAAATCTCGTCCTTATTTAAGTATGCGACAGCGGAAGCTCTTAATAATCACCTGAGAATAAACATGCTTAAAACGTCAACAAAAATGTTGGTGAGTTATAGGTTTAACCTATATATATCAAATCATAATAATAGACCACAAAATTTCATATTTCAATACACATCCCATACATAGAGATAAAAATCATTCATATGGTGAACACCTGGTAACCGACATTAACAAGATGCATATATAAGAATATCCCCATCATTCCGGGACACCCTTCGGATATGATATAAATTTCGAAGTACTAAAGCATCCGGTACTTTGGATGGGGTTTGTTAGGCCCAATAGATCTATCTTTAGGATTCGCATCAATTAGGGTGTCTGTTCCCTAATTCTTAGATTACCAGACTTAATAAAAAGGGGCATATTCGATTTCGATAATTCAACCATAGAATGTAGTTTCACGTACTTGTGTCTATTTTGTAAATCATTTATAAAACCTGCATGTATTCTCATCTCAAAAATATTAGATTTTAAAAGTGGGACTATAACTCACTTTCACAGATTTTTACTTCGTCAGAAAGTAAGACTTGGCCACTGGTTGATTCACGAACCTATAACAATATATACATATATATCAAAGTATGTTCAAAATATATTTACAACACTTTTAATATATTTTGATGTTTTAAGTTTATTAAGTCAGCTGTTCTCGTTAGTAACCTACAACTAGTTGTCCACAGTTAGATGTACAGAAATAAATCGATAAATATTATCTTGAATCAATCCACGACCCAGTGTATACCTATCTCAGTATTGATCACAACTCAAACTATACATATTTTGGAATCAACCTCAACCCTGTATAGGTAACTCCAACATTCACATATAGAGTGTCTATGGTTGTTCCGAAATATATATAGATGTGTCGACATGATAGGTCGAAACATTGTATACGTGTCTATGGTATCTCAAGATTACATAATATACAATACAAGTTGATTAAGTTATGGTTGGAATAGATTTGTTACCAATTTTCACGTAGCTAAAATGAGAAAAATTATCCAATCTTGTTTTACCCATAACTTCTTCATTTTAAATCCGTTTTGAGTGAATCAAATTGCTATGGTTTCATATTGAACTCTATTTTATGAATCTAAACAGAAAAAGTATAGGTTTATAGTCAGAAAAATAAGTTACAAGTCGTTTTTGTAAAGGTAGTCATTTCAGTCGAAAGAACGACGTCTAGATGTCCATTTTAGAAAACATACTTCCACTTTGAGTTTAACCATAATTTTTGGATATAGTTTCATGTTCATAATAAAAAACATTTTCTCAGAATAACAACTTTTAAATCAAAGTTTATCATAGTTTTTAATTAACTAACCCAAAACAGCCCGCGGTGTTACTACGACGGCGTAAATCCGGTTTTACGGTGTTTTTCGTGTTTCCAGGTTTTAAATCATTAAGTTAGCATATCATACAGATATAGAACATGTTTTTAGTTGATTTTAAAAGTCAAGTTAGAAGGATTAACTTTTGTTTGCGAACAAGTTTAGAATTAACTAAACTATGTTCTAGTGATTACAAGTTTAAACCTTCGAATAAGATAGCTTTATATGTATGAATCGAATGATGTTATGAATATCATTACTACCTTAAGTTCCTTGGATAAATCTACTAGAAAAGAGAAAAATGGATCTAGCTTCAACGGATCCTTGGATGGCTCGAAGTTCTTGACGCAGAATCATGACACGAAAACAAGTTCAAGTAAGATCATCACTTGAAATAAGATTGTTATAGTTATAGAAATTGAACCAAAGTTTGAATATGATTATTACCTTGTATTAGAATGATAACCTACTGTAAGAAACAAAAATTTCTTGAGTTGGATGATCACCTTACAAGATTGGAAGTGAGCTAGCAAACTTGAAAGTATTCTTGATTTTATGTAACTAGAACTTGTAGAATATATGAAGAACACTTAGAACTTGAAGATAGAACTTGAGAGAGATCAATTAGATGAAGAAAATTGAAGAATGAAAGTGTTTGTAGGTGTTTTTGGTCGTTGGTGTATGGATTAGATATAAAGGATATGTAATTTTGTTTTCATGTAAATAAGTCATGAATGATTACTCATATTTTTGTAATTTTATGAGATATTTCATGCTAGTTGCCAAATGATGGTTCCCACATGTGTTAGGTGACTCACATGGGCTGCTAAGAGCTGATTATTGGAGTGTATATACCAATAGTACATACATCTAAAAGCTGTGTATTGTACGAGTACGAATACGGGTGCATACGAGTAGAATTGTTGATGAAACTGAACGAGGATGTAATTGTAAGCATTTTTGTTAAGTAGAAGTATTTTGATAAGTGTATTGAAGTCTTTAAAAAGTGTATAAATACATATTAAAACACTACATGTATATACATTTTAACTGAGTCGTTAAGTCATCGTTAGTCGTTACATGTAAGTGTTGTTTTGAAACCTTTAGGTTAACGATCTTGTTAAATGTTGTTAACCCAATGTTTATATATTAAATGAGATTTTAAATTATTATATTATCATGATATTATCATGTATGAATATCTGTTAATATGATATATATACATTAAATGTCTTTACAACGATAATCGTTACATATATGTCTCGTTTAAAAATCATTAAGTTAGTAGTCTTGTTTTTACATATGTAGTTCATTGTTAATATACTTAATGATATGTTTACTTATCATAGTATCATGTTAACTATATATATATATCCATATATATGTCATCATATAGTTTTTACAAGTTTTAACGTTCGTGAATCACCGGTCAACTTGGGTGGTCAATTGTCTATATGAAACATATTTCAATTAATCAAGTCTTAACAAGTTTGATTGCTTAACATGTTGGAAACATTTAATCATGTAAATATCAATCTCAATTAATATATATAAACATGGAAAAGTTCGGGTCACTACACTCGGAATCTTTGTAATGGGTTTTTTTAACATAACATAAATAGATTATACCAACATCCTACACTTAGACGAACATTGTACCCAATGTTCCTAGTGTATCCCACACTTAGGTGTTTTAGGTAAAGATTTGGGAATATTTGTCTAGTGTTTATCTGAGTTGGAATCTCACATTTAGTGATAAGCTAGGATGTGGCATGATTTAGATTTGAGCTAGTAATGGGAAGAAAAGAGTACCCCTGGCAGATGAAGATAGGTTGTTTCAGCAATCTTGGAAGTTACGTCCTTTATTGATCGACTCATTTGACATCCTTTATTCTTCTACTCAACTTTATTGCACGGGTTGCCTCCCGAGAAGCGCTTTTGTTTAAGGTCATTGGCTCGACCGTAATGATGCCTAAAAAGCAGACATTCCCCTCTGGTAGTTGTGATCTTGATCTTCTCGAGGGAATGTGAGTCTTGGTGGATAAATCCTGAATAAGTGTCGGACCAAAAGTGGTAGAAAATCCGGTACTTCCCTTAAAGATTTTATGAAAGACAGGTAGCGTGTAGTTTTGGCTCATGAAAAATCTTGAAGTCCGATGAGAATATGATCTATTGTTCTGCTGGTTGACCCATGAATGTCAATCATCGAGGCGGTGCTTGTAGTGATTATTTCTCTGATAGGATGTTCATTTCGGAGATCTTCAAATAGTGTCAGAAACTGTATCTTCAGTATCACAAAATATTTGGAATGATGGTCTCCACAGTAGGAATCTGTAGCCTTGCACAGATTGGTCAAAAGGTGAAGCTAAAAACAAGTGAAAAGCAGTCCTTACCCAAGCATTAATGTCACCGTCTTTGAGTATATCTCCCGACATCCAGCTTTGAATGTGAAACTAGGATCCATGGATTTGTGAAAGATACGTGTTATCTGCTTCGTAACATAGGTGGCAATGTTGACTTGGTCTGGTTCAAGATGTGAGAATGGATTGTTGCGTCTTCCTTCTTCTGCCACTACGTCTTGTAACTCGTTGATGATCAGATCAGCGTGGTGATCATTGTTACGTAAATCACTAGCCTCTTTGGTGTGCTTTCAAAATTATCTCTTTCCAAGAGAGCGAAGAAGCTGTGAATATCCTCGATCATTTGAAAATCAGAATGATAAGTCGGGCGTCCGGTGGAGAGGTCCATATGCTTCTGGATGAGAGTCAAAAGCGCTCGTTGATTTACTGAGAACAGAAGTCCAGATCCGGCTAAGGTGTTGTCAGCCATAGAGTATATGATCTTCTGATCTCGACAAAATCTTGTCTCTAGAATTGTGCGAACCACCGAGTTGTGCTTTCGTTGCCTTTCTTCGCGATAGATATGATCGTGAACAGTATTGATAAAGTCTTGAATGCGCTCTTTAAGGATTTCAACATTATTTTACTCTCTCTGTAGATAGAGGTTGTATTCGTCTCTGATAGCCATGATCCGTTCTATTAAGCGTAGTGTGAAGTCAATTGTTGATTTACCGATGGCTTCGAGAATATCTTCAAATTCATCGGTGTCATTAATGAAGGTTATCATGTCGGCGTGAGTAGATATGATCGGAATCCGATATGAAGAAGAGTCCGGCTCCTCCTGATCTGGTTCGGATAGAGAATATGAGTTATCCAGAATGTTTTCATGTTGCTCTTCCTCGTTATCATCAGTATAATAGTCTTTTGAGGATTCTTCTGATGAACGGGCTTCTTCAGTATTCTGGTTCTTCACTTCAACACTTTTAAGGTCAATTTCTATATCTTTAGTCTCAACCTTACCAGTTTTCTTCTTGAAACGAATGATTAAACTGTGATCTTCTGTCTTAAGCCTCATTAATTCTTCGTGACGTTCCAGGCTCAGAGAGGGTATTGTCGCAATTCCTTTTACGTCTCCCATTTCCTCTTCTTCCTCAAGTTCTTTCTCTTCCTCTATTTCTTCGTTGGGATCCTCTTCTTCCATTTCTGGGTCGTTTGCAGACTGTGATTCGACACCCATCTCGATATCATCGGCTGGTGGTGGAGACTCATCATCGGAAGTGACTATCCAGTGGAAATAGCAAACATCTCTGCTTGCTCCTAAATCTGCTAGCGCATGAATGGTTTCAGACTGGTAGATTGAACATGGGAAAATAAATCGGCCCGTATCCCCTAGCTTTTGCGGTAGAGAGTTTTAGAGTAATACTGAGCATTCTTCACTCAGTGGAATTTTGTTAGAATCTGGTATCCTTTCCTTTATAGATAGAAGTATTCGGATGTATCTATTCTGATTGGGGACCTTGGACATGGTGTCCATGAATCTTCCATCAAGTTTGAAAGAATCAATCTTGGATGGTTCCTCCTGTAGCCTTCTAGGGTAAGGTACACGAACTGGAGTTGCAGTGGACCGCTTCAGACTATACGTCAATTTGTTCTTGAGCCTAGCTGACCTTCTTCGTGGTTCTTCCTCTGAAATTACGGAATCCATTTGCTTAGCTTCCTCTATGTGGGGATTTTAGATAATATTACTAGGTAATCTCCCTTGTGGTCGGGTTTCAAGGCGTTGTGATAACTGTCCGAGCTGCGTTTCTAGACTTTTGAGTAGAGCCAATTGATTTCTCATTAGTATCTCTATCAGGTCCTGTCTGGATGCAGTTCTCTGATTTAGCTGTTGTTGTCCTTGAATGAACTGAGTCAACTGATCATCTGTCCTGAGAGTAGGGTTGGTTACTTTTGTAATTTGGGAGGTTGAGGAATTCTCCTCAACTGGTGGAACAGTGAGCGGAAGTGGTTGATCATAGGACAATTGAGATTGTTGAGGTGGATAAGGTGGGTAGCGGTAGCGAAAAGGCTGGTTGTTTCTTTGAAATTGGTTAACCCTAGGTTATTGATTGAATCCGGGATTGGATTGACGAGATGGGTATTGAACGTAACAGGCTGAACCGTCAGGGTTTTCGTACTCAAATTGATATTCTTCAGTGGGTTGCAGGTTGGTATAATTAGCACAGGCCTGAGCCTGGTTGACCTGCTGTGGCTGCGTCTTCAATTCTTCGAGTTGTCTGGCAAGAGATTTCATCTTATCTGTGAGGGATTTGATGGCCTCCATTTGATTGTTAAGTGTGGAGAGTGGGGTTGATGATGAAGTTGTTTCACCACTGTTCCAGTCATGATGATGCATCTTCATGTTCTCGAGCAATTGCCATGCTTCATCTGCGGTTTGGTTCATCAGATTTCCTTGAGCTGCTGCATCGATCGTCGTCCTATGATTTACCGTAAGATCATTGTAGAAGGTACAGATTTGAGCTGACCGTTCTAACTGGTGATTAGGGCATTTCTTCAGCAGGGTTTTGAAACGTTCCCATGCAGTGTAAAGAGATTCATCACAACTTTGTTTAAAGTTAATGATGTCATTCTTGAGTTTGGTTTGTTTAGAAGGAGGGAAATATTTGGTTAGGAATTTAGTAGCCATCTCCGTCCACGTCGTGATGGAATCTTTTTCCAGTCCTTCGAACCATGTTTGTGCATGATGAGTGAGAGAATAGGGAAAGAAGTATAGCCGGACTATATCTTGTCCTATCCCTGGCTGTTTGTAGGAGTTCGAAATAGATATGAATTTATCCAGGTGAGAGTTAGGATCGTCATTCGATAATCCATGAAACTGACAGCTGTTTTGGATCAGCTGTATGATGTGATGTTTTAACTCGAACGAGTGTCTTTGAATCTCTGGGAATCTGATCGGACCTTCTCGACCTTCAATCGAGGGTTTGGTAGTTTTTGCTAAAGTAACGCGCAACGCCATTCGATTTCTTATTCGTTCTTCCTTGCGTGCTTTAGAGATTATTTCGTCTGAATCAGGTACAAATAACAACGGCCCTGGTCTAGATTAGGTTTGGGTCATACACTGGGTATGCCTTTTTGTTTTTAAATTTTAAGCGATAAGCTAAGTTCCTAATTTAGTTTAAAGCAATCTAAGGTTATTCTAAAGTAATCTAAGGTAATCTAAGGTAGTCTTAATCTAAAGCAATCTAAGATAGGTCTAAGGTAATCTAATCTAATTATCCTAAGTTTAAATATGTTTTTGGTTCTTGCTACTGATTCCCTGGTATTTTGATAACAGAGCTTCGTACGAACTATTCAACAAACCAAGTGGTCAGGCCGACTACGGATAGACAGGATCCTTTTGGTTCCAATATAATTAGAGACTGTTCGAAAAATCCAACAACCAAGTCCTTGTATAATTGTCTTTCTTAGACACCACTAAATGTTTGTGAATGAGTTTGATAAAAAGCATTATTATCTGATACCAATTCCCCGGCAGCAGCGTCAAAAACTCTACCTCTTAATGATATGGCTAAAACGGACAGTTTTATTTGTGCGATGTCGTTAGGTCGCAACACGTCAGAATCTGTTACCAAAAGGGAGTAATGGTTTTAAATTTATATTTAGCGGGGCCTAAAGCGTACTACTCCTTATTATGAGTAAGGGAAGTATGACCAAGGTTCGTATTTTTTAAGATATCAGTAGAATCGAACCTATAGTTAAAGCTTAAGATAATTATAAGGTGAAGGAGTAGTGGTTTGTTACCTAATTTTGGGTTTTCTATTTTATAAGACAAGTAAAGTAAATGCAATAAAGTTTGTAATTCAGATAAGGTTAAAGCAAGCGCATACTATGATTTCGCCAGTTACTTTGCCGAGATTATGGAATGCTGGCTCATGAATAGGTATTGACCTTGTATTCATTACACTAGTCCTAAACGCCCCTGTCGTAAGACATGTCACTGGGTAATGTGATAGGCTTGAAGATTCTGAATCGACAGTAACGTCCCTTACCCCCGACGCCCGTGCAGTCTGACTACAGGCATACATGTTCAGACGGCTCATCCAATTGGGCGACTTGGTTGGGTGACGTATTAACATTCCACAAAGGTCTAAACTTTCTTAAGCATAATAGAATACAGGGTTTGCCGTATCCGAGAGACGTGCTGTGCTTTGATGCTTTCGTTAATGATTGGGTTTAAAAGGTAGTTAGGCCCTTAAAAAGAGTTCAACCATAAAGAACACCATGGCCAAGTCAATTTTGACTTCCGTGAACACGTTTAGTTATTCTAACGGTCTAATCCTTTACGTGTTTAAACAAATTGTTCCTTAATTAACCAAGAATCCCTTAAGCGGGGTGCAATGCTTGAGACCGCGTTATGGTGAAGTGTACTAATCAGCATTGACCGGGTTCCATGGCCTTACTTAGCAGAGGTACAGCTTACAACAACTGCTGTGCTTCAGCGTGCACGTACGAAGTTTATATGCTTGGTGACTACACTAGCATGGTCTAGGACCGACAATGTACTAGGGGTCTAATTAGATGTTTCACTACGAAAGAGTCATCCGTCGGAATCGGTGGACTTACTACAACCGGTGTGCCTCATTCAAACTTGCGTTGTATCCAATAGACTTATCTTTCCAAGGGGTTACACAGATAGTGTACTCTGAATCGGGGTTCGTGACTTCCCAATAACAGAGCCAATAACTACGTTCTAGTAGTTGGAAAAGCGATTGAGTTTAAAGCATAATCAGAAAGCATCTTAACAACATACGCAAGCCATAATATTATTTCGGCATTATAACTAACTACATCATAGTATACACTAAAGATAACTATTCGCTAATCATGGAAATAATATCACAAATCACAATAATGGAAAACATTATATAAAGACAAAGTATAGGAGTACCAGTAGATTAAACGAGTTTCGAATACAAAAGTGACAACTTCAAACTCTAGACCGCTCCTAATACAATCTTCAACGTTCTTCTCCGGGTACTAGGTTTCCCACACGGAGTCGAAGACCTTGAAAGTATGACTAATATTTTAGAAAGAGAGAGAAATAAGTGAATTGAAGTGTGTATAAAAATGGATGACAAAGACCCTTTAAATAGAAGTGAAATTGGCCTGCAAACGTTTGGCAGGCCGTTTGCAAGGTAGCCCGTTTCTTGTGCGCATTTGCCTTGGCCGTGTGGCAAGCTGTTTTCCATGGTGGCAGGCCATTTGGCAAGCCGTTTGGCCTGCCCTGGTTTGCTGAATTCACTGGATCGTAACTTGATTTCTTGTCTTTCACCGTTTTCACTCTAGAATCTTCGTTTTTGCTCCGATTCTCTTGATTCTTTTTGCACCATCTTCGTAATTACTCGTTCTTCAAATTTAAATGACAAAGTAGGTATTTTGGCAATAAAGTTTGAAACTTCATTATTTTTGGGTCTTAATACCGAGGTGAAAACGTGACTTTTTAGCCGATATCAAAAAGTAAAGACAAAATATACTTAGGCAATTAGCCCATAATAAAAGTAAAGACAAACGACAAATTAATGTAAATCATGCAAGAATTCATGATTAAAAGATGGTAAAAGATAATTACCTTAAATCAATGATGCAAGATGAGAATAACTTCAACTTCGATTAAGAAATACCGAAAATTAGAAGCTTGGGACAGTAAAATTCCAAGTTTTCAAACTGAAAGTAAACGTGCTTGAAAGAATTTAATGAAATTAGAGGCCTAACTAATGAGCTATTGGAAATAAAATGCAGATCTAAAGTGACAGAGTTTCTAGTTATAATATACTCAAACTTTGTAAAACTATGGAGTCTGGGCTTTATTTATAGGCTCTTTTTTCTCTACTGACGACTGAAGTAGACTCAGTCGACAGATGTGGTTAAGAAAGACGGAGACTGTGAGCTTCAACTACATCAGGGAGTTTCATCCGTTTGATTATTAGGAATTCCTTTTCCAACTCATCCCAGAATGGGCGTTATGGCAAAGAACAAGAAGAAAACTGACGCGCCTCCGATTGTTGCATTCTTTCCAGCTGTTTCCAGCGGTAGGAATATCGGACAACCACACCACCTGACACGGCTTTTAAGACCGTGCAGACTATTTGGTTAAGGTCTTCAAGTTTGTCATTTATAAGTACGGGGATAAACCAAATCACAATATTATTACTTGCACATTTGTTAAAGGTTTGTAATGAATAAGTATGACCAGGGTGTCGTTATCGATCGTTTTAATCAGGATTACTTTTGTATATTATTATAAGTTTATATCTTTTGGTATTGGCTGTTTTGTAATTATTAAAGACGATGAATTAAACTACTAAATTAAACTAATAGGGAGGAACTTTTTATGATAAAAACTTGTTTATTAAATCCGTAAGTTGCATCCCAGATTATGATACTATTGTTTCGTGCAATACTATCACTTTTATTCTATCTAATGTATTTTTATCCATTAATTGATTTCCAAGAAACTTAATTCAAGTATAAATAATTAATGCATCACGTGATAAAAATATAGGGTTAATTATAAAAGAGAGTTCCCGTTATAGAAAAATAGACCAACCCAACAACTACCCTCGATTCTTAATTCTCTTATGGAAACTTTCGCGAGGGTGTAACAAGAAAGATTAGACCCGTTGACAACATCGGTCAGAAATAGGAATGTTATTCCTATCGAATTAAGTTGGTAATGGTTAATTTGAACAACTGAGAATGACCTTTGGCTATCAATAAAGTGATAGATATTCGTCGTATAAATATAAAACAGGTGTTCGTGACTATTGCTTTATAAAAACCTTAGACTCCAAATATAAAATGATGGACTTTATAAAAACCTTAGTTTCATTGTGTCCATTTAAGTGTCTAAATGGGCGAGCTTTTGGTGAGAAACGTGTAATCCCTCGTTTAAAGGATTGTGTTGTCGGAATTCTCTTATAGATAATGAGTTTTATATGTTTGTATGCCTATGTGTATATAGGTGACTATACTTGCTCGGATGTGATGACGGCTATCATGCTTATACGATATTGTGTTGCTAGAGATTCCAAGATGAGTGGAGTATTTATATGTGCAGGTATATAAGTTGTTTGCTTGCGGGTGTTGTGGCGAGTGATATCCGGGCATGAGTATTCACTCTTTGTCAGGCACTTGGTGCAAAGTGGTAAGTGTTATCCGTAAGGATTTCACTTTTTGTCGACCACATTTGCGATTGTGACATGTGACGAATGCTTTCGAAAGAATTCACTCTTTGTCGGCCACTTGTGGTATTGTGGTAAGTGTCACCTAACGGTTTTGCTTTTTGTCGGCCACATTCGTGTGTACGTGGTAGTGCTTTCCAGAATACACTTTTGTCGGCCACGTACATGTGTTGGATAGTGTTCTTTCATTTGATGACTAGCACTATTGGGTATGGTTAACCATATTTGTGTGTTTGTAGTGTAGCCTATTATATTGTGATTATATGCGATTGTGATGCTAGCTTGTATGCGGATTTGTAAAGTATGTGCAGGGAAGCAGGTTATGTTTGTATGCATATAACTATTGAACTCACTAAGCATGTTGCATACTCCCTCGTTGTTTACCTTTTTCTATAGGTACCTGTTGGATGTATTGGAGAGTTATAGTAGTTCGACTAGAATGCTAGAAACTTGCTTGAGCTTGGTGGATTTAGCTCTTGGATATTTGATTTCGGTTGGGGATGGAAAGTCCCCGGGATCATGCTCATTGTATCGGGTTGGGATGTCGAGTCTTAAACTTTATGTTGTGTATTTGGATCGATATTGTTATCTTGGTTAAGTAACGGGTCGTGGCTCAAGCGGTTGTATATTTAGTGTATCGTTTTAACACTTTTGTAAGTTGTTTGATAAATGTCAACATGCATGGACATGTTGGGTTGTATTTAAATATCTTGGCATTTTGGAAAAAGGTCAATACTTAACTTAAACTGCAGGTCTGTTTTGTGTGTTACTGCGCGTCGCGCAGGTCCTGGCGCGCCGCTCAGTATGACTAAGTCTGGCATCAGTTTTTGAATTAAGCTTCAGAATTTAAACGGGTTTAAGTAGGACTAAGGCTTGGTATATATGTAAGTAGGACTATTTCCAAAAAATCTTGGCAAACGGGTTTAAGTCGTTACATATCACTTTTAAAACATGACCATTTTGAGTGATATCAAGTATCCCACACTTAGGGTTTTGCTTATCCCCAAGCAAATGTTAGAAATTTAAATTCTTTCAAGAGATATTTTAAAACAAAAATCCGGCTTTTTAGAAATTTACTGAGTGATAGTTTTATCCTAAACAAATATTCTTCAATTTTTTTATTATTAGGTATCACTTATACGAAATACGAGAATAAGTCTATATGTATTACTCTCAATTCTCTAATGTGGAATATACACAACTAGGCTTTCTCTCTTTCCATGGTCACTCAATTCACATAAGTGTATTGGGTCACCTATTCTACTGTATATCGAGCAGAAACCGATCATAGTGCATCTCGCGTCATAGGCTTGGTCAGATTGATCACACCCTAAGTATTTGAAAGATATAAACATCACTAACTATTGAAGAACATCTTTATTTGGGTTGTAACGTTAGGCAAGAAAGTTAAGGAAGGCTTGGTTTTTATTTATGGCTTTTTATTAGTTTTGTGGTTTTTTTCTTCGAATCTTCAAGTCTTCTTCCAATACCATCTTTTTTTTATAGACAACTTTTTTTTTATAGAATAGAGTTTGATAATCAAAATTGCAACTTCTTTGATCCATGTAGTGAACTTTTGATCAACCGATCCCAGACCGAAAAGCCTTAGGTCGTTAGGTGATCTAACAACATATAAGATCTAGGTTAGAATCTCATGGATAACAATCTTAATTTTATCTCTTTTCAGTTTTATATATATATATATATATATATATATATATATATATATATATATATATATATATATATATATATATATATATATATATATATATATATATATATTTATATTACTCCTTTCATATCCTTTATATTTTTCAGCGATGGTGAATTTCACAAATAAATCTGATGTCTGATTTATCAAAAGCACTTCAAATTTGGCAGACTAAGATTTGCTACTTTCTTTGGTATTTTATAAGTGGATTTTAAGAATAAAACGCTATAGGTTCATTATGTTTTCTAGGTGAATCATCAGCACTTTAATAAGTATTGGAAAAAGGATAAGTATGGGAATGTTATTAGTAGTATATCCTAATAGATGTTCAGGTCACTAAGAAGCACATATACTACGTATGGTATCTATTTCTAATACCGAATGTGCATACACTGCACAGGTTCTAATTTGAGATACAGTATCAGCACACTATTTTTAAGGTGAAGCATGTTATATAGTTTATGCTTAGTCATAGAATACCTTACCTTTTTAGTAGTAGGGGTTGTATGCCTAGTCGTGCGAATACCTCTCTTAAGAGCTTATTCCGTTTTCCGTACAGTTCTTAGTTGGCAGTCATATAGACACATCTTTTTTATTATTATTTTTTGTAAATATTTTCTTAAAATAAATTTATCACCCTTCCGTTTCTAAAAAGTGGATATGTTTTAAAATATTTTTGAAAAACTATTACGTAAAAACATTAGTTGGACACAAATGTTATTTATTACCCTATCCCACACTTTAGAGAAACATTTTCCTCAATGTTCCATTTACCATGCAACTTTTTAATACTTTTAAATTCATATAGTATTAAGTTCATGAATCTCACACTTATAAATTAAAGTACTATTAAAAATAAGCTGTGTATACTTCCTTGATAAGCCCGTAACATTTGAAATTTCCATTCATCATTAAAAGGTTCTTCGTTTTATTCCGTTAGAGTACTCCCCATTTTTAACCTTTATTTCTTTTGTGTACAAATAACATTGGTTAAAGAAAGAAAGTACATAGTCATGTTATTCTAGACCTTTTCATCATCAGTAGTTTGTATCTCTACATTCTTCAGTCCTGCTTCCCTTACTCGGCTTTAGGAAGTTACCAACTATATCATCGAGCTTAGATATTTCATAGTGGGGAACAGTGTGCTATACATTCCTTGAGTTTGTTGGTTGGTTTGTGAGTCATCAGGTTTATTTGGAATGTCAAATGTTTTAGTGAAAAGGGAAGGGGTTATTTCAGGATAGTATTGGTAAGGGTTGTAGAAAGGGTTGTTATCATAAGTCGGTAATAACCCAATTTTTTCTATGACATGATCAACTTGAAATAATGTTTCTTCAGATGGGACCTGCACTAGTAGCCAAGCAACGCTAGGGTCTCCATTGGTTGTGAATTGATGAATTGGTTTAGTGTGAGTATGGTTGATCAGTGGGTTACGTTGGTTATTAGTGTCCCCTAGGATGTCCTGATACCAAGCGTCTAGAGTTTCACTCAGTAATTCATGAGAAGTATCTCCTATTAAGTTTAAGTTCTTTGAGTTATCAACTAGATCTACAGATCCCATTGTTTCGTTCATTTTGTTCTCCTGAACCCTTTGTACCTATATGACCTCTGGATAGAGTTTAAGTAGCATGCCATGTTACTTTAATTAACTCTTTTACCATGCTTGGATTTAGTGATATTTCCATGCTTAGGTGATGGTTGCTATGCTAGTTAGATGATTGCATGCTTATTGTTGCTATGTGATATTATGTGGCACTATGTTTTGCACCAGTTGGGCCGGAGGAGGCTGGGGACTTGTAACCGGGCTTGTGGAGGTTGGAGTTCGTATGAGGTCAACCGAGCCTGAGGAGGTTAGGTCCAGGGGCTATTGATAGTGGAGTATAGTTTTGAATGACACATCTCGCGCGTCCGGATAACTATATTACGAATCGTGTAACAATGGCTATCGGTAGACTCTAGCCCGATAGCTAGGGGTTGTGTGCTCGTACAAACCATCGATCCTCGTATTGTCTTTAGTTTTATGCTAATTGGTTGTTAGCATGTTAGTGATGTTAGGGATGACATGTTTGATGTGCAAACTTTAATGTGGACTCTTGTGACATGTGTTTTATAATAACGTAACACCGTTTTGTGGACAATAATATTATGACGTGGATTTTATGCAATAATGTAACTGTTGTTGTAATTCAAATAATAAATTCTTCTGATGTGTTCTAAAAAATGACCGGTGTTACAAGTTGGTATCAGAGCATAGGTCCGGCAGCAAGTACATATGTGTATTTTGTTCCCAAACCTTGTGATAAGTTAAACATGTCAGTGGGGTGGGGTTAAGTGAATGTAGGATGGCATGTGCGTTACTAAGCTTTTGTGTGAAGTAATGTGATATGACATGTATGACGATCGATCAAATCCTATAGATGCCCCGTTGACCTTTAACATTGTCAGAGCTCCGTTGATGATTTCAAGATTGATTTTGATTAGCCAGGAGTGTCGCATTAAAATATCAAGTAGATAAAGATGTATATGTTTTCTAGTGATAAAGGGAGTCATGAGATAAAAAGGAAAAAGTCAAATGAGACGGCACAGAGACAACCGAAATTGATTCTGGCTACCATTGCTGCAGTATTTTAATTAGTTATGGAGTGAGTCAAGGGTGCAGGTGGGATCGATGTGTTGATAGATAATAAGATGTCTTCTTTCTTATGAAGGTGCTTTCTTATTACATTAGTGTAATTAGTAGTGAACTGTTGGATTGTATACATGTAGTTATATGTGCTTGTAATCTGTTGTGATTAGTGGGGATCATTGTGATGTGATTTCTATTCCTATGGCAGAAGTAGTCGATGGTTTGAAGGCTTCAGTTACATTAGCTAAGTCTGGAGCTACCATCGACATTATTGGGATCTTGTTCCCTTTGACGTGGTGCCATGCTTTTTGTGATTGAAATATTCTCTGAGACTTTTCAGATGTGATGCATTAGATATGATTGCCATGATTAGTGAAAATTGATGGTTTTATATTACGTATGAGACTGCATGTGACATGTCTGTCATGCTAAACTGGATATTGTGTGTCCATGATTTGATAATGTTGTGTAAGGTTTATATGAATTGTATTTCCCTTTGACTGACGAGACACACATATTGGCCCGTAGAGTTCGGAATTGGGGCTAGTGCATTTGTTATGGACGAACAACTTGAACATGATGTTCTATTGCTATGTTTTATGTGATTGCATGCTATGTAGGTCAGAACTGAATTGTGATATGTGATCATTTCCCTATTGTGTAGTTATGCATGAGATCTAATTTTTTGTGACATGTTGCCATTCTCTTAGTGATTTGTCCATTAGTCTAGACTTGATATATTGTTATGCATAGGTTGATAGTGTTGGATAGGCTTATATGCAGTGTTGTTCCTTTACAGTTGACGGGTAGGGCGTCCATAGTGACCCGTAGGTACTAATTAGGATAGTAGTCCCCTTATTTCTTGACCAAAGATTTGGATTCTATTGAGTGACTTTATGAGGCATAGTCTACATGCTTATAGACCATGACTGAATCAGAAGGTGTGACTGGCCTGGTGATATCGTAGTATGACAGGACTTATTGTGTATGACCCGTAGGGTTGTCCTAAGGATTTTTCTTCCTTCTGTTGTCTGGCGTGACATTCTGCGTAGTCCTTTGAATAAGTGTGGGTGACTTTCTTGAATTGGTCTCTTGGGAAAATAGAGATGGACTTTGACCTGACTGAGGATTGAGTTTGATGAAACGTGACTAGGAACTTCGAAATCAATAGGTTTAACTCACACAAAGGCGGAATTAGTGAATCAAACCCTCTAGTGAATATGGAAATGCTTTTTGGGATTAATTTAGTCAAACCACAACAATGATTGAGTGATTAGATTAACACCTAGAGCTATTATTCACCTTTTGCAAGGATTTGGGCTGAGAGAGAATCAGAGAGGTTACCAGATTTGAGTGAATGTGTGTAATGAGAGGCTTAACCTAAAATGAAGAACATAACACTTATATACCTCAGCTGTTGAGTCAACGGTGCATGTCAGGTCTCACTCGTACGAGTGGACAACCTCAACCGTATAGTTGATCACCCACTCGTGTATGTGTAAACAGATTAGGTTTGTGACTCAGCTCAGCACACTCGTACGTATGAGCTTGTCATTCGTACGAGTGAGGCTTCACTCGTACGTCTGACTGAGTCTAAGATAGTCAGACTTCCGTATCGTGTTCCTGCAGTACCTGTAAACGCATGTAAACATAAACAGGATAACAATGAGCAATCATGGAAACCCACAAACTGAAGTACTAATCACAAACATACGATAGATGTCTATGGACTTACATAAAATGCACCAACAACTCCCCCTAGGACCTAGAACATCAGTTACAATAAAGTAAACGTTCGTGAAATACATATAAGTTCAAAAGTAACATCAGTTTAACATTCTTACATATCCAGATTCTCTCTCTCACATAAAAACATCAAAGATAAAATACAAACTAGCAACACAGTATCCGATAAGATTCAGTTGGCATGAGCTTGGTTCAAGCTTTGAGCATCACTTTCTCTGTTGAGGTAGGCATGGTAGACATCGATCACAAGCTGATATCTCATAGCTTCCTCTTTCCTATCATCTCTGAATGTAATATGATGACGGTGAAGTGTCTCCACATCAAATCTCGACAAGTTCCTCAGCCACATAGGTTCCAAAATCCTAACATTGTCAAACTGTATGCTTCCATCATTCTTCTCAACTGCATTAAGGATCACTGCTTCTTCTGAAAATTCATCATAGAACCACCATCTGAAGTTTTTGCAGATATCCTTGGGTAAGGGCATCAAGGGAGACTGTTTCATATACTTTTCTGGGCCGAACTTGACAACACGCACCAGTCCACCCTTTAAATTTTTCTTTGTTGGATGCATGGAGAACCTGGCAGTAGTTGATTTGAAGATATCCCATTTACCTAACTTATATTCTAGTCTTAACTTTCTCTGAAACAACTTTGACAGATCACTATCTTCAGAGTTCAACATCCTCAGCTTAGCAAGTTGCATTATCTCGAAGTAAGGTAGAGTTTTGAAGTGACTAGGTCTTGCCATATAATTAACTCCTCCTTCCCTCTTGATAGCAAAACAATTGATCTCCTTGAAGTAACCCCAGCTCAAAATTTTACCCTTGGCATACTTCTTGGTTCTCTTCCCTTTTTCATAGAAACTAACAAAATTCAGCTCGAGTTCTGGCTTGTTGATCTGATCAGGGTTCACAACGGTCTGTTTCCACCAACTTTGACGAATCTCGTATTCTTCAACGTTTCTGTTCACCTTAACCCTATCACGTTCAAACCATTTTTTAATTTCTTCCAATCCCTCGGCCTTGGATTGTTCGGCTCGAAACTTTTTCTTCTTCTTTTAAATTTAATCTTTTCTCTCTCTACGAGCAGTTTCTGATGTCGAATTCTCTTGTTCTTTTCCATCAAAATATCAACTTCCTTAGTTTGATCCTTGTATACCTTCCTCGCCTTTTCTAAGTCAATTAAATTCTTCTGTTTCACCTCACTACTCAAATTGAAGAAATCACTTAATGTATTGAGTGATGGATTTGAGTATGGCTCGAGCGAAGGTATAACAATCTCAACTTCCTCTTCTTCTTCATTCTTAGATTCTGTTTCCAGTTCATCCTCAGACTCAATAATCACGTCTTCTTTCACACTACCTTCACCAACAGAATCTTGACTCTTTTCATCTTCAAACAAATTATCAAAATCACTTAAATCGATATTTTGGATTGATTCAGGAGGGACTTCAGTAACTGGCTCTTCTTGTGGAGCCTTGTTTTTAGCTTCAACTGCAACTGCATCCTCTGTATAATATTCACTGTTATATGCCAGAGCAGCAAGCTGTTCCATAGGCAAATCACTTGGTGGAATGTCCCCCTTTTCTGCATCATTAAAACATTTGAATAATTCATATAATATTCAGCAGTAAACACCTCACCATATTCATTGAAACTTTGAATAGGTATCACTAACGGATATTCAAAAGAGGGTCCTCCAGTTCTAGTGCCAGAATATTCTTCATCTTTTTCATCGTCACCACCGAAATCAGAGGAATACGCTTCTTCTCCATCCGTTATCAATTTAGTTTTCCCAGCAGTGAGCTATTTGATCTTATCATTCAATTCTTTCAATTTGATTTCATTCCGATTCTTAACTTCCACAATCTGTTTCTTCATCTTCTCAGACTTCTCCTTCTCACGGTTAACACGTCTGCACAACTTTTTGTTGTCCTCTTCCAACAACTCAATCTTAACAACATTCGCCTTCTTCTCCTCAATGGCTTGATTTTCAAGATTTGTTATTTTAGTAATAAATGACAACAGGAGGTTTTGTTGTGTCTTGAACTCAGACAGAGTAACTTGAGGTGAGCTAACGGCAGCTCTAGGTAAGGTAACGGCGGCTCTAGCATCCTTCGTTAAACCGAAAGGTTGGCGTTGAGTCTGTTACCTTGAACGTCCATGAGATGATCTCTGTGGTGAGTCATTATGGTGTTTGGTTATCCTCTCCTTCTTTTTGGGTTGCTCAGAAGACATGGGTTCCTTCCCTTTCTCTTCCTACGAATCAAATTCGTATCTTCCTCAGTCGCTTCATCATCATCATCATCATCATAATTATTATCATCATTATTTCCTCCTTGAGCTTCACCAGCAGCTTTCTGATTATCACCTTCTCCCTTTTCTTCATCAGTAACTTCATAGTTTGAATCAGAATCATCATTTCTCCAAGCATTACCAGATGGACATCTATAATTCTCCTTGATAAGATGACAAACAAGCTTTCTTTTGAAATCAGGTTTCAGGTCCTCATTTCGAGTTTGCTCCATTCTTTGAAAAGTTACAACATTCATTAGACGTAGCGGAATGATGTCATGTTCAAGTTTAGGTAAGTTTGGTGCAGCATCATCAATAATCAAGTGAAGAAAATGGGCAGCAAAGTAGAGCGATAAGCACATCTTCTCGATCGTTGAATAATTATTCTTAAGCTACCGAGGGTAGGTGATGTCAAAGCTAAGGGGTATAAAATACTATTAAATTTTACAAGGAAATACTATTAAATGCGATACAATTTTACACAAGATATTTATTTATTTATAGAATGGATATACTTAAACCTTGCTACAACACTTATAGGCAGTGTACCTAATCGTACAGTAGTGTAGTTTTTAGTAAGTCCGGTTCGTTCCACAGGGAAAAAAAATCTTTAAACAAAGCTTAACGCTATATTAGTTTAATTTATAAAAATACAAATATATATATAAGTAATATTATTATTATAAAGGGGGGTTTTTACAGTTTAATGACCGGTTTGTCAATTTTTAAAACTTTAGTCGCAATTAAAACAAAATGTAAAATATTAAATAAATAAAAGACTTAATTTAAAGCGTAAAATAAATAACGATAATGAAATTTTGATAAATAAAAGTGCGATAATTAAAAAGTACGATAATTAAAAGTGCAATTAAATACAATAACAATAAAATAAAGTGCGATAATTAGAAGTGCAATTAAATATAAAATAAAGGAAATCAAATATGAAATAAAAGAATTATGCTTATTTAAACTTCCGTAATCATGATGTTTGACGTGTTGATTTTAGTTTTATGCCCATGGGTTAATTGTCCTTTGTCCTGGATTATTTAATATGTCCGTCTGGTTTTTGTCCATAACAGTCCATCAGTCATAAATATAAAGTGCGAGTGTCCTCGTCAAATTATCCTTATACCCGAAGTTAAATATTCCAACTAATTGGGGACTTAAACTGTAACAAGATTTTAATACTTTGTTTAATAATTACACCAGGTTATCGACTGCGTGTAACCCAAGGTTTTAATACTTTGTTAACAATTATGCCAAGTGTCCTTGTACATAATTTCACCCCTGTTTTAATAATTCTAGTAGCTATTAATCCATTCCCGTGTCCGGTTAAATGATCGATTATTCGTACATATAAATATCCCTCCCATCGTATCCGATTGAGTGTATATGTTTATTTATAGGGACGTCCAATTGTAAATCTTTATATTAAATATCATTTAGTTAAACAAATATAAAGCCCATTAATAGCCCATAGTCTAATTTCCACAAGTGTCGTTCTTTTGTCCAAACCCCAATTATGGTACAAAGCCCAATTACCTAATTTTAGTAATTAGCCCAACATCATGATTACTTCGTTTTAAATAAGCATAATAATAACTTAGCTACGAGACATTAAATTAAAAAGGTTGAACATAACTTACAATGATTAAAAATAGCGTAGCGTTACACGGACAGAATTTCAACTTACACCCTTACAACATTCGCTAACATACCCTTATTATTAGGATTAAAATTAAAATTAAAATTAAAATTAAAATATAAATATAAATATTTACGTATAGATATAGAGAGGATGGATATATTGATATTAAAAATGATCAAACTGCGTTGCCTTTTATAGGAATTTGAGTCCAGGGAATCTTCGCGACTCGCGGCACTTTTCCTCTTCAAACTCCGCGAGTCGCGGAGTTTGATTTTACAGCTCACTCCATTTTGGATCCTTTCTTGCCGACGGATTTTTATATAAATATAATATATATATAATTTATATAATTAATTATATATTATATTATATTTATATACATAGTTAACTTGTAATTTTTAGTCCATTGCGTCGAGCGTTGAGAGTTGACTCTGGTCCCGGTCCCGGATTTTCGAACGTCCTTGTGTACAATTTAATATCTTGTACTTTGCGATTTGAATCTTGTACTCTTGTAATTTCGAGACGTTTCTTATCAATAATTGGAACCTCTTTGATTGTATTTTATACTTTTGAACTTTTTGGTCGTTTGTGTCTTCAATTCGTCGAATTTGTCTTTTGTCTTCACCTTTTATTATTTAAACGAATATCACTTGTAAATAGAACAATTGCAACTAAAAGCTTGTCTTTCTTGAGGGATAATGCTATGAAATATATGTTCGTTTTTAGCATTATCAAATATTCCCACACTTGAGCGTTGCTTGTCCTCAAGCAATATATTCTTGAAATACTAGAATCACTTCTTTATTCTTCACACTTTGTACATCAGTGATTTCTTTACGGCGGTATAAACAATGGTAGTAACGATATGGTTTACAGTCCCACATGACTATAAAAATTTACATCCATTAAGGAAATTGGATCTTTATGAAAACATTTGATCTTTTGAAAATTAAATCTAGCTTTTACCCTAGATAAGTTTTCCGGAATAACCCTTCACCGGTGTTTGCAAATTCTTTTTGTGGGTTTGGTGGGTTTCATATTTGAAAATTTTAGCTCAAAACTTGCGGTTTTGTGTCACCCACTTGCTAACCTTGTATTGGGAAAGCAACACGTCCAGTTTACTTGCTCCGAATATTACCTTTCGATAAACTACCGTCCGGTTGTAAAGAAAAGCGTTGAACAAGCAACTGTTAAGGCAATGTCCCCTGACATGCTTTTAATTATGGTCTATAATGTGTCGGACGCAATTACTATCCTTGGTAGGAGCGATAGTAAAGCTCACCCTTATAATTTTCCGGTCTGGCACAAGGTCCTGTCTTTGACCATACTATGCAACCACCGTTCTTACGGTTGACACCCAATTTGGTTCAGGTGACCTAATGAATTCCAGGTGAATTCCTAGGATTTTACGTTCAATGGTAATGAACGCATTGAAAATGGGTTTTCAGAAAACAAATCGGTTTGTAATTTTGATCAAAATATTTTCTCGTTCAAGCTCGAGTTTAGATATCATCGAATTCCATGAGTTTGAATTCTCAGTCTTTAAGGTCAATCTCTAGGATTGAGTAATATCAGTCTTAAAAGCTGATTTTTGATCTTTAAGGAGATTATCCTTTCTGGGGATCTGATTCATTAGTCTTATCCAGCTAATTTGCACGGCGCCCTCCCTATTTTACAAGACAGATCCTCTCATGGTTAGGATAAGTCTGACCACTTGGCGACCCTGTTTGATGCTGAGGTCCGTGGATTTCCTGCTGATTTTAGTGATGACTTTTCTAGGTTTTTCGTCAACCTACAGCTGGTCTGGACGACAACTTCATGACCTAAATCAGGAAGCGCGTTTCTTTTTCGGAAGACTTTACTTCCTTTTAATGATAGAATTGATTCATCGTGTAGATTCATCTTTCTTACAGTAAATCGGGTAAAACAGTTAATTATCGTTCAAAACAAAAGTATTTTCAATTATTTGTTACAGAAATATGTGACATATGTTGAAAATAACTTGGTAAATTTTCCCACACTTGGCTTTTATTTTTCCTTTTTGTTCTCCTCTATTCCATTTTAAATGAATTCTAACATTTTGGTTTGTTTCTCAATTTATGTCCTTTTCAAGGTAACAATAATTTCGGTGTTAAAACCTAGTTTTATCGTTCATAAATATGTATAAACATGATTTTGAATTCATTTAATTGAAAATTTTGAAATTTTTTTTTTAGAATTGGGTAGTCAGTATATAAGACTAGGGCTGTTCTTTGTTATTAGAGAGCACTAGATTCTAATACAACTACTGCTTTACTAGTATTTTTAATGGTAACCAAGTGTTTAAGATAAAATTTTTAAAAATCCGAAAGAATTTAACCCCTTCCCACACTTAAGATCTTGCAATGCCCTCATTTGCAAGAAATCAGTAACAATTTAAATTATTGAGGGTGATTAGCATAGAAATGATTAAATTTTACCAAAGTTTCCAAACATATTGTTGTTTGTGTTGAATGATAAATGGTGCACATCATTTGTTCATTCCGTCTTGTTGTTATTTCACATATATTTTGTATCTTGTCGTCAAAATTAGTTGCTTTTGCTGAACTTAATGTTAGTCTTTGAAAATACGTTGTTTTACCCTGTTGTGTACATAAGATAAACTGCAAACATATATACATATTTTTGAAGTTTGGTATATTACCCCACATTCAAAAATTATTAAAATTTAATAATAAAAGTTAGAAAATTATAAAAACTATTACAATATTAACATAAGTATTAAATGTATCAACATTACAAATAATAAAATAAATAAAACTAAGTAGACTAGGGATGATACTGATACCAGTAGGGGTTCCATGCATAACCTTATGTGTTATAGAATGCTTCGGCTGGGTTATACGTAGGATACGGTGGTTGGATCTCTATAGACCAGGGAGGAAATACGGGCGATGGAGTAGGAATATAGTTTCTACCTACATGTTGGTAATGAGCTATGATTTGGTTTTGATGAACTTGCCAATCTTCAAATGCTCTATTTCTAGCATTTTCATACTCTTGTGAAGCTATAAACCTTTGCATTTCTGTCATTTCATTCCCCCTCCCACATTACCTGGCTGTTGGTTTCTCTCAACCTGTGAATGTCTACCATTATATCATACTGCGGCGTTATTTCGCCTCTTCAAAACTTTAGCACCATGGTATACATTTAAACCAATTGTATCGTGGGGTTCTGGTTCTTCGATTAATAATACCCCCCGACTTATATCCACATTGAGATACTCAACAATTAATGTAATAAATATACCACCTCCTATTATGCTATACGGTCTCATCCCCCTAACCATAGCTGATAAATAATAACCCACACAATAAGGTATACTTACAGCGCTTTGTGGGTCTCGAATTGTAACATCCCGTTCTTTCCAGATGTATGTTAAGGTGCGTATTTACCTCGTGAATGTTTATATCATATCCGTAATTGTTGCGTTTTAGTTGGGTGTTAAAAATGTGAAAATATTCAAACAGACCTGTCATCGCGTTTAAGCCTTACATACCGCGTTTCAGATTGTCGCGGATCGCGACAAATAGGATCAAAACGCGACGGCCAAAAGGGGGTGGATTCTGTTCAAATATCGCGTTGGGGCATGATTTGTCGCGTGGGGGTGGTCGCGGAACACGACATACTGTCGCAGATAGTGACACGAGTCGTTGTTTGACCATTTTATCCATTAAAAATGGTATCTTTTGGGGTCATTAAGGTCTTTTCACTTATGTCCGGTTTTGGGGACTTTATTACTGGTTCAACCTTATCTCATTTCATTAAACACTCCCTTCATCTACCCCAAATTAAGTTCTAGTGAGAGAGTGGAGCTTTTAGTGAGAGAAATGCCATTTGGTGAAGAAAGGGACCAAATTTCACCCGAACCCGAGTTCTAAAGTTGTTCCTTGCATCTCTAGCTACGTTTTAGTAGTCTTGGTAAGTCTTAACTCTATGTCTTGAGTTTAATTGGTTTATGGTTAGGGTTTTGGCCACTAGAGACTTGTAAAACCCATTTGGGGTTAAAATGGGTGAAATTGGGTTATGTCGTTGAAAGGAAACTCTAAATAGATGTAATCTAGGGTTTGGTCTTGTTTAATGAGAAGTTTAAGTGTTAATTTTGTGGTTAAACATTTAAAACACTTGTAAAGGTTGAAATGATTTTACATGGGTCATGTTTGACAAAAATTGTAAGTGTAAGTGTCAAGATGAGTCAATTGGGGAAATTGGGTAAGAAAACACCCTAGTTATGTGTTAAAAGAAGTCTTAGAACCTTAATCACTAGCTTTTAGTGATTAGTTGGGGGTTTTAACCTTGTTGTGTGATTCTAGTGCAAATGGGTCATAAATACCCATTTGGGTCATAAGTGCACTAGTTAGGCTAGTTGGTGGAAAGTCCAACTTGTTATGTGAATTAATTGAGAATTAATTGTGTTAGGTGACTCGCTTTGAAGTTACAAGTGTTATTGTAAATCTCGCCAAGTCGACAAGGTGAGTGGAATGATTATACATGTGTGTATATAATGTATCTATTTGTAGGGCGGGGGATGGGGCGAGGTATACGTGTTTATACCACCAAGAGTTAGTGATATATTTCGTTGTACACTAACGATGGATATTTCGTTGTCCAAATTGCCCAAGAGTTAGTGATATATTTCGTTGTACACTAACGATTGCATGAACGGATATTTCGTTGTCCATGTTGCCTAGGGGTTAGTGAGATATTTCATTGTACACTAACGGTTGTTATGAACACCGATGGGAAATTCAAAGTACCATTCCCTTGTGTTATTGGTTAACCATAAGTACATGTTGTGTTGTGGTATATTATATTATTCGGGTTATATATATATGCTATTGTTGTGCTAGCTTGTGATCTTGAAGGGTTTAGAGTTATACTTGCGATGGTATGCTATGTAAATTGCTAGCGTGTATGAGGTATTTGTGTAAGTGCTTGCAAGTAGGTGTATTATATATGTACATGTATAATTATTGCATTCACTAAGCGTTAGCTTACCCTCTCATTGTTTATCTTTTTAGTTGCAGGCTTGGACAAAGGCAAGGGGGTCATTGGGCACTAGGTGTCCTTGTTGATGTTATGTTGGAAGCTTTTGGAAGTTGACCTAGTTTTGGGTAGTTTAGTCCCAAACCATGCTCGGGATGTCGTTTGGTTTATAAACTATCATTTGTAAAGGTCAAACTTGTGTTAAACTTTATTCTTGGCCTTTGTGCCTTTTGTAAACAATTAACCGTTATATGTTTTAATTGGAATTCGTGAAGTGGGTTACATATTTATTTGGCGCGAAATTGGGTTATACATATAAAAAAAAAATTATCGTATGGATTACGGGTTGGGTTGTTACAAGTGGTATCAGAGCATGGTCTAAGGGATTTAGGTGACTTGAGATAGGCACCTAGACTTAGAATTTTGGTGTTGTCAAATTATATGCGGGACTTGTAGGACTACGGGTCGGTGCGGGGTTGATTAGTTCTTAGATGCATAGGTGGACTAGCTATGCTATTTTGTGATGTTACTAATCTTGTGTTATTGTGTTGAACATCGAGCAAGATGGTTGTGATACGTTTGAGCATGGCACGACATGTGAGCGTAATAGTGAGTCGCGAACACTATTACGGTTGCAAGTCAAGTCAAGCAAGGATATGTGACAAGTATCGAACTAGATGTGGCGTGCGTGGGGTCATATGCATAGGTACATATGTGCATTAGTTGTTGGTAATGACTAATCCGTTTTTAATCTTTAGAATGAGGACGAGAAATGGAACGGAAATGAATGGTGACGCGAATGATGATACGAATGGTGATAGTGGTCCTTCTCATGTGGAGGAAGTGGACGAGATGACCACTAAAATAGAAGCCGCTCTAGAAAACTATGTTTCAGTTTTCTCTCTAAAGGTTAAGCAAATACTTGAAGACTCGGTTGCGGATCAAATTGTTGATATGATTCGGGAACATTTGAAGAAGGCTCAAGATAGGCAAAAGTCGTACGCCGATAGACGTAGACGATTGATTGAGTTCCAAGAGGGTGATATGGTGATGCTTAAGGTTTCACCATGGAAGGGTATTATCCGATTTCGAAAACGGGGGAAGTTAGCTCCTCGGTTTATTGGGCCGTTCAAGGTTTTAGCTCGTGTTGGCGAAGTTGCGTATCGTTTAGAATTACCCGAAGAGCTTGCAGGGATCCATAACATGTTTCATGTTTCCCAACTCCGTAAGTGTCTTGCGGATGATTCTTCATGGATGCCTTTGGACGAAATTGAGCTCAACAACAAGTTAGAATACGTTGAAGAGCCGATTGCTATACTTGATGAGAAGGTGAAAATGTTGCGCAACAAGGAAGTGCGGACCTTCAAAGTCCAATGGCATCGTAGTAATGGTTCCGAGTTTACTTGGGAGCCCGAGGAATTCGTGTTGGTTTATCTTCCCTCGTGTCATGCGGCTTGGATCGCGAGGACGCGCTCCGATTTAAGTGGGGGAGAGTTGTAACATCCCGTTCTTTCCAGATGTATGTTAAGGTGCGTATTTACCTCGTAAACGTTTATTATCATATCCGTAATTGTTGCGTTTTAGTTGGGTGTTAAAAATGTGAAAATATTCAAACAGACCTGTCATCGCGTTTAAGCCTTACATACCGCGTTTCAGACGGTCGCGGATCGCGACAAATAGGATCAAAACGCGACGGCCAAAAGGGGGTGGCTTCTGTTCAAATATCACGTTGAGGCATGATTTGTCGCATGGGGGTGGTCGCGGAATGCGACATACTGTCGCAGAACGCGACACGAGTCGTTGTTTGACCATTTTATCCATTAAAAATGGTATCTTTTGGGGACATTAAGGTCTTTTCACTTATGTCCGGTTTTGGGGACTTTATTACTGGTTCAACCTTATCTCATTTCATTAAACACTCCCTTCATCTACCCCAAATTAAGTTCTAGTGAGAGAGTGGAGCTTTTAGTGAGAGAAAGGCCATTTGGTGAAGAAAGGGACCAAATTTCACCCGAACCTAAGTTCTAAAGTTGTTCCTTGCATCTCTAGCTACGTTTTAGTAGTCTTGGTAAGTCTTAACTCTATGTCTTGAGTTTAATTGGTTTATGGTTAGGGTTTTGGCCACTAGAGACTTGTAAAACCCATTTGGGGTTAAAATGGGTGAAATTGGGTTATGTTGTTGAAAGGAAACTCTAAATAGATGTAATCTAGGGTTTGGTCTTGTTTAATGAGAAGTTTAAGTGTTAATTTTGTGGTTAAACATTTAAAACACTTGTAAAGGTTGAAATAATTTTAAATGGGTCATGTTTGACAAAAATTGTAAGTGTAAGTGTCAAGATGAGTCAATTGGGGAAATTGGGTATGAAAACACCCTAGTTATGTGTTGAAAGAAGTCTTAGAACCTTAATCACTAGCTTTTAGTGATTAGTTGGGAGTCTTGACCTTGTTGTGTGATTCTAGTGCAAATGGGTCATAAATACCCATTTGGGTCATAAGTGCACTAGTTAGGCTAGTTGGTGGAAAGTCCAACTTGTTATGTGAATTAATTGAGAATTAATTGTGTTAGGTGACTCGCTTTGAAGTTACAAGTGTTATTGTAAATCTCGCCAAGTCGACAAGGTGAGTGGAATGATTATACATGTGTGTATATAATGTATCTATTTGTAGGGCGGGGGATGGGGCGAGGTATACGTGTTTATACCACCAAGAGTTAGTGATATATTTCATTGTACACTAACGATGGATATTTCGTTGTCCAAATTGCCCAAGAATTAGTGATATATTTCGTTGTACACTAACGATTGCATGAACGGATATTTCGTTGTCCGTGTTGCCTAGGGGTTAGTGATATATTTCGTTGTACACTAACGGTTGTTATGAACACCGATGGGAAATTCAAAGTACCATTCCCTTGTGTTATTGGTTAACCATAAGTACACATTGTGTTGTGGTATATTAAATTATTCGGGTTATATATATATATATGCTATTGTTGTGCTAGCTTGTGATCTTGAAGGGTTTAGAGTTATACTTGAAATGGTATGTTATGTAAATTGCTAGCGTGTATGAGGTATTTGTGTAAGTGCTTGCAAGTAGGTATATTATATATGTACATGTATAATTATTGCATTCACTAAGCGTTAGCTTACCCTCTCGTTGTTTATCTTTTTAGTTGCAGGCTTGGACAAAGGCAAGGGGGTCGTTGGGCACTATGTGTCCTTGTTGATGTTATGTTGGAAGCTTTTGGAAGTTGACCTAGTTTTGGGTAGTTTAGTCCCAAACCATGCTCGGGATGTCGTTTGGTTTATAAACTATCATTTGTAAAGGTCAAACTTGTGTTAAACTTTATTCGTGGCCTTTGTGCCTTTTGTAAACAATTAACCGTTGTATGTTTTAATTGGAATTCGTGAAGTGGGTTACATATTTATTTGGCGCGAAATTGGATTATACATATAAAAAAAAATTATCGTATGGATTACGGGTTGGGTTGTTACACGAATACACATGTGGTAAAACAAATCCTGTTCATTTACCTTTTCCTTATTCTTACCTCGCTGTGTAATCGAATTGGCTAAAAACCTATGAATTACTCTTAATTCAGCTCTATCTATATCCAAATAAGAGTAATTTCCCCCTTTAAATCGGTGATGGCTAGTCATTTGACTCCATACACCATGTGTATCAAAATTTTCATCAATCTTTCTACCGTTCAATATCAACCCTCGACAATCGGCAGATGCTAGCTCCTCAGGCGTATATATACGTAAGGCCTGAGCCATGTCTAGTAGAGACATGTGGCGCATCGAACCTCCTAACAAAAATATAATAAAATATCGATCGGTTAAACTGGCTACCCGATCATTTATTTCTATACTACACAATAATTCTTCACACATACTTTATATACAGGCCTACGCATGTTGAATAAACGTACCCAATCGTTAAAAGTAGAATTACCATACCTCTGTGTAAGTAATTCTCTAATTGGCCCGGCCAATTCTACAGCTTCTAACGGTTCCCATTCTATTACCCTAGGTACTTCAACAGCTTTAGAATGAAGAGTATGCAAGCCCCTTTGGTATTTTGGATAATCTATCCAAAGTCTGTCAAATCTCAAGTTCGGGTGCAAATTCTCCACGTGCATATCTGAAAATGTCATAACTGGATGAGGTATATCTTGTTTATAATAGCTATCAACATCCTGTTGTTCCGCATTCTTAGGAGGAGCATTGCGAGCTTGGGATGAAGATTCACCCCTTTCAGTCTGCAAAACACATCAAACACAATTTTTGTGCATCCAAATATGCATTAGTGTCAGCAAAATCATCAATCAAAATAATTACAATGACATATCCAATTTATATCCAACTTATGCTCATTTTCATATTTTTATCAAATCTACACTTTTTCAAATAAGCATATACGAAAATGTTCGCCAAGTTCATAAGCATTCAACTCAAATAACATGTCAAAATAATCATTACTAGCAATTAAACAAGTTTCAAATGGCATTATCTCTCAAAAATCAAGTTCATGAATTTTAGACTTGAAAAAGTCCACTTTAATTCTCAAAATCATGTTTAGGCTCAAAGTTTGGATCATTTAACTACCTAAACATGTTACACTACTTAATTTAGCAACAATTCATGACAAAAATCGGCCATAACCTGTTTATATCAAAAAGCCCCAAATTGCTCAAGAACACAAACCCTAGATTACTCAAAATTTGAAGTTTAAGGCTTCTAATCATGTTAAATAGCATCAATCTAGGTTATACAAGCATAATACATAAACAATTTAAGCATAATTACAGTAAAAAGCATCAAAATCGAATTGGGTATAAAATTGCTCAAGAACACTAATTTTCGGATTAAAGGGTGTTTTGGTGTAGAAATTTACTGTTTTCCATGAGTAATTCCTTGATAGCATCCTTCTCAACATGATTTTGTGAAAGATTTGATGAAAAATGGTGAAAAAATTTGATTTTGTGGTGTGTTTGTGTGTGTATTTTCACAGTTTTTTGAGTTGTGGTGTGCAAACTGATCTGATCCAGCGTTTTTTTTTCTGGATTTTTCAATCTCCGCGACTTGCGGTGTTTGCCCTTTACAAACTCCGCGAGTCGCGGCCTCTTTTTTTTTTATATATAAAAATCTTAACTTATAAAACAATTAATTAATTAAATTTAAAATTTTGTTTCCCTTGTTATTTAGGACGAGGTCGTTTCGGAACAATGTCCTAGTCCGTCCCTCGACAAAATTTTAAAATTTGTCTATTTAAAGCGCGGTTTTAAAAGCTTAGATTTTTTGGGTTTTTTTAATGTTTTTGGCATACTTTAATTCAATAAGATTAAAAATAATGATAATAAAAGTTCTCGTCCCTCCCTTGGGTAAAGCAATTTCGGTTCAAAGACCTAGTCTTCAACTCACAACGAATTTTAAAAATCAAATTTTTAACTTACGAAATAAAGTAAATTTTTGTTTTTAAATTCACACCAAACTTAAATTTAAAATGCATAAAATTAAAAAATATCACACCAAACTTAATTAAAAATTCATATTTTAAATTCACACCAAACTTATATTATATTTTTGTTTTTATACATACAAACTTATATTGATTTTACAAAGTTCACAATATTAATTTAAGATTTATATATTAATTTTAAAAATATGGTAAAAATAAAATTAAAAATCTTTATGGCTTTTATCCCACTTTAATCAATCAAATATTATCAAAAATATGCGCCCCTCTTTTCGGTAAAGTAAATTCGGTTCCTTGACCTAATTTAACTCATGACGAATTTTTGAAATATTTTGGGTTGATTGATTAAAGATATTTATACCTTAAGAATAAACGTTAAATTTCGCAGTGATGTAATAAATTTTTGTATGATATCAACAATTTTGGTCGCCAAACCTAATTTTATTCAATACCAATTTAATACTTTATAGCGAACAAATTAGCGTTTATTATCAAAAGGTTAAAAATAAAAATAAAAACTATATAGACTTACCTGTAAAATATATTCTTAGTGATATGATCTATCCCACTCATAAGATAGTCGGTTTAATTGGTTTTCCATGGCTACATAGGCGTAACCTCGAGCATTCAGTGTTTTTTCTTCTAAACATATGAACGGTCCGTCTCTGCATAAAGTAACAAATTCGGTGTTTGAATAGGTTTGATTATTTGAACATTTACCTCCATGTGACCATTTTCCGCATTTGTGACATCTTTCAAGGTGTCGTGCTCTTCTTTTTGCTGCAGATTTTAATTTTCCTTTACCAAATGGTAACTTATTATCTTCGCATCTGGATTCTTTTCTTACTCCGTCCAATCTTTCTCTAATTACTTATACTAGTTCACTCGGAAGTGTGTCATTATTATGTTTAGTGATCAAAGCGTGTAGCATTAGACCATGGTTTAATTCACAGGAAGTCTTCATTTCGTAAAAACCTAAAAAAAATAAAAATTCAGAATGGGGGGAGAAGACTAGTTCTTTAGGGTCTGCTAGGGAAAGACCATTCGGGTTCCATTTTCGAGAACTACACAAAAACAGAAAATCTAACTCTAACAGAAATACATAAACCTTTAAAGACTTGATTCTCCCCACACTTAGTTAGCTGTGGTATCGAAATTGTGATTAACTTCGTTGTCAACTTCCATTGGACTATCTATGTAATGTTTAACTCTGTGACCATTAACTTTAAATTCAATCCCATTTGAATTTATTAATTCTACTGTTCCGTATGGGAAAACTTTTTTGACTATGAATGGTCCAGACCATCTTGATTTCAATTTTCCAGGAAATAGCTTGAATCGTGAATTGAAAAGAAGAACTCTGTCTCCTTCTTTAAATTCTTTTGAACTTCTAATTCTTTTATCATGCCATTTCTTCGTTCTTTCCTTATACATTAACGAATTTTCGTATGCTTCATGTCTTATTTCTTCTAATTCGTTTAGTTGACTTAACCGTAGACGTCCAGCTTCATGTAAATCAAGATTACATGTCTTCAAAGCCCAAAATGCTTTGTGTTCAATTTCTACTGAAAGATGACATGCTTTTCCGTAAACGAGTCTAAAAGGTGTGGTTCCAATTGGAGTTTTGTAGGCTGTTCTAAAAGCCCAGAGTGCATCCTCCAATTTAATGGACCATTCCTTCGGATTTGATCCTACGGTTTTCTCTAGAATACGTTTTAAAGCTCGGTTGGTATTTTCAACTTTTCCACTTGTTTGTGGATGATATGCAGTGGAGATTTTATGAGTTACTCCATATCTTTTAAGAACTTTCTGAAGTTGATTATTACAGAAATGAGTTCCCCGATCACTTATTAAAGCTTTCGGTGTTTCAAACCTTGCAAAAAGACGTTTTAAGAAGTTGACTACAACTCGTGCATCGTTAGTTGGGAGAGCTTGTGCTTCCACCCATTTAGATACATAATCAATGGCTACGAGAATATAGAGATTATTATGAGATTTTGGAAATGGGCCCATAAAGTCAATACCCCAAATGTCAAATACTTCACATACTTGAATGACATTTTGTGGCATTTCATCACGTTGACTTATTTTTCCGGCCCTTTGACAAGCATCACAGGATTTGCAAAGAAGGTGTGCGTCTTTGTAAATTGTAGGCCAATAGAATCCAGCATCATAAACTTTTCTTGCTGTTAGTTGAGGCCCATAATGCCCTCCTGTTGGTCCTGTGTGACAATGGTTTAAAATTTTACTAGCTTCATCTCCGAATACACATCGGCGTATTATTCCATCTGGACAACTTTTAAACAAATGTGGATCTTCCCAGAAATAGTGTTTTATATCACTGAAGAATTTCTTTCGTTTTTGGTACGATAATCCTTTTTCAAGGAATCCACATACTAAGTAGTTTGCATAGTCTGCAAACCAAGGAATTTCATTATAATCTATCTTCAATAGATATTCATCAGGAAAGTTGTCTTGTATGGCCGATTCATTTAGAACTTCTAATTCGGGATTTTCAAGACGAGAAAGATGATCAGCGGCGAGATTTTCTGCTCCTCTTTTATCTCGGATTTCAATATCGAACTCTTGTAAGAGTAAGATCCAACGGATTAATCTTGGTTTGGCATCTTGTTTCGAAAATAGGTATCTAAGAGCAGAATGGTCGGTATAGACCACCGTTTTTGCTAGAACGAGATATGAACGAAATTTGTCAAAAGCAAAGACAATAGCAAGGAGTTCTTTTTTAGTAGTTGTGTAATTTGTTTGTGCTCCTTGTAACGTCTTACTAGCATAATATATAGGTTGAAATCGTTTTTCAATCCTTTGTTCTAAAACGGTTCCCATTGCAAAATCACTTGCATCGCACATAAGTTCAAACGGTAGATTTGTAGTGATCCAAACTTTTCCATGTTTATATATATTAATTGAGATTGATATTTACATAATTAAATGTTTTCAACATGTTAAGCAATCAAACTTGTTAAGACTTGATTAATTGAAATATGTTTCATATAGACAATTGACCACCCAAGTTGACCGGTGATTCACGAACGTTAAAACTTGTAAAAACTATATGATGACATATATATGGATATATATATAGTTAACATGATACTATGATAAGTAAACATATCATTAAGTATATTAACAATGAACTACATATGTAAAAACAAGACTACTAACTTAATGATTTTTAAACGAGACATATATGTAACGATTATCGTTGTAAAGACATTTAATGTATATATATCATATTAAGAGATATTCATGATAATATCATGATAATATAATAATTTAAAATCTCATTTGATATTATAAACATTGGGTTAACAACATTTAACAAGATCGTTAACCTAAAGGTTTCAAAACAACACTTACATGTAACGACTAACGATGACTTAACGACTCAGTTAAAATGTATATACATGTAGTGTTTTAATATGTATTTATACAATTTTGAAAGACTTCAATACACTTATCAAAATACTTCTACTTAACAAAAATGCTTACAATTACATCCTCGTTCAGTTTCATCAACAATTCTACTCGTATGCACCCGTATTCGTACTCGTACAATACACAGCTTTTGGATGTATGTACTATTGGTATATACACTCCAATGATCAGATCTTAGCAGCCCATGTGAGTCACCTAACACATGTGGGAACCATCATTTGGCAACTAGCATGAAATATCTCATAAAATTACAAAAATATGAGTAATCATTCATGACTTATTTACATGAAAACAAAATTACATATCCTTTATATCTAATCCATACACCAACGACCAAAAACACCTACAAACACTTTAATTATTCAATTTTCTTCATCTAATTGATCTCTCTCAAGTTCTATCTTCAAGTTCTAAGTGTTCTTCATAAATTCTACAAGTTCTAGTTACATAAAATCAAGAATACTTTCAAGTTTGCTAGCTCACTTCCAATCTTGTAAGGTGATCATCCAACCTCAAGAAATATTTGTTTCTTACAGTAGGTTATCATTCTAATACAAGGTACTAATCATATTCAAACTTTGGTTCAATTTCTATAACTATAACAATCTTATTTCAAGTGATGATCTTACTTGAACTTGTTTTCGTGTCATGATTCTGCTTCAAGAACTTCGAGCCATCCAAGGATCCGTTGAAGCTAGATCCATTTTTCTCTTTTCCAGTAGGTTTATCCAAGGAACTTAAGGTAGTAATGCTGTTCATAACATCATTCGATTCATACATATAAAGCTATCTTATTCGAAGGTTTAAACTTGTAATCACTAGAACATAGTTTAGTTAATTCTAAACTTGTTCGCAAACAAAAGTTAATCCTTCTAACTTGACTTTTAAAATCAACTAAACACATGTTATATATCTATATGATATGCTAACTTAATGATTTAAAACTCGGAAACACGAAAAACACCATAAAACCGGATTTACGCCGTCGTAGTAACACCGCGGGCTGTTTTGGGTTAGTTAATTAAAAACTATGATAAACTTTGTTTTAAAAGTTGTTATTCTGAGAAAATGATTTTTGTTATGAACATGAAACTATATCCAAAAATTATGGTTAAACTCAAAGTGGAAGTATGTTTTCTAAAATGGTCATCTAGACGTCGTTCTTTCGACTGAAATGACTACCTTTACAAAAATGACTTGTAACTTATTTTTCTGACTATAAACCTATACTTTTTCTGTTTAGATTCATAAAATAGAGTTCAATATGAAACCATAGCAATTTTATTCACTCAAAATGGATTTAAAATGAAGAAGTTATGGGTAAAACAAGATTGGATAATTTTTCTCATTTTAGCTACGTGAAAATTGGTAACAAATCTATTCCAACCATAACTTAATCAACTTGTATTGTATATTATGTAATCTTGAGATACCATAGACACGTATACAATGTTTCGACCTATCATGTCGACACATCTATATATATTTCGGAACAACCATAGACACTCTATATGTGAATGTTGGAGTTAGCTATACAGGGTTGAGGTTGATTCCAAAATATATATAGTTTGAGTTGTGATCAATACTGAGATACGTATACACTGGGTCGTGGATTGATTCAAGATAATATTTATCGATTTATTTCTGTACATCTAACTGTGGACAACTAGTTGTAGGTTACTAACGAGGACAGCTGACTTAATAAACTTAAAACATCAAAATATATTAAAAGTATTGTAAATATATGTTGAACATACTTTGATATATATGTATATATTGTTATAGGTTCGTGAATCAACCAGTGGCCAAGTCTTACTTCCCGACGAAGTAAAAATCTGTGAAAGTGAGTTATAGTCCCACTTTTAAAATCTAATATTTTTGGGATGAGAATACATGCAGGTTTTATAAATGATTTACAAAATAGACACAAGTAAGTGAAACTACATTCTATGGTTGAATTATCGAAATCGAATATGCCCCTTTTTATTAAGTCTGGTAATCTAAGAATTAGGGAACAGACACCCTAATTGACGCGAATCCTAAAGATAGATCTATTGGGCCTAACAAACCCCATCCAAAGTACCGGATGCTTTAGTACTTCAAAATTTATATCATATCCGAAGGGTGTCCTGGAATGATGGGGATATTCTTATATATGCATCTTGTTAATGTCGGTTACCAGGTGTTCACCATATGAATGATTTTTATCTCTATGTATGGGATGTGTATTGAAATATGAAATCTTGTAGTCTATTATTATGATTTGATATATATAGGTTAAACCTATAACTCACCAACATTTTTGTTGACGTTTTAAGCATGTTTATTCTCAGGTGATTATTAAGAGTTTCCGCTGTCGCATACTTAAATAAGGACGAGATTTGGAGTCCATGCTTGTATGATATTGTGTAAAAACTGCATTCAAGAAACTTATTTTGTTGTAACATATTTGTATTGTTAACCATTATGTAATGGTCATGTGTAAACATGATATTTTAGATTATCATTATTTGATAATCTACGTAAAGCTTTTTAAACCTTTATTGATGAAATAAAGGTTATGGTTTGTTTTAAAATGAATGCAGTCTTTGAAAAACGTCTCATATAGAGGTCAAAACCTCGCAACGAAATCAATTAATATGGAACGTTTTTAATCAATAAGAATGGGACATTTCAGTTGGTATCCGAGCGTTGGTCTTAGAGAACCAGAATTTTGGATTAGTGTGTCTTATCAAGTTTGTTAGGATGCATTAGTGAGTCTGGACTTCGACCGTGTTTACTTGAAAAATGATTGCTTAACAAATTTTGTTGGAAAATATATATTTTTAACATGTGAATATTATGTGATATATTAATCTCTTAACGCGTTTGATATTATGTGATAGATGTCTACCTCTAGAACAAGTCCCATTGACTCACCTAATAATAATGAAGAGTCAAATGTAAATTGGAATGATTCGTGGACTGTTTCACAAGTTCCCGAAGAGGAACCGGAAGAAGAGTCGGAACCGAAAGAAGAATCGGAACCGGAAGAAGAATCGGAATCGGATGAAGAAATAGAACCGGTGGGGGAAATAATAAAACGGTTAAGTAAAAGAAAATCCTCAACCAACCGACCAAGGTTAATTATGGTCAATGGTGTTTCCGCCAAGGAAGCAAAATATTGGGAGGATTACCAATTCTCCGATGAATCGGATTCCGACGAGAATTCCGATGATGTTATAGAAATTACCCCAACTGAATTTAAAAAGGCAAAAGAAAATAATAAGGGAAAGGGCATAAAAATAGAGAAATCTAATTCCAACCCCGATGAACTTTATATGTATCGTCAACCCCCGAAGTCCTTAAGTTGTAACAATGACCCAGGAACCTCTAAACCACCAGGTTTTTCTAAACCAATGTGGAATACGACGGCTCGTATTAGGGGAACATCATATATCCCTAGAAACTTGGCAAAACGAACCAAAACCGAAGAAGAAGAAGAAACAAGCGAGTCGGAATAAGATAGTTGTATTCGTGTGGTGTAATATATGTAATATAGTGTGCTTATGCTTTATGATATATGTAAAAATTGCTTGTATTAATAAGTATTTTTTTTATGAATCTAACTCTTGTCTATTTTATAGTATAAAAATACAAAATGGATAGACAACCCAATATTTTAAGAGACCTACCCGGAGACATGATTGATGAAATCTTGTCTAGAGTCGGTCAGAATTCTTCGGCACAACTATTTAAGGCGAGATCAGTTTGTAAGACATTCGAAGAACGTTCCAAGAATGCCTTGGTTTATAAAAGGCTTTCGTTCGAAAGATGGGGGATATCACATTGGGAAATCCATAAGTTACGATGTGTTTACTTTGACGCATATATTGAGGGGAACCCAAATGCTATTTTACGCAATGGGTTAAGAAATTATTTTGACTCAATATATCCGAATATTGGACTTCGTGATTTAGAAAAAGCGGCTAACATGCAACATAAAGAAGCATGTTATGCTTACGGATTAGTAATGTTCGCTTCTCACCAAAGTGAGAACAAGAACATCGGGCTCCAACTATTAAACAAAACGTTTCCACAAGTGACGGAGTCGGTAATTGGGGTAAGAAATGAGGTTTTTAGATTGTTACGGGACTGTTGGACATTACGTAACCCTCGTCCCTTTGACGACGTTACAACACGCTGTCTTATCAACGGCCATAACGGTTATGTTCCACAAGACCAAGGATGGGAAGTAATCCTAGTAAAACCAGAATGCATGACTTGTTTCTGGACGTATGAATTACGTGTCTTTATTGCCTTTGCTGAACGACTTGTGTACTAGCTAGAATTATCTTCACAACCATCTTGTATCAAATTTATTGTGTGCTATATTTCATGCTATATGTAAAATAAGCGGTATTGTAAGTTTGTAAAATATTGTGTAAAAGTTTGAACGCGAAATATTATTATAATCAGTTTTTCATATAGAATTGTAGTAGTTGAATTGTATATTAGCTACTAAGTATGAACTTAACGGGTAGGTACTACCCGAATTTAAACTTATAAAACGCTAATATGAAGAAAAAGCTTTTATAAATGAGTTCATATTATGCTACGAAATACTATTAACTACTCTTAATATTCTGTATGATTAACTTGTTCCATTTGACTATTTTGAAGGAAATGGCACCGACTACTCGACACACCATGAATATGAATGAAGAGGAATTCCGTACTTTTCTAGCTTCAAACATAGCCGCAGTACAGGCTGCGCTACATACCAACAATAACCTTGGATCTAGCAGTACAGGAAATCATGTAGGATGCACCTACAAAGAATTCACTGCCTGCAAACCTTTGGAATTTGATGGAACCGAAGGACCGATCGGATTGAAACGGTGGACCGAGAAGGTCGAATCGGTGTTTGCCATAAGTAAGTGTACTGAAGAGGACAAAGTGAAGTACGCTACGCATACCTTCACAGGTTCTGCGTTAACATGGTGGAATACCTATCTAGAGCAAGTGGGACAAGACGATGCGTACGCACTACCGTGGTCAGCATTCAAGCACTTGATGAACGATAAGTACCGTCCCAGAACCGAGGTCAATAAGCTCAAGACAGAACTTAGAGGGTTACGAACCCAAGGATTTGATATTACCACGTACGAAAGACGATTGACAGAATTGTGCCTATTGTGTCCGGGAGCATTCGAAGATGAGGAAGAGAAGATCGACGCATTTGTGAAAGGATTACCGGAAAGAATCCAAGAAAATATAAGTTCACACGAGCCCGCCTCCATACAACAGGCATGTAGAATGGCTCACAAACTAGTGAACCAGATTGAAGAAAGAATTAAAGAACAGACTGCTGAAGAGGCCAATGCGAAGCAAGTCAAAAGAAAGTGGGAGGAAAACGGTGATAAGAATCACCAATACAACAACAACAGCAATTACAACAATAATCGCAACAATTATCCCAACAATCGCAACATCAATCGCAACTACAACAAACGGCCCAACAACAACAACAACAACAACAACAACAACAACAACAACAACAACAGCAACTACAACAATCATCCCAACAACAATAATAACCGCAACAACAACAACAATCAGAAGCAGCTATGCCAAAGGTGTGAAAAGTATCACTCGGGGTTCTGCACCAAATTTTGCAACAAGTGTAAAAGAAATGGTCATAGCGCGGCGAAGTGTGAGGTCTACGGACCAGGGGTTAATAGAATGAAAGGAACAAATGGTGTCGGAACGAGTAATGGCGGAGCAAGTAGTGTCGGAGCAAGTTATGCCAATGTAGTTTGTTATAAATATGGAAAACCGGGCCACATTATTAGAAATTGCCCGAACCAGGAGAACACGAATGGACAAGGCCGCGGAAGAGTTTTCAATATTAATGTGGCAGAGGCACAGGAAGACCCGGAGCTTGTTACGGGTACGTTTCTTATTGACAATAAATCTTCTTACGTTTTATTTGATTCGGGTGCGGATAGAAGCTATATGAGTAGAGATTTTTGTGCTAAATTAAGTTGTCCATTGACGCCTTTGGATAGTAAATTTTTACTAGAATTAGCAAATGTTAAATTAATTTCAGCAGATAATATATGCCGGAATCGAGAAATTAAACTGGTTAGCGAAACATTTAAGATTGATTTGATACCAGTAGAGTTAGGGAGTTTTGATGTGATAATCGGTATGGACTGGTTGAAAGAAGTGAAAGCAGAGATCGTTTGTTACAAAAATGCAATTCGCATTATACGAGAAAAAGGAAAACCCTTAATGGTGTACGGAGAAAAGGGCAACACGAAGCTACATCTTATTAGTAATTTGAAGGCACAAAAACTAATAAGAAAAGGTTGCTATGCTGTTCTAGCACACGTCGAGAAAGTACAAACTGAAGAAAAGAGCATCAATGATGTTCCCATTGAAAAAGAATTTCCCGATGTATTTCCGAAAGAATTACATGGATTACCCCCACATCGATCCGTTGAATTTCAAATAGATCTTGTACCAGGAGCTGCACCAATAGCTCGTGCTCCTTACAGACTCGCACCCAGCGAGATGAAAGAACTACAAAGCCAATTACAAGAACTTTTAGAGCGTGGTTTCATTCGACCAAGCACATCACCGTGGGGAGCTCCTGTTTTGTTTGTCAAGAAGAAAGATGGTACATTCAGATTGTGTATCGACTACCGAGAGTTGAACAAACTTACCATCAAGAACCGCTACCCACTACCGAGAATCGACGACTTATTTGATCAACTACAAGGCTCGTCTGTTTATTCAAAGATTGACTTACGTTCCGGGTATCATCAAATGCGGGTGAAAGAAGATGATATTCCAAAGACTGCTTTCAGAACACGTTACGGTCATTACGAGTTTATGGTCATGCCGTTTGGTTTAACTAATGCACCAGCTGTGTTCATGGACCTTATGAACCGAGTGTGTGGTCCATACCTTGACAAGTTTGTCATTGTTTTCATTGATGACATACTTATTTACTCAAAGAATGACCAAGAACACGGTGAACATTTGAGAAAGGTGTTAGAAGTATTGAGGAAGGAAGAATTGTACGCTAAGTTTTCAAAGTGTGCATTTTGGTTGGAAGAAGTTCAATTCCTCGGTCACATAGTGAACAAAGAAGGTATTAAGGTGGATCCGGCAAAGATAGAAACTGTTGAAAAGTGGGAAACCCCGAAAACTCCGAAACACATACGCCAGTTTTTAGGACTAGCTGGTTACTACAGAAGGTTCATCCAAGACTTTTCCAGAATAGCAAAACCCTTGACTGCATTAACGCATTTTAACGCCTTTAAACGAGTAAAATATTTTTTTTTTTTTTTTTGAAAAACAGAGTCACTGCCCGGACAAGGCATATGCCGCGGCGCGGTTTGCCTTGTCGCGGCGCGACACAACGCGGGAAACATTACACATCTTAACCCAGTTTCTGATATCAACTTCAGGCCATTGCCGCGGCGCGACACAACTCATGTCCAGGATCTGACCTGCAACTTTTTATTTAAACCAAATTTTACACCTTTCATCATTTTTC